>NC_037333.1:115114753-115427116 GCF_002263795.3 Bos taurus | reverse complement strand
TTTCCCGACCCAGGGATCGAACCCAGGCCTCCTGTACTGCAGGCAGATTCTTGACTGTCCGAGCCAGCAGGTCAGCCCTGTCCTTCAGGAGCTCATCATCACAACGTCAGGCTGGAAGAGGAAACAGGCCAGAGAAGTCGTGCGACAGTTAACATTCATTGGGCTGTCGAGGGTCAGGTGCAAGCGTCAGACGGCAGGTCCCGTGGCTGCAGAGCCACTGATGGGGTGACCGTGCCCTGTGGCCACAGGGTCTGGCCGTGGTGGCAGTGTCCTTGGCGGTGACGTCCAGCAGCAGCGCCCGCGGCTGTGTGATCAGCCAGCTCTGACCCGTGATGGCGGTGGGCTTCTTGGAAGGCAGCAGCCGTGGCCCGTGGCTTTGGAGTCTGCCCGGGCAGTGGTGCAGAGCTGCAGTGGCGTCAGGTCTCTGGAGCGTGGCTGTGCCCCCGGCCTCCTGCAGGTCCTGCTGATCCCCGCCTGCCCTGGGTTCCACCTGAGGCCTAACGATCTTCCCACAGATTCCTTCCCGCTTCAGTGACCAGAGTCGGCTTCTGCCTCTTGCCACCAGCGACTCTGGCTGCCATGGCTGAAGGAACTGTCTGAGTCTGCTTAGGCAGCTATGACAGAAATACTGTAGACTGCGAGGCTGAAACAACAGATGCGGTTCTTAACAGTTGCTGAGGCCGGAAGTCAGAGATCAGGGTGCCAGCCTGGTTGGGGTCTGGGGTGGGGGCCCTCTTCCGGGCGTGCAGATGGCTGCCTCTGGCTGTGTCCTCAGAGTGGGTACGGAGAAAGATCACGTCTTCTTACGAGGATGCTAATCCAGTCCTGGGGATCCACTCTCATGACCTTATCACCCCCCAAACCCTACTTCTTCATACCATCCCCTTGGGGGTTGGCCTTCAACATGAATTTGGGGGGTGGGGACACATGCATTTGGTCCACAGCAAGAGCTTAGGAATGAGAGGCCAGGATCCCCCCACCCCAGGTCCAGAGCGAGGCTGGAAGTTGGGCCTGCCTCTCAGTCGCCAGCGTTGCAGCGGGGGGGGGGCGATGGGCAGCCGTCTGTCCCCACAGCAGCCCGCGTTTTCTGGGGCCCATGTGGGAGCAGGTGCAGCTGCTGGGCGTGGCAGGAGCCTGGGTCTGGGCCAGTGCTGCGGAATGCGGCAGGGCACTGCCCCTCCCCGTGGGGATGAGCATGTGCCAGGCGCCTGGGGTGGCAGATGTGCTGGTGGCCACAGCCCCCCAGCGCCGCCTGGCTCGCTGCTGGCCGTCCTGGGCCAGCGGCTGGGGGGCCTGGGATGAGCGGGCAGCCGCCCTGCAGAGGCGGTGCCCCTGGAGGACGGGAGAGCGAGGCGCCTCCTGGGCCTGGGGTGACCCTGCTCTGCATCGCACCCTGGGCATGCATTCCCAGGACATTCGAACTGAGCTCATTGCCCCCCCCCCCCCAGGGCCCTGCCTTCTCAGATTCCCAGGGACAACGGGGACAGGGGTGCACAGAGAGGACAGACTTGGCCCTCTCTGTGCCCAGCATGGTGGTTGCTGAGCTGGGACCCCAGCCCAGCGGTCTTCCTGCCCACATGACCCCATGCCCTGCTCAGGGCTTAGCCAATGGAGGTCAGTCCTGGAGGTGCCTGTGGTTCTGAGTGTTAGATCCTTCTCCGTGAGAGGCAAGACCTGGACGGGATGACGACACGCACCCGCGTTCCTACCCGTGCGGATTTCAGGGTAACAGGACACCGCAGAGCCTTTCCCCCTCCTCCCGGCCAGATCCTCAGCCGCCTCAGGGTGGGACGCCGGCTGGGGCGCACTGCTTCTCTTTGCTTTTCAGAGCGCCGGCCTGTCTTTGCCACTGGCCCCGGGGGCCTCGTCGACACTCCTAAAGGCGTGAGTGTTGGAGGTCGCCTCAGAAACGGGGGCTGACATCTGAGATGTGGACTCACCTGGGTTCCCAAAGAACTTGGGCGGCTGAGCAGGGGCTGTGGGTGGAAGGACGGGAAACCCGAGGCTCAGAGCTCCCCCGCTGCAATGGGGGCTCTCTCATGGGCTTTTACGGAGCAGCCTGGAGGGACGGACCACCCCCCCAGCAGCCAGTGGCAGCGCGTGCAGGCCCGGGACGACTCAAACTGGGGCACTGGCCCCCTAACCCCCGGCAGCAGTCCACACTGGGGTCCTTGCTGCCAGGGGACAGGAATGCCCCCCCCCCCATCCTCCTGCCTATGGAGCAGGGGTGGTCTGAGGGGTTGGAAGGGAGCAGGGAGCAGGCAGGAGAGCTGGGTTGGGGAGTGAGGCGACGTCCTGGCCAGAGGTCCGTGGTGTCCGGTGACAGCTCAGAGGTGGTGGGAAGGACAGGTGCGCGAGGGTGAGCCAGCTTAGAGGAAGGCACACTTGCAAACCGGGACCCACCCAGGGCGGATGCCTCTTCCGGTGGTCGTTGCCTGTGCTTTCGGAAGGAAGCGGGGCCCCCTCCCCCGCCCACCCCACTGGGGTGAGCAGGCCGGAGCCCCAGGGTCCGAGTTTCCGCAGCGCGCGGTCCCGGAGGGCAGGGCGCTCAGGTGGCCCCAGGTGCCGCGGGGGCGCATCGCCCAGGCGGGGCGCGGGTGGGGCAGGACCGGCGGGCTGGCACCTCGGCCCCGCCCGCCGCGCGCGCCGCCCCGCCCGCCGCCCCGCCGGCCGGCGCACGGCGCTCGCGGAGCTATTTTGAAAGTGACCCTGGGCTGGGCGGCCCGCGGGGCGGCGGGGAGAGGCGCGGCGGGGCGCGGGAACCATGACAGAAGATGACCGAGGCGGCGCTGGTGGAGGGCCAGGTCAAGCTGCGGGACGGCAAGAAGGTCGGGGCCGCGGCGGGCGCGGGGCGGGGCGGGCGCGGGCGGCGGCTCACGCTCTCTCTGTCCCCGCAGTGGAAGACTAGGTGGCTGGTGCTGCGCAAGCCTTCGCCGGTGGCAGGTGAGCGGGCGCGGGGTGCCGGCGCGGGGTCGGGGGCCCCGCGCGCGCGATCGGCCGCCGGCGGCCTCCTGCGTGCGCCCGGCAGGCCCGGAGCGCCGGCCAGCTCGCCCGAAATAGCCGGCAGCGGGCGCCCCGGGGCGAGGGCTGTAACCGGAGAGCGCCCCGGCCTCGGCCTGCGGGGACCCTCTTGGCGCCCCGACTCGGCCCGGAGCCCCGAAGTCGTCTCAGACCCCAGATCCCTGGGCCGACCCCCCTTGGCAGGAGGGCTGACAGTACCTCAGAGGGACCTGGGGGGGTTGGGGGAGCCGTGGAGACGGGAGGGCTGAAAGGGCAGGAGCCTGTTCTGGCCCCCTCCCCCATCGCGCCCCAGGGAGCATCCCAGAAAGTCCCGGCCCAGTGGGGACTGAGCTGTGTCACTGGCCCCAAATCCAGATGGGGTTTCAGGGCCATGTTGACCCCAGGCGCCGCCACCGCCCCCCCCCCCCCATCTTGCCCAGGTGGAGCTGAGGCTGGACCACCCAGGTGGGAACAGAGAAAGGGGAAAGCGGCCTCCCCTGGGGATGTGTCCTGGGAACCCCTGCAGGGCCAGTGCGCCCCCTGGGAGGAGGGCACGTGGAGCTGGGCATCTCCAGCCTCAGTCCTCAGCGAGCGGCGGCGACCCGGAGGCTCTGAGCCGGGTGGCTGCAGCTGTTCCCGGAGACAGGTGCCCTGGAGCCAGCCCAGGTCCCCGGGGGTCTGTGTGGGCTGCTGGGGGTGTGCGTGCACGCTGCCTCACACGTGCGAGGCTGTCGGTCTTCCGGCACACCTAGGGGTGCTGTCAGTTCCCAAGGAGCTCCCTTCCTCCATCCGTTGGCCGAGCTGGCTCTGGGAGCCGCACGGTTGCGGGGCAAGGGCCTGCGTTTGGCCTTGGACACGCTCCTCCTGCCTGGAGCTCAGCATCCCCGCCAAGGGGGCCTGAGCCCCGCACCCCCTTCACTCAGCTCACCGGTCTTGCAGGCCCAGCCCCGTGCCTGGGGCTGGGGGACCCTAGTCCCGGGGAGCTCAAGGAGGCCTGGCGGGGCTAGGGCCGGGAGACAGTGGAATCCTTGCACTGGCCAGGCTGTGGGTGGCCGAGGTGGGGCACAGGCGGTGTTGGTGGAGGGGGCCGGGGCCGGCTGGGGCCCGGGGCGGGGGCTGCTTGCGGGGAGGCTGATGAGCTAGGGCCTGTGCGGGCCTCTGGGGAAGGTGACCCACCCGAGCACAGCCCCGGGCAGGCCTCGTCGCTCTTGCTGGGGCGGGTGGTGACGTGCAGCCCCTGGTGGTGGGTGTCATGTCCGTATCCTAGAGAGCTGGGTGAGGGCTGTGCCCTGGCCGGCCCCAGCAGGCACGCCTGTATACCGGGCCCTCTGGCAGCAGCTCCTCACCACCGCAGACTTAGAGTCTGTGAGTGGACTTGTGGTGGTCGCGCACACGCAGCCCCATGGGAGGGGAGCATGCCACGGGCCTTAGGGGAAGGAAGAGCCGCCTCTCCAGGGTGCTAGGGTGGTGGAGCTGGAGGGGACGTCCCCAGAGAAGAGGGTTAGGCACTCCAGGCAGGACCTTGCCCGGGGACTGGGCGGGAGAGGACTGGGCGGGAGGGGACTGGGCTGGAGGGGACTGGGCGGGAGGACTGGGCGGGAGGACGGTCCACGTGGCCCCTCTGGGTTGCTGTCCGTCCTGAGCCCTGCACCCCACGTCCTGGTCCTCAGAGTCTCGGGACCCCCACTGTGGTCCCCCATTCGGCCCGAGGATCTGTCCCCACTCCCGTCTCTCCTCCCTGGCCCTTAGCCGGTGAGCCAGCCCCTCTCCGGCTTGCTGGGGGCCTGGCTGTGAGGGGTGCAGCTGCCTGGTCCCCCTTATCCTGAAGACCGGCTCCCTCGGTGGACCTGAGTGGGGGGCAGGCCCTTGCATGTGGGAGTCTCACCGCGGAGACTCCCCAGATCCCAGCTGCAGCAGAGGGGAGCCTGGGGACGGGAGGAGGGGCCACCCTGCCTACTCTTCGTGAAGACCCCAGGGCTCTTGCTTTTAGAAATCGTTTCCCTGCCAGGTGGGCCCAAGGGGAGCAGTAGGGGGTGTTGGAGGCTCTGGGCAGGCGGAGGGCACAGAGGGCCCCTCTCCACTTGGCCCCTGCTTTGCTGCTTGCGCTTTGTTTTAGCCAAGACCACTTATGCTCGTAATAAAGTTTAGGGAATCAGAGGGAGGGGAACGACTACGGGAAGAGGGGACGGGCTTTACTGAAAGCTTCAGTGAGAACTGCCCTCGGGGGTCCCCACCTCTGTCCTGGCCTGAGAATTCCTGTCCGGGTCCTTTCCCCGGGCCAAGCCCCCATGAGAGGAGGGTGGTGTGGCCCACCCCAGCTGACCCTGGGCAGCCTCTCTCTGCGCCTCCCTGGGTCAAGGCTCAGGATGGTGGGAGATGGTCTCTCCCATGGTTGAGCTCTGGAGGGCGGCCCACCCATGGGCGAGGCGTGCAGAGGGTCGCGAGCAGCCAGGGCAGCTCCCTGGGCACCGGCTCCGAGGGCCCTGCTTCAGGGACTCCCGTGTGCGCTGCTGGGGCCGCATTATTCTGCCCAGAAAAGCCGGCAGGAGGGACCCTGAGTCCTGGAGCTGGCAGAGCCTTGTAGACAGCAGGCTGAGACCTGGTGACCCAAGGGCTCTGGCCCTGGATGAGTGGGTGTGGTCTCCTGACCCCTCCCCTGACCCCATGTGCTCTGCCCTTTGGCCAGCAGGCAGTCCACGCCACTCCTGTCCTGGGGAGGGCTGGTCTAGTGCTCCCCCTGCCGTCTACGCTCCCTCCTGGTGCTGAGTTCCTGGAGGGCAGGGACCCTGACAGCCTCACAGGTGATGCTGGGGCTAGGGCCTGCCAGGGGACACAGGCTGGGAGCCCAGCTGCTCTCAGCAACACCTGGGTCCTGCAGACAAACCCAGGAACGGGGTCCTCGGGGCACGTGCCCCCTAAGTCTCCATACCACCAGCCTCTGTCCCACCCCATGCAGTGGCAGCCCCACTGAGGCGGGCATGTTTGAAGACGAGAGGACTCTCAGGTGGTGACGCCCAGGAGGATCCTGCTCTGGTCCCACCTTCTGGCCTGAGATCGGCCATGTCCCCCAGAAATGGGTGTCCTATCTTAGTCCTGGGGTTGGGCCAGCCCCCAAGCGCAGGCTGAGGGTGGAGACCAGCCCTCTGGTCCCCGTGGACCCTTGACACGGAGGGCCAGGCTTCCTGCAGCCCCTGGGTCCAACCAGGAGTCAGAGCACCCTGGGTCAGGTCTGGCTGTTGCTCTGACCAATTGCATGATGAGAATGAGTCCTCACTGGGCTTGCAGGGTAGTCCCTGCAGAGGGTGGATGGGCAGCGGGTTTGCAGGGGCCCAGGGCCCTGACTGCTCCTGCTGCCGCCTGTGTGCTGAGCCTGCGAAGCCCCCGGAGCCCCACGAAGCCCCCCGGAGCCCCACGAAGCCCCCTGGAGCCCCACGAAGCCCCTGGTGCCCCGCGAAGCTCCCTGGTGCCCCGCAAAGCTCCCTGGAGCCCCACAAAACCCCCCGGTGCCCCACCAAGGCCCCTGATGCCCCACGAAGCCCCCTGGTGCCCCGCGAAGCCCCCTGATGCCCCGCGAAGCCCCCTGATGCCCCGCGAAGCCCCCTGGATCCCCGCAAAGCCCCCTGGAGCCCTGTGAAGCCCCCTGGTGCCCCGCGAAGCCCCGTGGCATCCTGCACACACACACACGGTGGGGCACTCTCCCCCTGAATTGGATTAGCAGCAGGCCTGGGCCTGTGTGTCAGGAGGCCGGTGGGTCAGGTGGCCCGGGGCCCCGGCAGGCAGGCCTGGTCAGCAGCCCCCAGCCCCAGCCCTTGGGCGGCCCCTGGGGCTGTTGCCCAGCAGCTCTGCGGAAGGCACAGCCCAAGGTCACCACGACCAATGAGCACTGAGCCCCACAGCGCTGCTCCGGCCGTGTCCCCGTGGGTGGGCGTCCGCCTCGTCTCCCCTGCCGGTTCCGTCCTCCCTGCCGGCCCCCACCCCCATGAGGCCCGGGGGCCTGCGGCTTCCCGGCCGCCCTCCCAGGCGCTCAGCCCCGGGCCGTAAACGCCTCCGGGTGCCCATGACTCTCGTGGTTATTTTTACATCTTCAGGCGCCGTGTCCAGCTGCCTGCGTGCAGGCCGCCTGGCGTCCCTTGGGCCTCTTGGGCTCATGTGTCTGTGACAGAAACCCCACCCCGCCTGGCTGCCCCCTCCTCTCCCTAGGTCCCCCCGCCCCCATCCAGAATCATCCTCTTCTTTCTTTTCCCTCAGCCCTGCCTCTGCCCACCAAGGGGTCCCATGAGCTGGCCGGCCTCTGGCAGGGGGCAGGCCCTGCCAGCTGTCACTGTGGTTACTACAGAGCCTGAGCCCCCTTTCCTCTGCCCAGCCTACCAGCAGCTCCCCTGGCCGGGACAGCTTCGCTGTTGTGCTGTGCCCACTCTCCACACGCAGCCAGCCTGGGCCCTGCTTGATGACAGCTCTCAGGCTCCCGTGAGCTGGGATGAGGCCTCGGCCTGGCTCAGCAGGCCCACCTGGCTGGACCCCACCTACATCTCAGATGGCTCTTCCCCACCCACATGTTGGCCTCTGGGCTTCTGCACTGGCTGTTCCCTCTGGCACAGTGCTGTTCCCTGCGTGCTGCTGGGCTGGTGCCTTTCATCCCTCGGGAGTCTGTGTCCCGTCTGGGAGGCCCATGAACAGCTGCTGTCATCAGGTGCCCGCTCCGGGCCCCTGAAGAGCACGTCCTCAGGGTTTGCCTCTTTGTCCACCTTTCCCACGTTCCGACCATCTCCCCTCTTGGGTTTCGGCTGCACGGACGCTGGGCCATGTCCCCAGGTCCCTGCAGGCCAGGCGGGGGGACGGAAAAGGAGGTGGGGTGGGCTCCGAGGGGCCCCAGCGGGTGTCTTTCAGCGGCCCTTTCGGTGAGCGGGGCCGCTGGGCCTTTGCCTTTTCTACACCAGGAACCTGCCCCCTGCCCCTGGCTGGGCTCAGTGCAGGCTGGTGTAGGAGGCCAGGGTGGGTGCGCCTGGTCCACAGGCAGACCCTCCCCAGTGTTTGGCGGTGATGGGACGGTGTCCGGCTCCCGGCCGAGGTCCCTGCTGGCTGGCCTGTGGCTGAGGGCCTCTGCGTGCCCGGCCAAGGCTGTGTTACTGCCTCAACTCTGCGGAGCTCTCATTTGAAAGTAAAGGCTCTATGAGCTGAGTGGGGGGTCTCTGGTCACAGGCATGGGGCTTGGACCAGTCAGGCGGTCCCCACCACAGTGCCCACGCACAGAGTACGTGTGTGTGTGTGCGCGTGCATGCGAGCAGGTGTGCGTGTGTGAGCACGCAGGCATGTGTGACCGGGTGTGTGTGTGTGTGTGTGTGGACCACTGCGTTTCATCTTACGAGCAGGTGTGCGTGTGTGAGCACGAGGCCTGTGTGGCCGGGTGTGTGTGTGTGTGTGTGTGGACCACTGCGTTTCATCTTACGAGCAGGTGTGCGTGTGTGAGCACGAGGCATGTGTGGCCGGGTGTGTGTGTGTGTGTGTGTGTGGACCACCGCGTTTCATCTTCCCACTTCGGTGACGGCCCCTCTCTGCCTCCCTTCAGCATGACCACTCTGGTCCGCTCCACCCCCTGCCTGAGCCGCCCCTTCCAGGCCGCCCTCCAGGCCCCGTGGGAGGCTTCAGCTCCCGCCCCCGGGGTCCCAGTGGCTCCAGGCCCGGTGGCCGCCTGGCTGAGGCTGGCTGCTGTGAGCGGGGCCCTTGGGCCCACGGAGCCTGGCATGGAGATGAAGGGTGGGAAGGCTGGCGGTGCTCCCTCACTGGTGACCGGGAGACCTTGCTGAGGGACCGGCCTCACTTGTGGGGCCTCGTGTGAGGGGTGCAGCCCTGGGTGCTCACGGCGGGGGGCCCCGGTCGGGCTGAGCAGCTGCTGCGGGCCCCCGCGTCCTCCACGCGGTGTGTCCCAGGCCGGCGGGCCGCTGCCCCTGGAGGCTCGGGTGCTCACCTGGGTGCAGAGCAGCTCTGAGACCCGCTTCGTCTCAGGTCCCAGACCTGAGAATTGCCGTTGCCCTGGTGCCTGTTCCTTCCACAGCTTTTCACTAAGCAGCACTCTCTACAGGATGGGTTTTAAAGACAGGACCCCTTTATGGCTGGAGCAATGGGAGGGGAGGGGCAGGGCAGCTGCCGGCCCGGGGCCCCTCCCGGCCCCACGCTTGCCGCCCCTCTCCTGGGCCGCGTCCTGCGCCAGCTCGTGGGAGACCACGGCAGGGTCTGGAGGTGACTCCTCCGGCCGCCACCGTCACTGGGCTGTGACTGCGGGCAGCTTCCACCGGGCAGAAGGTGGGGCTCGGCACACAGCCGTGTCCGCTCCCCGCCGCCATTTACGTTCATACTGAAAAAGGAGACAGTGACCGGCCTGGTGTCTCAGTTCCTGGGGCTGCGGTAACAAAGCATCGCAAACCCAGGGGCTTGAGACGAGAGGTGTGCTCTCTCCCCGTCCTGGAGCCTGGAAGCCCACACTCAAGGTGTCGACAGGGCCACGTGCTTCGCGAAGGCGCTGGGGAGCGCTCTCCCGCCTGCTCGGGCTCCTGCGCTCATGGGCACGTCGCTCCGTGACTTGTCTTCTCGTGGCCTCTCTGTGTGTCCGTGTCTCCCCTCCCGTCTCTTACGAGGACACTCATCTTTAGATTTGGGGCCCCCTTGGACAATCCATCGAGATCTTTAACCTGACCACATCTGCACAGACCCTTTCTCCAAACGAGGGCGTGTCTGCAGGTTCTGGGAGTCAGGACGTGGACACGTTTTTTTGAGGGGGTCCCCATTTACCCTGCCACAGACAGGTGAGGGCACGAGTCTATTCTCAAATCTCTGTAAGGAGTAGGCTGTGAGCTGATTTCAGACAGAGCCCGGATCCAGGAAGACTGGGTAGGCCGGGAGAAAAGGGTTTTGGGGACAGATGTTGGCTCTGCCACACAGAGCCAAACCAGCCTTGCAAGGGCAGGCGTCCTCCTCCTGTGATAGTGGGAGGCATCAGGGAGCCGTGGGGCAGCCCAGGGGCCCTTGTGGCAAGCTGGATTCCAAACCACAAATTGGAAAATCCGGGGCCTGAGCCAAATCCGCCCGTCTCTTGCTTCTGTGATGAAGTTTTGTCATAACACAGTCATACACGTGTGTGTGGTCTCTGGCTGCTTTTGCAGTTAAGAAGCTGTGACAGGGACTTCCTGGGTGGTCGAGTGGCTAAGACTCCACGCTCCCAATGCAGGAGGTGCAGGTTCGATCCCTGATTGGGAAACTAGCTCCCACAGGCTGCAGTGAAAGATCCTGCAGATCCTGCCTGCTGCTGCGAAGACCAAAACCCCCTGGGCTGCAGCTAAGACCCGGCACAGCCAAATAAATAAATAGTGAACAGAAAAAACTGACAGAGACTGCGTGGCCCACGCAGTGGAATATAGTTACTGTCTGACTCTTCACAGGAAAGCTTACAGACCCTGCTCTTGGCTACATCATAGGGAGCGTAGCTCCTAGAAACAACGGAGGTGACAGGCTTGCCCTGCCTTTGCTGGTCAGGCCACGACCGAAGCAAACAGTCGTTCCTGAGATAGAAGGGCCTCACGCTCATCGGTGCTGGGTGACCGGACTGTCACAGTAGAAGAGCACCGCCTTCGCGAGCTTGCCTCCCAGGGTGGGGGGCGGGCAGACGGGAGACGGGACGGCCAGCCGCACGGCGACACCCACGGGAGAGGCCGGTCTTCCCGGGGGCAGGAGCGGCAGGACGTGCTTGGCGTGTCTGGGGAGCAGCCTGGTGTGGGTGACAGGGCTGTGCGCATGCTGGGCTCCCGTCCGTGGCCACCCCCGTGTCCACGCGCTTCTTTGCTGGGAGTCTCTCTGTGGTCATGGCCTCCCAAGGCTTTCTCCTCTTGAGCCTCTGGTGACACCTGGGGGGCATTTCCATAACAACACGTGCCCTTTGTGCCTCCTGAGTGACTAATTTCTCTCTGGGCCGGGCCACGCGTTTCCAAGGGAGCTGTGTTCTGGAGAGAACATGCCCGAACCCTCGGGTGGCAGGTGGGTTTCCGTGGGCTCTGGGGTTCTGTGTATTCCCCTGGGGTGGGCAGGTGGATTTCCGTGGGCTCTAGGGTTCTGTGTATTCCCCTGAGAATGAAAACATCCTTGCTTTTTTTTTTTTTTTCTGACATAAGCATTTCAAATGCTAGGGACAGGGTCTCAGATAGGAAGCGGAGCCCCCATCGCAGGCTTTGGAGACTTGTTAATAGGGGCTTGTCGGAGCCAGCCCGTCCCGCAGGCTGGGGTCCAGTCTGCCTGTGGCTGCGTCCCCACCTGACCGCAGCGGTGTGCGCGTCCGGGACACGCCGTGCGCCTCTGTCTTCACGGGGCAGGGGTTGACGGCGGGCACCTGACCGCAGCGGTGTGCGCGTCCGGGACATGCCGCCCGCCCTGTCTTCACGGGGCAGGGGTTGACGGCGGGCACCTGACCGCAGCGGTGTGCGCGTCCGGGACACGCCGCCCGCCCTCTGTCTTCACAGGGCAGGGGTTGACGCGGACAGGCAGGAGGCGCCACCTTGGTCTCCGTCTGCTGGCCAAGCCGAGTGTGGAGTCAGGCTCTGGGGTCCGGGTGTCCCTTGGGTCTGCAGGGAGGTGTTTCCAGTGTTGGGTGGGGCGGGGAAGTGCTCCATCCCGAGAGGTCCTCCAGTGCCCACCCCCAGCCCTCTCCTGCCCGGACGAGGGGGCTGGTTCACTGAGCTCGGGGCCACCTCGCACTCCAGGGTCTCGGTGTTCGCATCAGGCCCAGGACCCTCACCCTCAGCAGAAACTGGGTGTGGCCGGGCGGGGCGTGCCTGCACTCAGGAGGGACATGGAGGCCCGGACCCAGGGCGGCTCGCCAGGGCCACGCAGGTGGCTCAGTGCCGTGTTTGTGTTTGGAGCGGCGTCCCCCCAGGGCGGGGGCAGGGTGCAGGCCCCAGCTGGGGGCCCCGGGCCGGGTGAGTGGGTCCTCACCAGGGAGTGTCCCAAGCCCACTTCTGCCCGCGTGGCCCGTGGCCGTGTGGGGTGGGGGTACCTTTTGCACACGAGGGTCTGGAGGCTCAGGGTGCCCGGGGCTTGCTGGGGGCCGGCCGTGCCTGGAGCCTGGGTCTCTGGGGTGCGGCGGGGTGGTGCCGGGCACTCGGGGCAGTGGCCGCACTGACCCCCACTCCCACGCCCCCCGCAGACTGCCTGCTGATGCTGGCCTACAAGGACAAGTCGGAGCGCGCCAAGGGGCTTCGGGAGCGTAGCAGCCTGACGCTGGAGGACATCTGCGGGCTGGAGCCCGGCCTGCCCTACGAGGGCCTGGCCCACACGCTGGCCATCGTCTGTCTGTCGCAGGCCGTCATGCTGGGCTTCGACAGCCGCGAGGCCATGTGTGCCTGGGACGCCCGGATCCGCTACGCGCTGGGCGAGGGTGAGTGCGCCCAGAGCCCACGGGGACGGGTTCTTCCTGCCCTCAGGAGTCCCCGGGGGTCTCACTGCTGGGC
Source organism: Bos taurus (assembly GCF_002263795.3). NCBI lineage: Eukaryota > Metazoa > Chordata > Mammalia > Artiodactyla > Bovidae > Bos > Bos taurus. Next base: position 115,414,625 of record NC_037333.1, on the reverse strand, counting down.
TGCAGAGGCCGGGTCACGACTCCCAGTGCCTGCTGAGCGCCCTCTGGTCAGCCGTGATTGGGGCGATGGTGGGTTCACAGGGGAGATGCCTCTTGAGCTCCCGAACTTGGCCACATCCATATGACCTGGGGGCCTTTAGCCCAAGCGGGTGGCCGCCTGACCCCGGAACCTCGGGGAGGAGGAGCCAGCCCCCCTGAGCCCCACAAGGGGGGTGCAGGGTACAGGATGGGGTGCTCTCGGGAGAAGGGCAAGACCCAGCCCCCCCACATGCCCACCCGGCTGGTCAAGCAGAGGCAGGCCGGCCCCCAGCTGCGTCGTCAGAACCCACGGCTGGCATCTTTCATCCGCGCAGCTAGCTCACAGTGCTGCGTCGGCTGCGGGCAGGTTGTGCGTGTGTGTGCGTGGGCACGTGTGTGTGTGTGAGCACGTGTGTGTGTGTGGGCACACGTGTGTGTTCTCTCAGGTCCTCGCACATCACAGTTCACTGCAGGATGCCAAGTGTAGCTCCCTGTGCGGGTCCAGTAGGACCGTGTCGCTTACCCAACGTGCACGAAGCGCTGTGTGTGTTCAGTCCCAAAGCCCCGCGTTATCTCAAAAGCTGTGATGTTTTAACACAATATTTAAACAGTTAAAAATGAAAGCTCGAAGCCCACGATGAACAGAAATGGCAAAGTCTAAAGCGGAGCTGGTCTGTGAGCCGTCTTTAAACCTTCCCGTCCGCACCTTCCCCAATGCCACAGCCAGCCTGGGCTTTATTTAAGCTGTTTCACTCACCATGGACTTTTTGCACTGATTTTTGTTGTTTAAATCATCGTTAAAATATCACTGACCTTGGCCCCTGTTTTGCACCCTGAGTAAGGGGCCTCACTCACCTCAGCCCAGCCCAGCTAGGGGTCAGCGGCTCGTCCCTCCTCCGGGAGCCCCCAGATCAGGCGTCTAGGGTGGGGCATGTGTGGAGGCCCAGTGAGGGGGCGCAGGGGCAGGAGGGGAGAGCCTCTTCCAGAAAGTTCTCCCGTCGGGGTTCCTGCCAGTTCAGCCTGGCTCAGCGTGTGACTCCACTTCTGCTAGGGTTGGGGGTGGGGGAGTGGGCAGGGGCCTGGTGCAAGGCAGCCGGTGCCCTGTCCTGGCACCTTAAATAGAAATCACCAGGACACGGTGATGGGTTGCTGACCCCTGGCCCCCTGGGACCAGGCTACGAGGGTCCTTGCCCAGGGGCTGCTGCCCACCACGGGGGCTTGGGTGGGCTCAGGGCGGGAGGAGGAGGCAGGGCTGGGGCTGGCCCCTCAGCTTCGGGGTGGACACGGGGCCGATGGGCACCAGCCAGGAGGCTGCCGTCCGCTCCTGGGCCTGGCTGCTCTGGGATGCACCCCTCTTCCAAGGTCCTTCCGAGGCTAGGGGGCGCCTTGTGAGAACAGAAGAGCCCACCACTGCCCTCCTGAGGGGCTTTAGGGGCAAAGGGCTGAGCCTGAGGTGGAGAGGAGGTCTCGGGGAGCTAATTGTCATGCTCAGCACTGGGGAGACCCTCTCACTGGAGCGGGGAGGGCCTGGGGTTTCCTGCATGTCCCTGCGGCCAGGCTGGGACTCTCCAGAAGGGGCCGGAGGCTGGGCCTCCTAGGCCTCTGTGTTCCCATCTTTGGAATGGGACCACAGCAGCTGCGCTGTGTGGGGGGCGGGGTTTCTCAGAGGAGGCACCCAAGGCCTCAGACTTACCAGCCGTGGCCTGTGTGCTTCTCCTGGAGCTTGCTGGGGTTGGTCCAGCCTTGTTAGGGTGGGAGGTGGGGGTGATCAGGGTGGGCTCCCTGAGGACCGGACAGAGCGGGGCCATGGCACCGAGTGGCCCTGCCCTCGGGAGCTGACACCTGGGCTCGTGCTTCCTGGCCGCCGTCCGCTCCCAGCAACACCCTGTCACCCCCGCCCCGCCCCAGTGCACAGGTTCCCCGTGATCGTGGCTCCGGGCACCAAGCTGGAGAGCGGCCCCGCCACCCTGCACCTCTGCAACGACATCCTTGTGGTGGCCAGGGACGTCCCCCCAGCCGTGGCGGGGCAGTGGAAGCTGTCAGACCTCCGGCGCTACGGGGCCGTGCCCAACGGGTTCATCTTTGAAGGCGGGACCAGGTGTGGATTCTGTAAGTACAGGCGTGGGCCGCAGGCTTGCTGGCCGGGCCGTGGCCCCAGAGCCAGCCCTCCCGCTTGCCCTGGCCTCTCTCAGGCCCGCAGCGGCCTGTGGTCTCAAAGAGACTGATGCTTAGCCCCCAGCCCAGACCCTGCGCTTCTGGCTGGAGGCAGGGGCTTGGGGGCTGCGAGCGGCACCCTCCCGAACAAAGTCGGTGCAGGGCCGCCCGGGGGGCGGTTCAGGGCCTGGTCACAGGGCTTCAGAGCCGCTCAGCCGGGAAAAAAAGAGAACAGACGTGTCCACTGAGGCTATACTTAGCAGACGCATCGGCTCCGTGGGCCCTGAGCCCCCCACCCAGGCCGATATCAGCGATGAGGGCTGAATGCGGGGGCCCACCAGTGAGGCTGGGGGGCCCCCAGGGCCGAGGTGGCGTCCAAGGCCAGGTGAGCGCTGCAGGGAGCTGGCCTCCAGCTGGGAGAACGCACAGGCCCTCGGGTGGAGAGTTTGGGGTGCAGGGCAGCGGGGGGTGTGTTCTAGCGCCCCAGCCCGCTGTTCTCCCAGTGGAGGGGGCCACTGTGGGCCTGTGCTTGCTGTGGGGGCGGGGGACAGTCCCTCCGCTCCTCTGTCCGGAGGGTCCAAGCCTGTCTGTGGCCGCCCCGGGCTGTTGTCCTGCCGAGTGCTGCCTGCTGGGCCGCCTCGATGACCACGGTCGCTGAGCTGGGCTGGAGGGTGCGGCCTGGGTAGGGGCTGTGCCTAACAAATTTGGTCAGCCCAAGACCCCAGACGCTGGTGGGGGGTCACAGACTCCTCCCTCGTGTGGAGGGCGATCGGGGCTCTGAACTGGAGGCTACCTCTCTCCACCTCCCCCCGACCCTCTTAGAGAAGCACAGATCGCTCCCCAACCCACAGCCCCTGGAGAGGACAGAGCCGGCCAGGGGCGCCCACAGGGCCCGGTGTGCACTCAGTGTGGTCAGCGGGAGGGGGTGCCCCCCGCCCCGCCTGCACTCGGGAGCTCGATCGTGCCCGGATTTCTCTGGGTACAGGGAACGCACTTGAGGACATGGTCATACTGGAGGCTGGGCCTAAGGCCCTCATTCCGCAAGGGTGGGGGGTTGTGAGGCAGGACGGTTCCGACGGGGAGCTGGGTGGACAGGTGAACAAGCAGGTGGGAGCTGCAGCTGAGACAGCCGGCTGCCTGCAGCCCCTGGATTTCGTGCTGATGGCTCGTCCTGGGCTCCAGGGAGGTTAGACGCTCTGAGATGCTGCAGAGAGGTGGGGAGGGGTGACGTGGCGGAGGTGCAGGCGGGCTGGGGGAGTGGGTGCTGTGGCACGGTGGCCCCGGGGCTGGCGGGGGGCCACAGCCGGAGTCGGAAGGCCTTGCACGAGGCTTGGCCCGTGCGTTTTCCTGCCCGGGGGTTTCGAGCAGGAAGGAGAGGTGAGCGCAGCTGTTGGCCTGTCCGCCCAGGGCTGGCGGGGAAGGCCCGCCCGGGTTGCCGTCCAGAGTCCTCTCCGCTGGACCTGAGAGGTGCCGGCAGTGGGTGGGTAGGGGCCCTGGCCCTGCTCCGACCCCCTCCCAGGCTGCAGCGCACCTGGTGTGTGTGACCGCCCTTCCCTCCTGAGAAGGCAGGGGCCCTGGAGCTGCTGGGGGCCCCAGTGGGACAGAGACCAGCGTCCTGGCTGGACTAGTGGGACTCCCGGGGCCGAGACTCGGGCGGGTGGCCTGTGGCTGCCGTGAGGACTGGGGTGCAGGCCGCGGCTGGCGCTGGTGTGTGCCCTCGAGCGGGGGCGGCCGAGAGGACCAGTTCCTTGGAGACTGTTTTATTTGCCCGGACGTAATGTAATAGAGTCCGCTGGATGTTTTTCCACCAGAGACCTCAGGGTTTAAAATTCCAGCTCTTGGTGTGGGTGGGCTCCTTCTCCGACCGTCGACGAGTCCAGGCATCAGAAGTCGCAGGGCTTCCTGGGAGGGCGGAAGCTGCAACTCAGGCTGCTGAGTCCTCTCCCGGGCAGGCAGGCCAACAGCGTGAACCGTGGCTGGCCGCCCTGGGGCTTCTGTGCAAGGCCCGAGTTTGGGCCTTGGGCCCTGGGCGGGCCCGGCAGGTCTGCCCGGACCCGAGGGCTCCAGGGCGGGTTCTCCCTCCCACAGAAAGTCCCTCCTGGGGGTCCTCCTCTCCCCTCCAGACTCTCTGGAGGCCCCTGGCCAGCGCTGGCCAGAGAACACGGTGGGCGCAGTGGGTGGCTGGGCCAGCCTTTCCCGACACTCTGCCACCCGGCGGGTCCCACGGGGCGCAGTTCTCCAGGGACACGACCCTCTGCCCCTGGCAGGGGCCGCGGCTCTGCCGGTTTGTAGACTGTCACCAGCTCGGGTGACTCAAGGCGGGGTGAGCAGGGACCGTGCAGCCCTGTGTGTGTGGTCAGAGCAGCAGTCCACTCAGGACGCGGGCCTCCTGGGAGGAGGGTGGCTGGTTCAGCTCCGGGGGCCACGTAGCGAATGACCGCATCCCACGCCTGAGAACAGCACAGTCTGCCCCTTCACCGTTCTGTCCAAATCAAGCTCGGCCGGGGCTGGGCGGGTCCTCCCCGCCTGTTCCAGTCCCCAGGGGTCCCAGGTGTTCCCAGGCTTGTGGCCACGTCCCTCCTGTCTGCTCTGGCTTCACGAGGTCCCACTTCACGTGGGACACAGGTCATTGGAGTCAAGGCCCCTCGATACTCAGGAGGGTCTGAGAGCCTTCACTTGGGCACACCTGCAGAGAGCCTTTTCCAGATAAGGGCCCAGTCGCAGGCTACAGGATGTGAGCCTATTCTTTGGGGCCACCATCCAGCCCATGACAAGGTCACCCCAACTCTGGAGGTGTCAGAATTCAGATCTCAGTGAGCCTGTGGGCCCTGAGTTGGAGCAGGGGTTAGAGTCACCAGAAGGCTCTGGAAGGTTCTGGATGAAGGAATTAAATTCTCCTGCCTGGCCCCTGGGCCCTAGAGCCACGCCCCCAGACCACTCCGGAGAGCAGCGACGGGACCCTGGCCCCTCACCCACACTGAGACACCAGTGACTGGCTGTCAAGAGAGGGCCCTGGGGAGTGTGGGGGAGGGGTCAGGGGAGGGGGCTCCGTGCGGCTCTGGGCACCCCATGGGTGGATGTGTTCTTTCTGTGGCCTCCACATGGACGGCAGCCTGATGAGATTCTTTGAACAGGAGCCCGAGGTCTCTGTCTCTGGGGTGATCACGGTGATATGTTTAGGGCTCCCAGGCAGGGGCAGGGCACGCAGATGAGGGTGGCACAGAGATTTGGGGCACCCTTCACCCATGACAGGCTCAGCCGCAGGGAGAGTGGTGGACCCGGGGGAGGGGGGGCGGGCGTCCTGCCAGAGCCAGGAAGGCTTTGGGGAGGTCTGGGGGGCATTTGCACAGGGCCTAAGGGGGAGTGGAAGCTTCTAGGACAGGGGCCAGGGGAAGCCCCTGTCTCTCACGTCGGCAGGTCCTGTCAAGGACACTTCCGAGGCGTTTCCACTCCCGCGTGAGCCGGCTGCGGCCCCAAGGATCAGGGTCCTTGACTGCGGAGGGACTCCACGGGTGCTGGACGGCGGAGTCCGAGGCTGGCGCCCAGGCCTCCGCCCGCGGCTCCACCTCTCCTCCTCCCGGCTCCTGGGGTCCAGCCCATCCTGTTGGCCCCTTGGGGAGCAGCGAGCATTGTAAATCATTTTTATAAAGTGAGTGTTCAATTCAGTCCAGTTCAGTTGCTCAGTCATGTCCGACTTTTTGCAACCCCATGAACCGCAGCACACCAGGCTTCCCTATCCATCTCCAACTCCAGGAGCTTACTCAAGCTCATGTCCATTGAGTTGGTGAAGCCATCCAACCATCTCATCCTCTATCATCCCCTTCTCCTCCAGCCCTCAATCTTCCCCAGCATCAGGGCTTTTTCCAGTGAGTCAGTTCTCCGCATCAGGTGGCCAAAGTATTGGAGTTTCAGCTTCAGCATCAGTCCTTCCAGTGAATATTTAGGACTGATCTCCTTTAGGATGGACTGGTTGGATCTCCTTGCAGTTCAACGGACTCTCAAGAGTCTTCTCCAAAACCATAGCTCGAAAGCATCAATTCTTCATGGATATATAAGTGAGTATAGTGAATATATATATATATATGTAACCAAGTACAGTGAAGCTCCAATACTCTGGCCACCTGATGCAAAGAGCCAACTCAGTGGAAAAGACCTGATGCTGGGAAAGATTGAAGGCAGGAGGAGAAGGGGACGACAGAGGATGAGATGGTTGGATGGCATCTCTGACTCGATGGACATGAGTGTGAGCAAACTCCGGGAGATAGTGGAGGACAGTTTATGGGGTCACAAATAGCTGGGTGTGGCTTAGCGACTGAACAACGAGAACAAGCAAGTGGGCACAGGGGGATGCTCCGGAGCAGGAGAGACCGCCGTGCTCGCGTGTCCAGCGCCGAACAGCCCTCGGCCGCCTCTGGTGGGCGTTGTGGTCCAGATGCTGGTCTTGCTGGAGCTGCTGGAGCCGTGGTCTCCAGCCTGGGAGTCTGGAGGAGGGGGGAATGTGTTCAGGGGATTCTCTGTGCCTGGCCCTGGGTGCAGGGTCGGAGTGGGGAGCCCATGCTGCGCCGCGAAGGCTCAGGCTATGTGAGAAGACAAGGACGTTCAGAGTCCTCAGGGGTGCGAGGGGAGCCTGCAAGGGCCACAGGCTGGGGAGGCTGGGGAGGCCCTCACGGGCTGAGCCTGAATAGGGCCTCTGCAGGTTAAATAGGAGTTCAAATGAGCCTGGCTGCTGAAGGTAGGGTAGAGTGGAGGGAAGAGAAAAGGGGTTCCAGACAGACATTAGCGTGGCTGGTGGCAGGAACAGTGTGTCGGGGGACCCTGGTAGAGTGGCAGAGGTGAGGTCAAAGGCGGAAGCCGTGTCCCGGTTACGGGAGGCCCTGGAGGCTGGACCAGAGCTGGGCTGTGTTCCTGGGTAGCAGGGAGCCCTGGAAGGTGCTGGAGCGGGATGGTGCCAGCAGCAAGCCTGTCGAGGGTGGTGGCTTTGGCCCCAGAGTGCTGGGAGGAGGGAGGCGGGGTGTGAGGAGGCTGGGGGCGGGGCCTGCAGGTTCAGGAGCCTTAGGAAGGGGGTGGGAGGAGGGCCGGCTAGGGTGGGTGGCGAGGACACCGAGCGGAGGGTCCGCGGAGGTGGGCCTGGGCTGAGCTCCCGGGCTCGGCCCATGGGAGGGGAAGGCCCCCAGACAGGGTTCAGAGCCCGTCCAGAGCCAGATCAGGTTTACCCCTGGAGGCGGAGTCTCCCTTTGGGTCTAGAGCCCTGTCACACTTTGGACAGACTTGCGGTCGATTTCAGCCCTCTGCCTCGAGGTCTGTGCTCTCCAGGCCTGAGTCGGAGCGGGATCTGCCACCTTTCTGCAGCCCACGATGGCATGTGCAGCCGGGGACGGTTCTGGAGCCTCTGCATGTCCAGGGAGGCCGAGGTCACTCAGGGTCAGGGAGAGAGGGGCCTAAGGGCGGTAGTCAGCAGGAGGCCCCTGCAGGAGGCCCACCTGGTGGGGCCCAGATCCACACACCCACCCTCAGCGGTGTGTGCACGTGCCCATTTACAGATGGGGACACTGAGGCACGGAGCAGCCCAAGACTTGCCCTAGTCTGTCTGAGCGAGGTGACCCCCCTCGGTGCCCAGCCAGCGCCTCTTGGCACCAGGACTGGCTCTCAGCGGCCTCCAGGACTCCTTCTCGGGGCATTTGGCTTCAGTCTGTCTCCTCCCAGGCCAAAAAGCAGGCCCAGTGCATCCTCGGGGACGGGCAGGGTGGCCTCGTGGGACCATCTGCACGTGATGGCCAGTGAGCCGTGTCCCACATCTTCACGTGGGAGAAAGGTGGTCCGTGGGCAGAAAGTGCGGCTCTCCCGAGGCCCCCAAGGATGAGTCTGACTCATCTCAGCCTCTCCGAGCCTCAGTCCTTCATCTGCACCGCCCCGGCTTCCTGTGCCCCTGCCTGCGAGGCGTGTACCACGCGGTGACCTGGACCCAGCTTCGCAGCCTCTTGTGGGTCGGGACTGACCGCACCAGCTGGTCTCTGGCCAAGGAGTGTCTGCTGCTGGCGCAGCCAGGCGCCTGGGCCGGGGTGACAGCGTCCCCTAGAGGGGACCCCGAGTCTCACTCTCCCAGGGAGAGACTCTTCTGCTGGCCAGACTGCCCTGCAGGGACTGGGTGGGTGGCACCAGCCCCTACTTCCGTGATGGCTCCGGGCTGGCAGGCGTGCTTGGCAGAATTCTCCCAGAGGTGGGCACTCTGTCTGAACAGTGTCCTTCCTACCTGGGCCTCCGAGTCACCATGCGGGCGGCAGGCACCATGCAGTGAGTGGGGCCTGGGTGTGGGTCTCTACCTGCTGTTCCCCGGCCTGCACCTCAGCTCCCTGTCCCAATGTAGGGGTGGGGACACCAGCTGACCTAGTCCACTGTCCTCCTGCACCCCTGGGGGACAGGGTGGAGGTGGGGAAGGGCAGGCCTTCTCCGTGGCCGAGTCATTCAGGACACCGTTTCAGAGCAGGACCCTCAGCCAGCACTTGGGGAGACGCAGAGGAAAGCAAGGTCCCAGGCTCGCCTGAGGGGCCCCTCACCTGGGCAGGTGTCCAGTGCGTCCCTGTGGGGGCAGTGGGGGGAGCGCTGGAGGAAGGTGGGTCACCAGTGAGTGGCCTTGGCTGGAGCAGGGTGTCGGTGGGTGACTGGGAGCTGGAGGCCAGCATCCACCCAGGGACAGAGTCCAGGGCCAAGGCTGACGCCCCTGCTGTCTGCTCAGGGTGGGGTTGGGTGCCCCCCTTCCCGTGTGCAGGGGGCATTGTCAGGGTGATGAGCTCCTGGCGTTTAGCAGGAGCTGCTCCGAGGATGTGAGGTGCCTGGACCGCGTGGCTGCATCCTGTTGGGTGGTGGCAGGGTGGGGTGGGGAGGTGCCTCGCTGGAGGGTGGGACAGAGCCTACTCTCCGGAGAGCTTGTTTGGTATTTGCCCCTGGTTTCGGTTCACCCTGGCCAAGCCCACACGATGCACACTGCACCGTTTAAGCCGCTTTGTAGTTCAGTGGCAGCGAGCACGTCCGTTCACATGGTTGTGCCCCCATCACCACCGACGTCCCCAGAACCTCGTCATCGTCCAGAACTCTGTCCCCATCAAACACCAGCTCCGTGCTCCCCTCCCCGCCCAGCCCACACCCCTCATTCTGCTTTCTGCCTCTGAGTTTGACAACTCTGGGGACCTCATCTGAGTGGAATCACTCAGGATCTGTCCTCTTGTGACTGGCCTGTCTCACTTGGCTCAGCATCCTCACGGCTCATCCGCGTTCAGCAGGTGTTAGACTTTCCTTCCTTTTTCAGGCTGAATCAGATTCCGCTGTGTGGACGGAACACATTGTGTTCATCCGTCCATCTGTCGATGGACACTTGGACTGTGTCCACATTTGGCTATTGTGAACGATGTCGCTGTGAACACGGGCAGGCAAATATCTCTTGCAGACCTTACTTTTAAATCTTTTGGGTGCGTGCCCAAAAATACACTTGCTGGATCAGATGGTGGTTCTTGGTTGAATGTTTTGAGGAATGGCCACACTGCCTTCCACGCTCCTGTACGACGTCACGCTCCCACCAACAGTGTGCGAGGGTCCCAGTGTCTCCAGACCCTCACCAGCACTTGTTTCCCGTTTTGTTTCTGCGTGTTGTTTAAATAGCACACCTGTTGTTTAAATAGGTTTAAATACCCACCCCTAGTGGGTATGATGAAATGATCAGGTGAGATTTAAACTTCATTTCACATGAACTTATTTCATCACACTTTGTTTCTTTCTCCCAAAATAGAGGCAGAGACAAATGAAACTTTAATCAGTAGATGTTTCACTCTATTAGGAAACTGCAAAATAACATCCCAAGGCTCAGCCAGCTTAGCTCTGCCAGCTTTCTGATTGATAACCAGTGCTGTGTGGACGGAGCTTTGTAGAACCTTCTCAGCAGGAAAGTCCTTCAGAGGCTCTGTCCCCGACTGGCCTTTGCTGTGTGGTCTTTGCCAGCAGAGAATGGAATTCTCTGAGGAGCTGGGGACACCGAGATCCAGGGACAAAGGTCTGGACACTGGAGGTTAAAGAGAGGGATCAGCCTGGATCTAATCGGGCTCATCGGACGTTTGAAGGAAGGTTTTCTTTCTCACGGCTAGTGAATCTTCAAGTTGAACGTGATGCTTTCCCCCTGGAGATATTCTTCCCCAGGAGCAGTTGCATTTATGACGGGAGTGAGGTTTGCTGCACCCCCTATGACCCATAGCATCTGTCTCCAGAGTGAAAGGTGGCTGTGAACCTGCAGGTAGCCGCTTCCTGCTGGGCAGGACGCGCTCCTCCGAATCTTCATTTTCCATGTTACTTATTGCTGGGAGACAGATACCCCCAAACCTTAGCGCCGTTTCCTGGCTGCGACTCTGTGGGTCAGCGGTCTGCAGGGCTCCCTCTGCTCCACGCGGTGGGCCGGAGTCACTTGGGCAGTGGCATTTGGTGGGTGGCCTCAGGCATGGCCTGGGGCCCTGGTGCTGGCTACTGGCCGGGATGCCTCAGCTCTCCTCTGGGCCTTACCTTCCAACAGGACAACTCGGGTGGCTGGTTCCAAGACAGGGAATCTGGGGGCTGCCAGCCCCTCATGCCTGGGCCCCAAACCCTGTAGAGTGTCCCTTCTGCCAGTTCCTGTGGTCCAGAGCTCAGGGGAGGGGATTGGACCCGCTTCGGGGTGGAGTGGAGGCTTCACGGACATGGATGAGAGGAGGCGGGTGGGAGGGGCATGGTGGCAGTGACCACATCTGTTCAGTTCATTTGTTGCTCAGCTGTGTCCGACTCTGCAACCCCATGGACTGCAGCATGTCAGGCCTCCCTGTCCATCACCAACTCCTGGAGCTTGCTCAAACTCGTGTCCATTGAGTCGGTGATGCCATCTAACCATCTCATCCTCTGTCGTCCCCTTCTCCTCCCGCCTTCAATCTTTCCCAGCATCAGGGTCTTTTCAAATGAGTCAGCTCTTCCCATCAGGTGCCCAAAGTACTGGAGCTTCAGCTTCAACATCAGTCCTTCCAATGAACACCCAGGACTGATCTCCTTCAGGATGGACTGGTTGGATCTCCATGCAGTCCAAGGACTCTCAAGCATCTTCTCCAGCACCACAGTTCAAAAGCATCAATTCTTCGGCGCTCAGCTTTCTTTATGGTCCAACTCTCACATCCATATATGACCACTGGAAAAACCATAGCCTTGACTAGACGGACCTTGGTTGGCAGAGTAAGGTCTCTGCTTTTTAACATGCTGTCCAGGTTGGTCATAACCTTCCTTCCCAGGAGCAGGCGTTTTTCAGTCTCATGGCCGTGGTCGCCGTCCTCAGTGACTTTGGAGCCCTCCTGCACAAGGCAAGACGGGGCCAGGCTCTAGCTTTGCGCCCTCCTCGCGGACACACAAGCAAACAGGAAACGTGGAGACCCTGTCTTGGGGAGGGGCGTCTGGGAAGGGGCAGGGCCCTGGCTGCCTCCGCACCCCACTCTTTCCGTCCACGCTCAGTGGGGGCCCCTCCTGGGGCTTGGCCCTGAGTTAGACACTGGAGGCCACAGAAGGGCCAGAAGTGGTCCTGCCTCAAGGTGCTGGGCCTGGCGGCCTGGACAGCGTCCACACAAGGGAGGGGAAGGGTCCCGGGTCTGCCCCAGAGGAGGGGTCCCATGAAAGTGTCGCCAGGAGCACGGGGGTCAGGGGCCAGGGAAGGCCACGTCACAGGAGCAGAGTCTCAACAGGAGAAGGGTGGTGACGTGTGGCTGAGGGCTGTCCTAGGCAGGGGGGCGGGGAGGGGGCTTGTGGATGTGGCCGCCCCCCGGGGAGGTATGCCAGGCGGGCCAGGTGTGTTCGCTCCTCAAAGCCCGGGTCAGTGGGCCGTCGGCGCTGGGTCTGGGCGGCCTCGTCTCTTGGTCACGAGGCTCGGGTGGGCCCTCAGAGACTCACGTCCCCCTCGGGAGGCCCTGGGGCTGCCAAGGAGGTGGGGTGGCGGCCGGTGCGGGAGCAGGAGCCCGCAGACGCCCTTGGAATGCCGCCGGCTCCGCTCTCTCCTGTGATGCAGTTTTTTATAGTCGGGGGACTGGTTGTGCCACCGCCGCTGCCAGCTGACCGTAAGCTCGGGATTAGAGGCCTGGCCCCAGCTGAGCGGGGCGGCCAGGACAGGGCCTCCTCCCTGTCCGCCTGCTGTCGGCCAAGGTCCCGGCTTGAGTTCTTGGTCAGCACCACCCCCCCTCCCCCGGGGCCAGGAGAGAGAGACCCCGCCCAGCCCTGCAGGCAGCAAGCCGCAGGGGGCCCTAGAGGGGGCCCCGTGGGTGGGAGGGGGGTGCCCTCACTCTGCTTAAGGTCGGGGCTCCGTGGTGCCCAGGCATGCCCCGCCCCCAGGGGCCTCTGTTTCCTGTCTCTCCAGCAGGCGTGTCACCAGCTAGGGCCCTGGGGGGCCGCCCTGGGGCACAGCAGCATCGCCACGTGTGGGGCTGGCCCGGGGCCATGGAATCCGGGGCAGGCGAGCGTCACCAGGCCGGCTTCACTGTGCCGCTTCCCTGGCCCGCCCGCCCCACCCCGAGTGCCCTCCTCCTCCGCGCGGGGGGCTGGCCTTTCTTTGGGCAGACGGCGGAGGCACGAGGGATTCTTGGGCGGTGACACCATGCCCGGGCGTGCGGCCCGCGGGACCTGGCGTCCCCATTCACGAGGCCGCGGGACTCCATTCACGCTGGCGGGCTCCCCGCCTGCCGCTCTTCATCCAGGCTCCCTGCAGGCCCAGGCGCCCCCTCCTCCTCCCCAGCCCTCCCCTGCCCCGCTCCCGGGGGCTAGGATCCTAGCCAGCCTCCCCCTCCGTCAACAACAGTGATCAACAAAACTTCAGTCACGAGAACAAAGAAGACTTTTGTTTGAACCGCACCCGAGGACTGACCCGTAAGCCTGCTGGCCAAACGGCTCTGCAGAAGCAGGGGTTTTCAGCGGCTTTATTGGAGTTTATCTCGCCAGAACAAAGAACGTTAAAGAAGTCAGGGTTACATGTTTTCACGGTTCCTCTTCCCCCCAAAAGAACGACCGGCCCATGCGCAGTGAGTCAGCGTGGCCTTGGCACTTGGGGAGGGATCTCACCCTGGACGGAGGGCCAGCACTGTGCTTTTTAACATGGACGTTCTTTACGTCTGGTCAGGATGCCCTTTTTTATGATCAAAGCAGATGTACAGTGTATGTTTGACAAGCTGCAAACAGGCGGCTTCAGTTAGCATCAAATTCAAGTTGACTTCTGCTTGAGCCACAGTGACCTTCCTTTATCTCAAGATATGAGTGTTCCCTGGACCCTCTCTGTGGGTGAGAGTGCCGGGGTGGGGGTGCTCCAGGGCCCCCCACCCTGAGGACATGCCCAGGAAGAGGAGAGGCCTCAGAGGGGGCCAGGCCTCTCAGCACAGCCCCAGACAAGGAAGCCGGGCCCCACAGCTGCCTCCTCGGGGGTGCACCCGCCCGCCCCAGAGGAGCGTGGGCCGTGGGGAGGGGCTGCCGGGCGCTCTGTGCAGGCAGGACGCCCCCCTCGGCCTCCGGCCACCCTCCGCCATGGCCCTCGTCCTTCAGAAGTCACCCGGCTCCTCACGCTGGCCTGGGAGTCGGGAGACGGCTGACGGCCGGGGACCAGCGGGCAGGACACCCTCCCCCACCCCACCCAGGCTGCTCAGCCCAGCCTGGTGCCCGCAGGCCTGGGAGAGCTGCGTGTGCCGCAGCCTCCTGGGCGAGTTGTGCGTTTTCCTCCGGCGGGGAAGAGGCTCACATCGCCCTGGTGCAGGGGTTGGGGAGGCTTGCGGGTTTGCTTGGCTTCTGTGGCAGCCTCCACCTGGCGTCCCATGCCCACCTCGGGGGGTCCCACACCACCAAAGCCCTGGGAGAGGCTGACAGTGGCGTCCATCCTCCCTGTGCAGGGGCTGGGGTCTTCTTCCTGTCTTCCACCGAGGGAGACCAGATCAGCTTCCTGTTCGACTGCATCGTCCGAGGCATCTCCCCCACCAAGGGCCCCTTCGGGTTGCGGCCGGTTCTCCCAGGTGAGTGCATGGTGGGTGGAGGGGGCGCCTGACCTGGCAGGAGGGTTGGGGGTGCTGCTGCTGTGACCCCCCACTGGGCTCCCAGGATGGGGGGCGCTCACACCTGCACAGCCCCTCCTCCACAAGACGCTCAGAGGCCGTGGCTTTGGGGACCAGCATGAGACCACAGCCTGGAAGCGCCCTGCTGAGACCTTCTGAGCGGGGCCTGCCTCCCAGACCTGGCTGGGAGCCTTGCCCCAGGAGGCTGGGGTCAGGTCTCTGGCCCCAACTGAGCCGGTGTTTGGGCTGGAGGCCGCCTTGTGAGGTGGGGTCTCAGTGTCCACACGTCGGGGTGGTGGGGGCGGGGGCCGCCGCACTGAGCTGGCCTGGCTTTCTCCCCGCTTCCCTGGTGTGGGCGGGGCGCCCCTCTTATTCAAGAGTCCTGGGCCGGGAATGCTGCCGGCCCCCGGAGGGCATGCTAGCCGGGCACTTCCTCACACCGGGTGAGCTCTGTCCCTCCCACCAGCTCGGGGACAGCCGCCCTGGGAGGGACAAAGGTGGGCCCTGGGCATCGCCGCTCCCTGGGACCGAGGCCCTCCGGGCGGTGGTACCCAGGACTGCCGCTGCTGCCCTGGCCCCCGTGAGGGGCGCTTGTCCCCTGGTCCAGGTGGGAGACCAAGGCCTGCGTCGGGCAGCAGCTAGTCACTGAGCTCCCAGCTGTGGCCTCCTTGCCTGAGCCCCACAGCTGGACAGGGGTCAGGTGGGCCTTCTCGGGAGGCTGGGGCTGTGCCAGGTCCCCCCTTTCTCTACCTCGGCCCCTGGGCCCCCAACCCCTGCAGTGAGCTGGGGGAAGGCGGGGAGATGAGCTGCAGGGACGGGGCTCCTGGGACCAGAGCCCCGCTGCCCAGGCTCTGCTGGATGGCACGGCTGTGCCCTCTGCTGGCACCTTCCTGCCTTGCAGCCACAGGTGGGTGTGGGTGGCATGGATGGGGAGGGTGTGGGCAGAGCAGGGGTGGACACATGGAGTGTGGACGGAGCTGGTGGGGCTCTGCCCTCTGAGCCTGGCTGGCGTCCCACCGAGGCCCGTGATCGTCAGGGACTCTTGAGATGCGGCCTCCACTGGGTGTGCAGCCTTAACCCTCGGGGATCTTGGAGTGTCTCCTCCAGCCGACAGCGGCTCTCCCGGGGCCGTGCAGACATCAAGGCCCGGAGGCAGGGCCTGCCTCAGACAGACAGAGCTGCGAGGAGGAAGGGAGAGATTAGAGTTCCGAGGCTCCCCTGCCCTGTGCGTTCCTACCTGGGCCCCATCGTGACTGGGGTGCAGACGCGGATGCCAGGCTCAGGGAGGGCGAGGGGTGGGGCCGCGAGTCGTCCAGCGCTAGCGTCTTGCAGACCCGCCAGCCGCAGGAGGGTGTCCTGGCGTCCTGACCGCCCCCCTGGAGGGACTGTCCGCTCTGGGCCAGGGCCATCAGCTGGTGGTTGAGGGGCTGTCCTTTTCTTGGGCCCAAGACACAGGATGGTGGCCGGGGCACCTGCATGGGGATGTTTGGGGTACCCTGATCTCGGGCTCCAGTGGCTGGTGTGCAGGCATGGCGAGGGGCTCCCAGGGGCTCTGTCCTGATGTTGGGGCTGGACCAGGGTCCTCAGGGCTTCGACGGCATTGGGGTCACGGGGAGGACGCTGCCTGTTCAGGCCTGGGGCCGCGTCCTCACTGACACTCTGCTCTGCTGCAGACCCGAGCCCTGGGGGCCCCGCCCTGGAGGAAAGGGTGGCGCAGGAGGCCCTGGAAGCCCTGCAGCTGGAGAAGCGGCTCAGCCTCCTCTCTCACCCCGGCCGGCCGGGCAGCGGAGGTAGGGCAGTGACCCGGCTGAGGTCGGGGGAGGTCTGGCGGCCCTTGGGCTGGGGCCGCTCCTTTAAGCTGCCCTCCCTGATCCCCTACCCCAGCTCCTGTCCACCCCTCTGCCCCGCTCACACAAGGGGCCACACTCACCCAGCTCCAGCCTGGATGCCGACTGGGGTGTGGTGCTGCCGCGGAGTCGGCTGGCGGGCTGGGCTTGAATTCTTTCCCGCCCACCCGCGACACCGAGCATGGCTGCACCATCTGTGTCCAGAGCGGGGGCCCGAGGTGTCAGCTGCTGGGAGCAGAGCCCCCCCACCCCGCCCCCGCTGCTGTGGTTCATGGGGAGAGGGACAGAAGGGGCTGACGACCCTTGAGGGGGCCCTGCAGCTCTCCAGAGGTGGGGCGGCACCGGGCTCTCCTGGGCCAGAGCAGAGGAGCCCTGCAGGTTCTCTGTCCTCGACAGCCCTACGGGTGCACGCTGGGGACAGCGGCCCGTTCAGGCCCCTTAGCAGGGGATCTCAGGTGTGCCCGGGGCTGCCATCTCCTTAAAGAAGGGGGCTCACGTCTGGTTCCCAGGGCAACAGTCGGGAGAGCGTTGACGTGGGGAGGGGGCCGTCCTGGGGGGCGGACCCTTGGGGGCGGAGTCTGGGGAGGGGAAGTGTGAGCCGTCCCAGCGTGATGAGCGTGATGAGCGCAAGCCCTCCGCAGGGCGGGGGGCCTCAGGGGCCGGGCGTCAGCCTCCCACCCAGGTTCCCCCACCCCCCGCCCACCTGAGTGGCCGAGCCCCTCTGCAGCCTCAGCCCCGGGCTCTCCCACCCAGGGGACGACCGCAGCGTGTCCAGCTCGTCATCAGAGGCCAGTCACTCGGACGTCAGCGCCAGCAGCCGGCTCACGCCGTGGCCAGAGCCGTCCTCGTCTTCGGCCAGCACATCGCAGGAGGGCCCTGGGCTGGCCGCCGCCCAGGCCCCTGGGGAAGCCACGCCGGGCACCGCCAGGCCCGCCCCGAAGCCGCTGCGGCCACGGCAGCTGCAGGAGGTTGGCCGCCAGAGCTCCTCGGACAGCGGCATCGCCACGGGCAGCCACTCCTCCTACTCGGGCAGCTTCTCGTCATGCGCGGGCAGCAGCCTGGACGTGTGGCGGGCCGGCGACGAGCTCGGCTCCCTACTCAGCCTGCCGGCGGCTGGGGCCCCGGAGCCCGGCCTGTGCGCCTGCCCGCCCGGGGTGTCTGAGTACCAGGTGCCCGCCGCCCCTCGGCCGCACTACGACACGCCCCGCAGCCTGCGCCAGGCGCCCCGGGACCAGCCCCCCGTTGCGCCGGGCAGCCCCGAGGGGGGCACCGCCCGGGACTCGGGGTGTACCGCTGGCTGGCCTGGTGAGAGACGGCGGGGACCGGCGCCAGAGGCAGCGGCAGGGGCCGGCGAGTCCTGGGAAGCCGGCGCCCCCCACGCCGGGCCCCCTCCCGCGCTCTTTTCCGCGTGTCCCATCTGCGGAGGACTGAAGGTAAAGCCCCCTCCCTGAGGGTGGTGGTGGCCCGGGGTGGGCGCTGGGCTTGGTAGGCCGGGCCCGGGCTGAGGGTGGGGGCCCAGCCTGCAGGGAGGGCTGTGTCCTGGGCAGGTTCAGGGAGGCAGAACCCGAGGACCTCCCTGTGCCCCACAACGTGCGTCCCAGGGGCCTCCACCTGCCTGGCCCTCGCGCCTCCTGGCTGAAGTTGCACCCGCAGGTGTCCCAACCTTTGAACAGGACCCCGAGGCTCAGGGGGCCTGCTGGCTGGCGGGGGTCTGCTCTCGGGACCCTGGCACCTCCGTGGCTCACTCACAGCGGCCTCTTGTGGGCGGGGAAGGGCAGGGTCAGGCTCATGTGTCAGAAGCCCCAGGACCACCCCCCCCACTCCCACTCCTGGCCGAGCTGGAGGTCGGTGGTCAGGACCGCAAGGTGCAGGGTGGGGCTGTCCATTCCCGTTCTGGGGCCCCAGGCACCGCGTGCGCCCTCGGGGGCGGCCTGCTCACCTGCATGGACTTTGGCTGCGTGGCCTGCTGTGTCCCTTGGCGCCGCGGTTGGTTCCGGACGCCCCCGTGGAAGGCGAGGCCCGTGGCCGCTCATCTGGGCTCCGGCCGGCGGGCGTCCCGCGCTCAGCTCACCTGTAAATGTTCCGCTTTGTACCTTCAGTGTCGGCTGAAGACTGTTTGTTGCTCTTTTCACATTTTTAAAACCTGACACCGTTTGTAAGACCTTCTTAGACTGGAAATAAAATTGTTTTTTCTTACCGTCGTGTCCTTTTCCGTGTGGCCGGCTCTCTTCGCCTCCTGCCCCAGCCCTGCCGCTTGGGGCCTTTCGCTGTCTCTGAAATCCAGGGGCCTCCTTTGGCCCGCAGGTCGCAGCTGCACAAGGCCCTGCCTGTCTGGTCGGCCTTAAGCCTGAACACGCCAGAAGCATGAACCAGGAGAGTGGCCTCGGCCAGCCCCCAGGGCCCGCGCATGCGTGTGTGGTGTGTGTCCGCGTGTGACGTGTGCATGCGCGTGCACTGTGTATGAGGCGTGTACGCAAGCGTGGCATGTGGCGTGCACATGTGTGTACACATGCATGCAGTTGCACGTGGCGTGTGTCCTGTGTGCACGTGTTGCATGTCCAGGTGATGTGTGTGATGCACGTGTGCCAGGTGTCCGCGCGTGTGCCCGTGTCTGCGCGCGCTCACTGGAGACCACAGCGCAGTCCTCAGTGGTCCGCTTGGGCTCAGGCAGGTGGCTCCCTGCGTCCAGAGAGGGTGGACCCCCCACCTTCTGGGTCAGCGAGAGTCCTGGCTCTGAGCCTGAAGCACCCCCGTCCCCAGTCTGCCCCGTGTGGGCGGCAGAGCAGCCGGGACTCCCCCATCACAGGCTCCCTGCATGTCCTGGGGGGCCACGTCTCAGCCTTGGTCACTGCTTGGTGGGGACCCGGGTCCCAGGTTCCCTGGGGGTGCTGAGAGCAGCCTCTGACCCGGCCCCTGCAGGACTGCAGTGGGAAAGGCAGGCTGGGGGGTCTCTCCCGTTGGAGCCCCCTGCCCCGTACATGGGATGGCAGTGCTGCTGGTCTGGGGGGCCAGGGACTGGCGAGACAACGCGTCTAGTGAGAGCTTTTCCGTGGGAGTCTTCACCACACACACCGCTTCCATTTCCCCCTAGCGGGCCCGCTGGCCTTGCTGCCAAAGAGCGAGGCGCTGGGAGCGGCCGGAGCCATGGGTGGGGGGCGTCCAGGCTCCGTCCCACCGGGCCGCCCCTCCAGCAGAGCCAGCGGAGGCCCTGGCGGCCCAGGGAACTGCCAGGAAGCCGGGAAGGCTGGAAGCTGGGCCTCCCTTCTGCTGGCCCCCTGCCCCGCGAGGGCGTCCTGGCTGTGAGCTCTGGGCTCCTCGTCTGAGGCTGATGGCTGGGACTTCAGGGAAGGGCAGTCTCGGGGGCGAGGCAGGCGGGGTGGACTGCGGGCAGTGCTCAGTGGGGGGACCCAGGCGGGGGTGGAGCGGGCGGCCCAGGCCTTCCAGTGGGGGCCCTGGGCTGGGGGAGGCAGGGCCCTTCATGGCGGTGGCCCCTGACTACGGAGGCCCTTTGGGGAGGCTCCGGAGGAGGCCCGGCCCCCATGGTGGCTGCGTCTCGGTCTTCCCTGAGCCCAGCGTGGCCCAGGGGACCGGTGAGGGCGGGGGGCGTCTCGCCTGGTGGGGCTGGGTGGGCCCCAGGACAGCGCCTCCCCACCACAAGGCTTCCAGCTCACCTGTGCTCATCTCTGAGCCCATGGGGCGGGTGACAAAGACATCCCCCGGCCCCCGTTCCCAGGGGGAGTCTAGCGTGAGGCTGTAGGATGGGCCTGGGTCCCTGGGCCTCGTGCTCCTCGCCCCCGCCCCCGGGGCCACCAGAGAGCCCTCCGCACCCCACGGGCCACGTGTGCCCGCCTGCCCCCACCTGGTCCCGGCCCCCAGGGAGGGCGGACAGGAGGGGCTGCTCTCGCGCCCCACCAGCACCTGGCTGCACCGTCGGGGCTGCAGGCTATGCCCCGGGAAGCAGGCGCCGCTGTGGGGAGCTCCCAGACCCCCGAGGGCAGCCGGCTCTCGTCCTGGGTCTCGGGGGTCAGACACACCCTCCCCGAGTCCCGGAGCCTGCCGGGGCCTCTTCACAGGTGGCGGGTCGGGGCTCCCAACAGGAGCCGGCCTGGGGCCGGGGCTGGGGTGCTGCGTCCTGAGAGTGGGCACCACCTTTGCCCACCTGAATAGCGGGTCGGCTTCTGCACCCGTTCCAGCTCACGGCCCCCCGGGAGGCCCCACTGCCAGTCTGTGCCCTCAGCCGCGCCGGGGTGCTGGGTCCAGCCCTGCGGGGGCCCATCTCCTCCTGGGTGTGCGAAGCGGAGCCCCAGGTAGCAGTGACCGCCCCACCCGCTCAGCCCCCGGCTCTGAGGTCTCCAAACCACCTTCCTCCTCCGGCCCAGAGTGGCCGCCCTGCAGTCTGGGGGCCTTGACTTATCTCACAGGGCCCCCAGGAGTGGCTCACCCAGGGTGCTCTGCTTAGAGCAGGTGGGCAGTGCTCAGGGGTGGCGTGACAAGCCCCTGAGCACCTCAGCTGGCTACACACCTGCTGTGAGCGTGTGGCATGGCGCGGCTGCGGGCCACGTCCAGGGCCCCGAGGTGCCACCGCCTCGCCCCACATGGGCTGTGTGCGTGTCAGGGCAGGCGTGTGGGGCCCTGAGAGGGGGTGGACCCAAGGAGCCCGACCTCTGCCCGGGGTGGGGCTGGGCTGACGGCTGACATGTGTCTCCTTGGTCTAGGCAGCTGCTGCCACGCCCCCCGGGCTCCTGGTGACGCACACAGGTAGGCCTCAGCCTGGGCACCGGCGCCCATCAGCCTGGGGAAGGGATGTGTGGTCACAGTGGCCATGGTCACGGCCCAGCCAGAGTGTCTGCCAGATGGGACATTGGGGGATAGCAGGAGAGGGGGACGGTGGGAGAGGGGGACGGCAGGCAGTGAGGGGACGGCGGGAGAGGGGGACGGTGGGAGAGGGGGACGGCAGACAGTAGGGGGACGGCAGGCAGTGAGGGGACGGCGGGAAAGGGGGACGGTGGGAGGGGGGACGGCGGACAGTGAGCGGGATGGTAGACAGCCCAACAGCAGCCCATGGCTGGGTGGGCCCTGGCTGAAGCTGGGGGGCACCAGGCAGCGGTTGGGGTCAAGGTGGCCGAGTATGTCCAGCCTGCCGTGGAGGGTGTGTGGGCAGGCGGGCGGGTCCAGAGCTGGCCTGGAGCCCCAACCTTTAAGAGGGAGCCTGTCCCCTGGGGGATAGAGAATGGAGGTGATGATGGCCCAGGGGAGCGTGGTGGGAGGGGGCCCAGGCAGGGAGTTAGGGGGACATCCCAGTACACGGGGCCAGCTGGGCAGAGCTGGCTCTGGGCTGGGAAGGCCTGGGCGCGTGGGAGGGGCCGCGGGTGGGGCGGTTGGCCTGGCACGGCTGGGGGTCCACTCTGTGCTTGGTCCTCTTGGTTCATAGAGGCCACCTCCAGCCTGGGGGCGGGGTCCTTACAAGCTTAGGTCTTTCCCTCTCCTCTTCAGGGGGTGTGCCCCCTGTTTGGGGTTGGCCCCTGTAGGCCAAGCAGGGCTCAGGCCCGCCCGCAGTGGAGGGAGCAGGAGGGGAGGGTCAAGGTCATGGACATGCAGGGTCAGAGAGCGGCCATGGGGGAGCCCCATGCGAGGCGGCGTGGGGATTCCCCGGTCAGGATGGGGCTCTCGGGACCATCCTCCGATGACACGGAGCAGGGTTCTGCATGCCGCCCCCTGCCCCTTGCCCCCAGCACAGGGTGTGCTCCCGGGAGCGGCATCAGGATCTGCTGGGGGGCGAGGAAGCTCTCCTCTGGGCAGGGGGCTGGGGGTCAGCAGAAGACAGTCGGACCCAGGCCGGGGAGGAGACGCTCAGGGTGGTCTGGCCGGGCCTGCTGCACAGCCAGGGAGAAGCCAGGGCAGCCCCGCTCCATCTCTGGTTGGCCCGGAGAGGACTCGGAGCGGCTTCGGAGATGCTGGCGAGACGCTCAGAGGGAAGGCTCAGGGAGGGAGACAGGAGGCCAAGGGGAGTCTGGCGGAGCCAGGGCAGGTGGTGGCCTCCGGGGGGCACCCTCACCCCATGCGGGCGGCCGGGGCGAGGCAGACCAGCCTCTCTGGGCTGCTTCCCGCTCCTGCGCCCACCGGACCCAGACCTAAGGCCAGCCGCTGAGTAACAGGGAGCTTGTCCCCCAGGCCTCAGGTCAAACCCCAGCCCTCCCCTTGGCTTTCAGGAGCTGGGCCTCCTTCCCAGACTCCCCTCAGACCCCATCTCAGCCCCCAAGGGCTCTCCTCGCTCTAGCCAGGCCTTTGCCACCCCCTACACCCCCCAACTTCATCCCTTGGCACATGCCGCCTTCTCCAGGCAGTCTGCCCAGATTTCCCCTGGGCCCCTTGGTCTAAAAGCCTCTCCGAGGCGCCTCTGCCTGTTATCTTGGGTTACACGGGCAAGGATCTGCGTCTACCCCTCTGTGGGTCAGTGCCCACCCAAGCCTGGCCAGAGTGGGGTCCTGCCTTGCTGTTTGGGTGTATTGGGTGGGAGCTTGTAGCCAGCGTGAGCTTGGCAAGGCCAGGTTCTTCCTTGCAGCCCTGGGCGGGGGCGTGCAGAGGGCCCTGCCCAGTGCCACCCACCAAGGCTCTTTCTCTGCCCGCTGGGCCTCGGGGAGGACGTCTCCTTCTCGGGGGCGATGGGGTGATGGGCTCTGTGCTACAGACACAGTGGATTCACAGAGAGCCCTGAGCTCTGAGCCCTGCCTCAGAGCTGAGACGTCTGGGGCTTGGACTCACTCCCATCCTCTGCCTGACGAAGGCGCTCAGCCAGCTGACCCACAGAGCAGGGCCACCCCCTGACCTGGCCACGCCTCCGGTGGACGCCGCAGACAGCCAGGACCCTGGACCCCAATGAGGGCCAGCTGGGAGCAGTTTCTTTGATGGGGGAAGGGACTTGAAGTGCCCGGGGGCCATCCTGGAGGAGGTGTCACTGTGACTGAAAGTGTGGGTGGGCCTGTGCTCAGGGAAGGACTCACTGGCCCAGAGAGGGTCCCTGACACAGGTGGGGTGACCCAGGAGGACAGCTGAGAGGGGGAGGGCTGGGGGTTGTCAGCAGGGAAAGGCGGCGGCCTGGGAGGGGATTGGGCACTGGGGAGCCCAGGAGCAAGTGGTGGGGAGAGACGCTGGACGGTTGGGTGGCCAGGGGCTGAAGACAGAAGTGTGGTCTCTTGGGCTCAGTGGGGCCATCGGGGCCACCCCTGGGTGCCCGCTGTGTGTGTGTAGGAGGGGCAGGGAGAAACCTGGGTGGGGTGGGCAAAGGTGGTCGGGAAGATGGGGGGAGTCGGGGAAGTCGTGGAGAGGTGGAGGTGAGGCGCCAGAGGGGTGGGCAGCGGTGGGGAGCTCTTTTCTGGACTGTCTAGGGGGTCACCGCCTGGGGACTGATGGCTGCTGTCCCCACAGGAGCGCGGGGTCCTGGGAGGCCGCGTGGGGAGACGCCCACCTACGCGAATGTGCCCACCAGCCCCTGCCCTGCCGAGCGGCTTCACTACCTGGGCCTGCAGCTGCCAGAGGCGGGCGCAGGTGTGCGAGGTGGGTGTGCAGGCGAGGGGCTGACCCCCGGGGATCCGAGGGGTCTGAGGGGCCAGGGCCTCCGTGGGTCTGGGGGTCCGGGATTCGGGAGTCCCGAGGGTCCAGGGATTCTGGGGGTCCGGGGTTTGGGAGGCTGGGGGCCGGGCGTCCAGGGGTCTGGGGCCTGGGGTCCAGGAGGTCTGGGGTCCGGGGGGCTCGGCCCGGCCGCGCTCACCCCGTGTACTTGCAGGGGCCGGCGCCTCCCGCTACGCGCTGATTGACGTCGCAGCCACCGAGGCGGCGCACAGGGCGGGGGCCCAGCACGCGCAGGCCCGGGAGGAGCGGCTGCCTGCGCCAGAGCAGAGGCCGAAGGCGGCCCCGCGGTGAGGCGCCGGACCACGGCGACGCGCCTGGACGGCGGAGGGAGCGGCCCCGCGCCATCGCGGCGGTCCGGCTCGGAACCGAGGGTGGGCGCGCTTCCCCGGGCCCGGGGGGGGTGGGGGGTGGGGGGCGGCGGCGGGTGGACGGACGGCTCTGGTTGCCCCTCTGACGCCTGATCTGGCCCCCAGGCCGGCGGGAGGTGCCGCCTGGACAGGTGTCCGCAGCGGCTGCGGTGGACCCGAGGCAGCGTCTGGCTAGCAGTTTCTGGCCCTGGGATGTGACCTGCCCGCAACCTTCCCTGGAGGCAGCGGCCCAGTGACGAGGACCCTCGTCTCCAACCCCGACGGGGGTGTGGGGCGTCCATCTGCAGGGCTCCACCTCCCGTCCCGTCAGCACTGCCTTGCGCCTGGAGGGCGTGGCCCTTAGGCCCTTCGGCGACTGTCGGCCTCCTGGGACCCACTGAGTTAGTCCTGTAAACGGTTTAGATCTTTAAAATCTCTTATGTTCCATTGTCAACATGGCCAGTTATTTCCTGAGCGCCCGGGCTCCTGCTGTGTCCCTCTGGGGGCACAGGACGGACCCCTGGCCGGCGGGCGGGGGTTTCCCGTGGCCTTGGGGGTTGACCGGCGTTGACGGGGGTTGACCATGACTCAGTGGGCAGGAGGGGTGGTCCTGGCTCCCCTGGCCAGTGCGGGTGGTCTGGGTGCTGGAAAGTTCCTGGAGTTGGTGGTGGGCTTTTTGTCCTCCTTGCTGGGCCGGACCCACCCACCCTGGTCTCAGAGATGTGATAGGGCTCTTCTGCCTGGTGGGGGCTCCAACCACCCCCCCTAACCCCGCCCCCCGCAGACCCATGCCTACTGCCTCCTGCCGTGATCCCACCCAGTCCCCAGCAGGCCTCGGTTAGTCTGACCATGGGAAGCCTGTGGGACACCCGCCACGTGCTCTGCCTCTTGGGGGAGGGTCCCTCAGGTTGATGTGGCCAGGGTTGATGTAGCTCCCCTCCCCCACCAAGCCTGAGCCAGCAGACGCCCCCAGTGAGAGGCAAAGGCCCCGGGGCCGCTCCACACGCAGGTCAGAGTCTCACAGACCATGGACAGCACTCCAGAGGGAGCAAGCTTCTGTCTTTGCAAGTGGGGGAAAAGTGTGGCCAAGCACCCAGTCTGGGGCTCCTGCTGTGTTGGGGCCCCTCAGCTGGGGGTTGGGGTCTGGGCGGGCCACACACTGCAGCATGGGGACAGGCGGTCAGGGTCCAGGTGTTACCCGTGGCCTCGGGTGGCTGGCGTCTGGGTTCTCCTGTTGTTGGAATAAGAGGAGCCCACCGTGGCTTCGTGATGCTGACCCAGGATGTGGGGGCACCCAGGAAGGGCCCCTGCACCCCCTTGGCCCTCTGCCCCATGGGTGGCCGGGGGTCTCCTGGGCAGCACCTGCCTGGAGGCACGTGGCCATGGGAAGCTGAGCAGTTCCCTACGGGGGTCTTCCAGGCCTGGCCACGGGCACCTTGGAGGGGCAGTTGAGGAGCCAGGAATCAGAATACCAGGGGCAGGCAGGGGTTTGTCCTGACACATGACAGCCACCCTCTGGCCAGCGAGGCTCTGGGGTGCGGGGGCTAAGCCACACGGAGCCAAGTGGGAACCAAACAAATGCCTGCCCTTCCTGCAGAGCCGTGAAGGGTGGCTGGTGGTGGCTAAGTCCGTTGGGGTCACCTTGGCAAAACTGTTGCAGCCACCAGGGTTGAGGCACGCGGGCCACTGTGGCTGTGAAAGGTCTCAGGAGCCCTGGACCCGAATGAGGCCTGAGAAGGGCGCCTCGACTTTGCCGACAGAGGAGCACTGGCCTGGCCCCCGTGGGCAGCCCCGTCACTGCCCGCCCCACTCCTGTCCTGTCGCGCCCCCAGCCCTCAGGGAGACCCCACAGGGTGTTGGACACAGAGCCGGCGGAGGGGTGCCCTGCAGCCTGGGGGCCTCCTGGGCCGGGAAGGGCTTAGCACCCTAATTCTGGAGTATCAGTGTCAGACCGGAAGGCTTAATGCTTTTTGTTGAGGTGTAATTGACAAATTGTATTAGTTTTAGATGTACAGCATTACGGTTCTATATTTGTATATATTGTGAAATGACCACAGTAAGTCTAGTCACCTTACGAGTTTCAGGATTTTTTTTTTTCTTACAGCATCGCTGCCTAGAGCCGCGTGCTGGGTGCTGCCCCCGTGGCCTGGTTTGTAACCGGGAGCCTTTTGACTCCCTCTGCGTCATCATCCACTCCCCGTCCTCCATCTCTGGCAACCGTGTTCATCTGTTCCACCCGTTCAGTTTTTTCTTTTTAGGTTGAACGTATGTGTGAGACCATACATCTGGCTTTCTCTGTCCTAGTGCCCTCTTAGGTAATCCAAGTTGTCACAAATGGCAGGGTTTCATTTCTTAACGGCCGAGTGATATTCCACTTAGGAATAAGCTTCCCTTGTGGCTCAGCTGGTAAAGAATCCACCTGCAATGCACGAGACCTGGGTTCGATCCCTGGGTTGCGAAGATCCCCTGGAAAAGGGAAAGGCGACCCACTCCAGTGTTCCGGCCTGAAGAATCCCCTGGACAGCATGGTTGCAAAGAGCCGGACATGACTGAGCGCGTTCACTCTGGAGGCTGCACCCACCTACGGCAGTGCGTAAGGGCCGCCTTTTCCCACATCCCTGCCGACCTTTGGCATCTGTTGTCTTTTATATCATTTTACTTTTACGTTTCGGCTGCGCTGGGCCCATTGCTGCAGGGACTTCTCTCTGGAGGGGCTGCCCTCTACTTGTGGCGCCGGGAGTTCTCACTGCAGCGGCTTCTCTCGTTGCTCAGCATGTCTCCCGGGAGCGCAGGTTTCTGTAGTCGTGGCTGGGGGCTCAGGAGTTGTGGCTGTTGGGCTTAGTTGCTCCGTGGCATGTGGGATCTTCCCAGACCAGGGATGGAACCCTTCTCCTGCATTGGCAGGCGGATTCTTTGCCCCTGAGCTGCCAGGGAAACCCTGTCGTCTTTCTAGTAATAGTGCCTGTGACCCGTGCCAGGTGATGTCTCGCTGTGGTCTTGGTTTGCATTTCCCTAATGAAACAGTGTCAAGACTTTATTTTTCTGGGCTCCAAAAGCACTGCAGATGGTGACTGCAGCCAGGCAATTAAAAGACACTTACTCCTTGGAAGGAAAGTTATGACCAACCTAGATAGCATATTCAAAAGCAGAGACATTACTTTGCCAACAAAAGTCCGTCTAGTCAAGGCTATGGTTTTTCCTGTGCTCATGTATGGCTGTGACAGTTGGACTGTGAAGAAAGCTGAGCGCCGAAGAATTGATGCTTTTGAACTGTGGTGTTGGAGAAGACTCTTGAGAGTCCCTTGGACTGCAAGGAGATCCAACCAGTCCATTCTGAAGGAGATCAGCCCTGGGATTTCTTTGGAAGGAATGATGCTGAAGCTGAAACTCCAGTACTTTGGCCACCTCATGGGAAGAGTTGACTCATTGGAAAAGACTCTGATGCTGGGAGGGATTGGGGGCAGGAGGAGAAGGGGACGGCAGAGGATGAGATGGCTGGATGGCATCACTGACTTGATGGACTGAGTCTGAGTGAACTCTGGGAGTTGGTGATGGACAGGGAGGCCTGGTGTGCTGCGATTCATGGGATCGCAAAGAGTGGGACACGACTGAGACTGCACTGAGTGGTTAGTGATGTTGAGCGTCTTTCTTGTTGCTTTGTTTTTGCTGCCGAGTAATAAGAGTTCACACATTTTGGGTATTAACCCTTCTCAGGTACGTGGTTTGCAGGGCTCTTCTCCCATCCCACAGGCTGCCTTTTCTCTGCCCATGCCTCCCTTGCTGTGCAGGGGCGGTTGGGTTTGGTGTAGCAGGAGCAGTTCGGTTTGGTGTAGCAGGGGCGGTTCGGTTTGGTGTAGCCCCACTTATTTACTGTTGCTTTTGGTGTCAGGTCCAAAAATTATCACCAAGACCGACGTCAGGGAGCTTACTGCCTAGGTTTTCTTTTAGGAGTTTTATGGTTTCCAGTCTTACATTCTTTAATCCATTAATTTTTATACATGGTGTAAGATATGTGCTGACTTGCTTCATTCGTGTCCAACTCTGTGACCTTGTGGCCTGTCACCCACCGGGCTCCTCTTGTCTCCAGGCAAGAATACTGGAGTGGGTTGCCATGCTCTCCTCCAGGGAATCTTCCCGACTCAGGGATCAAACCCACGTCTCTTCCGTCTCCTGCACTGGCAGGCGGGTTCTTCACCACCAGCGGCCCTGGTGTGAGACAGTGGCCCAGTTTTCCCAACACCGTTTATCGAAGAGACTATCCTTTCCCCATCGTATATTCTTGGCTCCTCTGTCACAAGTTAACTGACCACGTAAGTGGGGTTTGCTTCTGACCTTGGCTCTGTTCCACTCATCTGTGTGTTTTACAGCAGTGCCCTCGTTGTTCAGTCGCTCAGTCGTATCCGGCTCTTTGTGACCCCAAGGACTGCAGCGCGCCAGCCTTCCCTGTCCTCCACTATCTCCTGAGTTTACTCAAACTCATGTCCGTCAAGTCGGTGATGCCATCCAACCATCTCATCCTCTGTCATCCCCTTCTCCTCCCGCCTTCAATCTTGCCCAGCATCAGGGTCTTTTCCAATGAGTCAGTTCTTCGCATCAGGTGGCCAAAGTGTTGGAGTTTCAGCTTCAGCATCAGTCTTTGCAATGAATATTCAGGACTGATTTCCTTTACAATGGACTGGTTCGATCTCCTTGCAGTCCAAGGGACTCTAGAGTCTTCTCCAGCACCACAGTTCAAAAGCCATCAGTTCTTTTGAATTGAAAGTTCAGCTTTCTTTATGGTCCAACTCTCACATCCATACATGACCATTGGAAAAACCATAGCCTTGACTAGACGGACCTTTGTTGGCAAAGTAATGTCTCTGCTTTTGAATATGCTATCTATGTTGGTCATAACTTTCCTTCCAAGGAGTAAACGTCTTTTAATTTCATGGCTGCAATCACCATCCACAGTGATTTTTGGAGCCCAGAAAAATAAAGTCAGCCACTGTTTGCACTGTTTCCCCATCTATTTGCCATGAAATGATGAGACCAGATGCCATGATCTTGGTTTTTCGAATGTTGAGTTTTAAACCAGCTTTTTCACTCTCTGCTTTCACTTTCATCAAGGTCTTTAGTTCTTCCCTTTCTGCCATAAGGGTGGTGCCATCTGCATATCTGAATTTCTCCCGGCAATCTTGATTCCAGCTTGTGCTTCATCCAGCCCAGCATTTTGCATGATGTACTTGGCATGTAAGTTAATAAGCAGGGCTTGTCATACTCCTTTCCCAACTTGGAACCAGTCCATTGTTCCACGTCTAAGTATCATCGGCAGGGCTAAGGCACCTGAGGCAAGCCCAAGGGAGGCAAGTGAGGAGCTGGGCGTGGGGATGGGCCCGGCCTGGCAGCCTTCTGTGGGCTCACACACAAGCACCCTTGGCCAGGGCCCGGGTCTGCGAGGTGGGGGTCGGGAGGAGGAAGTGTCATCGTGAGCTGAGGCAGGCCCACTGTGAAAACCACAGGCGGGGGTGGGGTGGGGCTTAACAGTGTTTACTTCCGGTTCTGGAGGTTGGAAGGACAGGTTATGCTGGGGGAGGTCTGGTGGGGCCAGCCTCCTCTTCCTCACCGTGTTCTCACGTTAGAGGAGACAAGGGTGCTCCCTGGGGTCTCTCCTGTAAAGGCACCGACGCCCTTCATGAGGACCCCACCTCCTGACCTGATTACCTCAAGGCCCCGCCTCCAGGTGCCATCACCTTGGAGGTTAGGTTCCAACGTGGAGGTTTTGGGGACACCCTAAGTGGCTTGCTTCAGAAAAGAGTGCTGGGGGAACCCTGGGGCCCTGCACTTGGTGGGCTGGTGTGGGTCCCCAGCATTCGTGGGGAGCCCGCTGAGCCACAGGCATGTTCTTTGCCCTGTATGAACACTGTCTGCCCCAAATGATCGTTGAGAAGCCACAGCTGCACAGAGCAGCCACTGCCCCTGAGCAGGGCCTTCACCTCACCGACGCCCTCCAGGGCCAACAAGAGACCGGCGAGGGCCCGTCGCTCCTCCGGCACGTCTGAGCCAGGAGCAGCCTCCAGGCTGTCGGCTCCTCGGACAGTAAACTGAGTCCCCGTTAGCGTCCATGTCCCGGGCGGACCCTGTTCTGTCCCCCACTGTGAGCCCACAAGGGCCAGGATGTTCCTGCAGAGGGGGTCTCAGCCCTCAGTGTGTGGCTGGGGGCTCTTACCACCCCTGGCACCCAAGCACTCTGGACGCCTGGGCTCCACCCTGGAAGGCAAAGGTCCTCCTTTGTCCTCAGACGGCTGTCTCAGTGCAGCGGCCCCAGCCCTGCCCGCAGCCTGGCCCCGGCTGGGAGGGACATGGCAGTGGGCAGTCGGGGGCAGACACGATGTGAGGGCCTGGGTGGGTCTCCGAGGCTGGACAGGCGCCAGGCCCAGTGACCTGGAGGGGGGACCTCCTGCCATAGGACCCCCTCCCTGCTCTTCCCGGTGCTGCGACGGTCCGGGACGGCTGCCCTGGCCTTCCTTCTAAGACCAGCTAACAGGGCGTCTGCCCCCAGGGTGCCAGTGATGATGGCAAGTCAGACATGGCCGAGAGCAGGACACGGCGCCTAGCAGTGTCTGGGGCCCACGGGCCCTGTGGATCCGGCCCTGCCTTGGGCCCTTGGCCGAGGGGCCAGGAACAGTCCAGAGTGGTCGGTGAGCCCGGCAGGCTGCTGGGCTCCCCTGCAACTCCGACCCGCAGGGGTAGGACCTCACGTCAGAGGCCAGGGTGGTACTCCACCCACCCAAGGAGTTCAGCGCCAAGCCAGGGAGGCCCAGCCAAGCCCAGCAGCCCTCCCGCATCTCCCAACACAGAGACTGGGGGCATGGGGACGGGGCAGGAGAGGGGCCTGGAGTCCCCGGGCCCAGCAGACACAGCAAGGCGGGGCCGGTGACAGCTGTGATGGCGAGGTTTAATTAAATACTGTCACGTACGTGTAAGGACTTCTGTACACGGCATTTCCAGTGGCAGTCATAGGATTTCAATGCAAACCGCGGCCTTGTAGCACAGCGGCCACCGCTCCAGGGGCAGCTGGGAACCGCGTTCCTGACATGGGGGCAGCCGGCTGTCAGGCAGGGGGCGCGGGCTTGTGGAGCTCCTCCCGGCCCCGGGGCACCCGCGGCAGTCTGTCCGCCCTTCCGGCTACGGCCCCTCCTGGCCGGTCCCCTCCACGCCTTCCCTGAGGTTCTGCTGGCGGACAAGTGACTCCTGAGGGTCTGGGGCCCTCTTCAGGAACCCCAGGCCGCTGCCTCCTCCTCCGTGCGGCTGGCTGCGCTGCGGGGCCTCAGAGCTCGCTGTGTGGCCTCAGAGCTCGTTGTGGCGGGCCCTGGAGATGCGGCTGGACAGGTCCTGCATGTGCTTCTTCACCTGCAGGAACAGCGCGGGCTGGTCACACAGGAGAGCTGCGCACGGCCCGAGGCTCAGCCTACTGCTGCAGAGAAGAGCTCGGCGGTTCGCTTTCCAAGTGCCTCCCCACTGAGCCCCCATCTATAACCCATAAGATAAACTATTGGAGCAGTTCATTAACCAGAAACAGCCTCTGGGGAACCCCGCGAAGGGCCTCTCTCTCCACCCAGCATCCTCACTTCTTTTCTTCTTGATGAGTCTGGCTAAAGGTTTATCAATTCTGTTTGAAAGTAAAAGTAAGGTCCCTTAGTCGTGTCTGACTGTGCGACCCCACAGACTGTAGCCCACCAGGCTCCTCCATCCATGGAATTCTCCAGGCAAGAGTACTGGAGTGGATTGCCATTGCCTTCTCTGGGGATATTCCCGACCCAGGGATGGAACCCGGGTCTCCCGCGCTGCGGGCAGAGCCCCCACGTAATTCTGTTTTTCTAACACACCAGCTCTTCGTTTCGTTGACCTTTCCTCATTTTTTCAGTCTTTTTTTCCTCCTCACGTTTCTGCTCTGACCTTTGTCCCCGTCCCTCTCCTGACTCTGGGTTTGTCTGTTCTTTCTCTGGTTCCAGTGTAAGGTCAGGTTGCATGTTCCGCCCCCTGAGGTGGGCTTGTGTGGCTACAAACCGCCCTCCTGGAACTGCTCCTGCGACGTCCCCTGGGTTTTGTCTCCAGGTCACTCTGACTTCTTCCTCCATTTCTTCCGTGACCCACTGATTGTTTAGGAGCCTACCGTGTGGCCTCTGTGTTGTGGTCTTTGCTCTTTTTTTCCCTGTAGTTTAACCTGATTCTCAAGCTACGCGGTTTCAGGGTGCAACAAAAAATACACAAAAACAAACGACGAATGAAGACCCAGCCCACCCCTGGCTCCCCAGGCTCTGTCCTCATCACAGTGGCGGGGGCCTCCGTGGCCTCTCAGGGCCCGGCTCTGCCCTCCTCCCCGGGCTCTGCCCTGCTCCCCGGGCACACAGAGCCCGAGGGTGGGAGCCCCCTGGGCTGGTGGGGCCTGGAGCGGGGCAGCAGCTGGGGCTTCCACGGAGCACCACTGGGGAAGCTTCCCTCTTCTTCCTCTCGTCACAGCAGGGTCTGGCTTCTCCCCGGTCTTCCCCCTCCATTCTGGTACTTTCCTTTCTTTCCCCTCTAACTTATCCTGAATAGGGAGGGTGCCCTATACAGGAGGCACAGAGCAGGCCCTTGCAGAGCCCTCTGCGGGCCTGGCTCCCCTGTGCACCCACAGTGGTGTCCACGCCTGTGCCGCTGGCTCCGCAGTGGGTCCACGCCGCCTGCCCCTCGCTGCCTCACTGAGCCTGAACCCAAGCCCCCTCCGGAGACGGGCCCCTCAGATCTTGGTGCCTGGGAGGTGCCCTGAGCTGTGGGCTCACGGCTGATGACCAGAGGGAGGCCCTGCCGGGTCAGGTGCCCCAGCGAGGGGACTTCGGTCTCTGCGTCCTGCACGTCCTCCGGGATTCTCACGTCACCCCACCGAGGGCGCCCGCCGCGCACGGGGAGTGACGCTGTGAAGGCCGTCTGTTGTGGCCCATCTCCCGTGGCGCCGAGTATGGAGCCCACGTGTCCCTGGCCCGAAGCTCCGCCGGCTCCTGCGGCCACTCAGGAGCCCCCAGAGCCACCGGGCAGCTCACGGGGATGAAGATCACTCAGGACCGGGGCGGGCCACACGTCCCAGCTGTGCGGCTGGAAGAGCCCGGCTCCGTCCTGCCTGCCCACCGCCCCCTGTGGGTGCGGCCGCACCAAAACTCTTGCTGGTCACCTGGTGGGGGGCCCGGAGGCGGGGTGGTGGGGCAGAGGGGAGGCCTGGGAGGCCCCTGCCCCACAGCCCAGCCCCGACCCCCCCAGGGCTGTGCAGCCCCGGGCAGGGGCGGGGGCCTGACCGTGTGTCCGACGCCCCTGCGTGCGGTGAGTGCCGGGGCAGCAGGCGCCGCACACCCACCTTGTAGCCCAGCTCCTTGGTCCTCTCCTCCAGCGTGGCGTAGCGCTCCCTGTTGCGGGTGACGTGCTCCTGATCCCCAAAGCTCTCCACGTGCTTCAGCTTCTGGTGAGAAATTTCTAGCTGCTTCTGGTAATGGTTGTGCTTTTCAATTTTAACTTCAAAGTGCTTGAGCTCCTCCTGGGATGAGATTGAAACAACTGAACCTCCCCGACACGCCCCACCGCCTCCAGGCCCGCGACAGACGCCTCCCACACACGTCCACCACCTTCCGCTCTGCAGGCCCCTGGAGCGCAGCGCCCACCCCGCCCCGCGCTCCTGTCCAGGGAACCAACAGCCTCACAGGCCCGGGGCCCGTGCCCTTCCCTGACCCCTGACCTGTGGTGGCTCTGCCACGACAGCACCATGTGGAGGCGAGTGACCCCAAAACCCTCCCTCCCTCTGGGTCCAGCACAGGCCCTGCAGGGCCTCAGGGGTGCCTCCATAACCCTCTGAATCCACCTGTCCTATGAGCCTACTCCTCACACCCGGTGAGCCCCAAACTCAGCAGACAGCCTGGAGTCACAGCGCCCGCCGCTACTACTACTACTAAGTCACGTCAGTCGTGTCCGACTCTGTGCGACCCCACAGACGGCACCCCACCAGGCTCCCCTGTCCCTGGGATTCTCCAGGCAAGAACACTGGAGTGGGTTGCCATTTCCTTCTCCAATGCATGGAAGTGAAAAGTGAAAGTGTCCGCTGCTGGAGGTCGGCTTTGTCCCACACGGGCCGCCGACCAGGACTCGGGGCAGCAGGGGGCGACTGGAAACGGTGCTGTGCACACGCTGGTCTGCTGGGGTTGGAGAAGGGGGCCTTTCCCGCATCATCAGCGCGTCCACCAAGGAGACGCTGCCACCCCACGGGGCTGGGGCGCCACCCTTACCCGGAAGGACTCCAGCTCCTTCTCGGTGAAGTTGGCTGACTTGGCCATGTCCCAGAGATCCAGCACCCGGGGCTCCGTGAACTCTGCACGAGAGTGAAGACGGGCTGTGACTCCTGCCCGGGACGCCTGGGGGCCACGTGCCACCTGTGTAGGGCACAGGGCGTGTGCCAGCGTCCTCGGGAAGCACTCCTTGCGCCCGCACTCAGCCGGCAGCTCCCAGGTCAGGCCACCACTCCCCAGGGCACAGGAGCCGCTGCTCGAGTGAGCAGGGGGTGCACTCCAGGGCTGGGGGGCGCCTCTGACTCTGCGGGGTCCCCCACCCGCAGCTCTAGGCTGAGACTCAGGCTGCTGCCTGTCCTCACAGCTCCAGAGCAACGGAAACCAAATGGAGGGGACCCTTTAGCCAGCGCTTGTCAGCCACCTTCCTCCAGCCCTGGAGGAAGCTGGGAGCACGTGGGCCACGTGGCCAGCTCCCCACCCCTCCCCTGCAGACCCCTCCTGCTGCCCGAGGCTGCAGGAAGCGCTCCAGCAGGAGGAGCCACCCGGTGTGCCGCCCCTGGAGGGCAGGGGCTGAGGCACCGCGGCCAGCCTTGGCCCCACCCCTCCGCACGGCCGGGCCCGCGGGGGTCCCTGCTCCCCGGAAATTCAGCAGGTCGGCACAGTGGGCCTGCGGCATGTTCCGGGCGCCCTACCCCTGCGGGCTGAGCAAGCCCAGGGCGCCCGCATTGGGCCGAGGAGCAGGGAGCCCGTTTCGCGGCCTTGACGTGCCCCTGGGCGAAGAGCAGTGGCCGCCCCGTGTCAGCGCTCGGGGAACAGAGGGTGGAGGACGCCAGGACGGGTGTCACAGCTGGGTGGCGGCTCACCAGTCTCGGCGCCGTAGCCCTGGTGGCTGACCCTGCGAAGCCGGTCGAAGCCCTGGCCGATGCTCCGCAGCCGGTCCTTCAGCTCCGCATGCCTGCTCGCCAGCGCCTCCGCCTGCACGCCACGCAGGTCCACTGGCCCGATGGCGTTCTCGTGGCTTTCTGCTGGAGCCAGGCCAGGGGCCTGTGAGGGGCCGGCCTGGGACGCTGCGCCCCGCGCCCCGCCCTGCTGACTCCAAGGTAGGCCCTGAGACCACCACCCCTTGGGGGCTACCCCCGAGGCGACAGGAGAGGCAGCCCATCTGAGCACCTGATGGGGCCCGAACCGCTCCTGCTCAGAAGCCGGGAGGCCTGAGGGTGTGGACCACCCCCTCCTTGTTCTGGAACAGTCTGGGCCCTGCTGGCGCAGGGAGCACCTTCGGCCCCACCCCTGAGGGCGTGGTGCTCCCCCCGCCCCCCCAGTTCTGGAACATTCTGGGCCCGGGCTGCCGCAGGGAGCACCTTCGCCACCCCCCCCACCACCGTTCTGGAACAGTCTGGGCCCCGACGGCGCAGGGAGCACCTTCGGCCCCGCCCAGGGTCTCCAGCAGCGCGTGGTACTCCTGCACCTTCTCCTTGTGGTGCTGAAGCTCCCGCCACAGCTTGTCCAGTTCTTCGCTGGAGAACTTCCCAGAGGTCTTCGCCTGCAAGGGTAGCGCCTCCGGTGAACGCCCCGGGGCCCACTCTCACCCGGGCCAGCGGGACCCCAGCACAGGCCCGGTTCTCAGCCTTCACCCACCTTACCGCGGGGCAGGGCAGGAGCCCAGACCTGACCGCCTCCAGGGCAGATGGCGGGGAGACCACCCAGCGAGCCGGGCATGGGGATGGACCCCAGCAGGACCTTGGGCCGGGGCAGGGGCCAGGGAGTCCTGGCCACTCCCCAGGGCATCGCCCCACCTGCCCAGGGGTAGGGGTGCAGGGTGCATACACACAAGGGAATAACGGGTCCTGGGCTCAGCCCCGAGGAAGCTCCCCCCTCCGGCCCCACCCCTCATGACCAAGGATGGCAGGTCCCAGAGAGAAGACCCCCACAGCCCCCGGCCAGCTGGCACCCCCACCCTGGCCGAGCTCACAGAAACCATCCACAGGATCCAAGCGCAGATCACACACAGATGACCCCGGACACAGGTCTGACCCCTGTGGGCCCATTTACATGCAGGTTATTTCAAAAAAAACACTGCACTGCTACACGATCAGCAGTTGGCTGACTCCGCAGACAGAGGGCTGACTCCTACTTACACGCGGGTTCTCCCTGGGCAGGGAATAGTCAGTGCCCCCACTGCCCGCCCTGTTCACAGGTTGACAGTTCAGGCACCAAGTGAAAAGAGCCGCTCATGACACCCCGAGCCTGCGTTTCTAACCACAGGTTCATAAGCACGCTTGGCAACGCGCGAGGCTCAGGCCCCCATGTGCCACGAGAAACTCCCATGCAAACACACGTTGCGAGCTCCTGTTCACAGCAGCAAGCACTCCAGGTGGGGCAGACACGGGACTACAGGCCAGCGGGGCCGGGGAGGAAGGCCCGCGGGGTGAGACAGGCTGCCCCGGGCAGGACGCCAGGGCCGAGGGTGGCTCTCGGCAGAGGGTACCTTGTGCCACAGCTTCTCCAGCCGGGGGTCCTCCAGGCTCTCGTCGTCCGGGCCATGGTCGACAAAATTGCTGCTCACGACCCGCGAGTCCTTCCTGCCGTCCAGACCGTACTTGGCCAGGATGACTAGGAGGGAGCAGGGCGGGGTCAGGGCGGTGGGCTGGGGGCAGTACCCTCCTCTGCCGCTCAGGACCTGGGGAGGAGCAGGGACCTGGGGCTCCCCCACCCCCGGCCGGCTTCCAGCCAACCCCTCCACCCCCTCCCTGTGCGGAGAGCCGCGCACAGGCCTGGCACCTGGGACCGCCTTTGGACCGGCTGCACAGGTTCACCAAACCAAAACCCACCATCTGATCCTGTCGAGGGGCAAGGTCCAGCTGGGACGGAAGTGGACGGGGCCACGTGGGCAGGGGCAGCCCCCCCCCCCCAACCCATGTCTAAATCTGGAGAAGATTTCTAACGGTGGGACCTTGCTGTCAACAGCTGCCAGGGGAAAGTTTACTAACGACAGTGGAGCGGGGACTGGCTCAGCCGCTGCTGGCTGGTCACTGCAGGCCAGCGACTGGCTGACGTTTCTCCGTAGCAACCAGGACACAGCGCCCACCCACGGCCTCCACACCACACAGGGGCCTGCATCTCCGCGCTGTGTAGGGGAGGGTGGGTACCTGGGGAGGTCTGGAGGCAGCTCTCTCCGCAGCGGGGCTGGGCTGCTGGGTCTGCCCTGGACGCCCCTCCTGGCATCTCCGCCCACTCCCATCAACCACCCCGCTGCCCTGCCCTCCCTGCTTAGAGGGATGGGGCCCCCAGGCTGCAGACAGGATCCACCCTCCAGGCTTCACCCCCGGGCTTCCTGGGGTCCTGAGCTTCCTCTCCCCTGACCTCCATCCCTGGCGTCCTCGTTCAAGCTGAGGCCACCTGGCCCCTGACCCCCAGAGCCTCCTCTGGCCTGACTCCAGGAGCACTGGACACGCGTGGTCCCTGAGGGGCCCGCAGCCTCCTGTGCAGCCCCCACACCCAGCTCCTGGCCCTGGGCCTGCTGCTGGAGGCACCTTGGGCCCCGTTCAGACTGAGCTCACCTCGTGGGGCTACACTGCCCTGTCTACCCTGCCTGGGGGCTCAGCCCACAGGGGTCTTGAGTAAGCCATGGAGAGGCTGTGCTCCTGGTGTCCAGCCTGTGGTTTTCGAAACATTAAGAACCCGTGTGTGACCCTCTTCCTAAACTGCAGAAGCCCTTCACCCAACGACGGGAGCCAGACCCACAGGAGGTGCAGCCCGAGGGGTGGCCCAGCCGTCCGTGAGGACTTGGCTTGGGGGGGCGGGTCTGCCGTCAGCCCAGCCTCCAGGCCAACCCTCCACGCCAGCTCCCTGAGACGCCGGGCAGGGGTGACCACCGTCTGCAGGGCGCAGGGCAGATCTGGCCACCGCTGGGTCCTGTCTGGATGCCATACTATGTGGACACCCAGGTGTGGCATCTGCCTTGTAAAGGGGCTACGTCGGCTGGGGGCGGGGGGGGTGGGTGGGATGTGGGGTCTCGGGCCACACCCAGAAGACGGCCAGCCGCTCGGGGAACACCACCCCCAGATCGGCGGGCCCAGCTCAGGCTCCAGTTCTCCAGGCCAGCTGAGTCTCCTGCCAGGTCACCTGGGCGCCCACAGAGACCAGTGTCACCCAGACAAACAAGGCGGCCTGTCTGGGCACGGCCGTGGACCGTGAGGGCTCTGCTCTTCCCAAGGGACTAGACCCCAGGAACACCCCGCCTCCTCGTCTAGGTGACTCCAGGCCGCCCCGGCCGTCTTCCCGGACCAGACAGACCCGGGGCTTCGGCCACTGGGAGCTCGCTCAGCCAGATGCCCTTGCCCTGGACCCCCTCCCACCAGCCAAGGCCCATCAAAGACAGCCTGGCAGCTGCACCCGCCTGGAGCTGAGGGTCACCCTGCAGGGCTCAGGCTCACAGGAGCGGTCCTGACTCTTGTCCTGCCCACAGACCAAGTCAGAACATCAAGCTGGAGCCTGAGTCGGGGCGACCACTGCTCTTGGCCAGAGGAGAGGGGAGCGAGAAGAGAAGTACCGCTGAGGCTGCGGACCAGCTTCGCCTCTTCCTCCCCGTCCTCATCCAGGCCCTCAGCCTTCAGCTTCTTCCACTTGAATTCATCCCGCTCTTGAATCTTCAGATCAGTGTGGAGGTCGGACAACTTCAAAGGAGGAAGATTCAGCTGCGGGAGGAGGAGAAGAGAGGACGCCTGACTACCAGCTGCATGGTGACCAATGACAGCCCAGAAGAAACTGACCTCAGAGAGGAGACGCCAGAGGCGGGGAGGAGGAGCCCGGGTCCTGGGTGCTAAAGATCCCGCTCACGCTCCCGCACGAGAATGTCAAAGGGGCCTCTGTGCACTGCGTGGAGCCCACCGGCCCTTAGGCCCCAGGCCCACCCTCCAGCCTCGGTGGACACCGCGTCCCCAGGGAGTCCCAGGGCTTCGGTGGCCTGAGCGTGGGCGCTGGGGAGACAGGCCAGCCCACCCTCCAGCCTCAGCGGACACCGCGTCCTCAGGGAGCCCCAGGGCATCGGCGGCCTGTGCACCCGCCCTGGGGAGACAAGCTGGCTCGCCCTCCAGCCTCGGCAGACACCACGTCCCCAGGGAGCCCTGGGGTATCAGCAGCCTGAGCACTGGTCCTGAGGAAGACAGGCCGGCTCACCCTCCAGCCTGGACCCTGGGCACCTGTGCACACCCGGGCGCAGGGACGCAGGCACATGGATGCTGGGCTCGCCCGAGAAACTTCTCCCTGCATGTGTAACTCGGATGAAAAATAAACCGCAAGGACTGGAGAGTAGATCATGTTTATGGAAGACTTCCAATTAAAAAACAAAAAGCACAGCTACGCTCCCCAGGGTCACTGCCCGTGCTGGGGGCTGACCGAGGGGCGCGGGGCCTCCCTGGATACGGGCTGCGGGGCTAAGAAGGGCTCTGCGGCTCCTGGCAGAGGTTGCTCTCTGCTCAGCCCAAGGGCGCCTCCTCACTTCTGGGCCAGAACCGGCATGCGAAGGCTGTGGTCAGGCCGTTAAACGTGCAACTTTAAAAATGAACATGTTAGCACGCCTGGCAGACACCTGTCCCCTCGAAGGGCATGGGGGGTGACATGGTGAGGACGCGGGGCTGCAGTGTGGGCCCCCTAGGCAGCCCTTCCGCGACCCCCGTAGGCTCCCTGGGGGGCCCCGCTACCCCAGGCAGGCGCTGGGACCTGACCCCATACAGCCTGCCTGTCCTGCAGGAAGGGGACCCTTGCGAGGTCGGGCTTGGAGGCACACATGTACGCGTGCCCGCGCGTGCACAGGAGCAGGAAGGCAGAGAGAGACCTCTCGGGGCTAGAACCTTCAGTCGGGGCAGGAAGACGGTGTGGAGAGGAAACCGAAGCTGCCAGGCAGGGTGAGGACTCACGGCAGAGGCGCCGGGGCCCCACTCGCCCCGACTTCCTGCTGTCCGCCTGCCGGGCTGGGCGGACACCGGGAAGCGTCCTGGCCGCCTCCCTGGAGGTGCTCTCGGGCGGGCCCTCGCAGGCCCGGGGCCCTCTCCTCCGCTCTCGTCAGGGGCCCCTGGGAGGGTAAGCACCTGCCTGGAGGACACGGCTGTGTGTCCCTGGCTATCGGACCCTTTCCGCTGCTACTGGAAGGGGGGCAGAATCAATTTCCTTCTCAGAGTTGGATGGAGGCGACAGAAGCGTCAGCGAGGCCTGCGTGCCGCTCCTGTGCCCTGTAACCGTGGCGAGCTTGTTCAAGATCTAGCGACTGTGCAGTGTTCAGGTTTGCTACAAGTGGAGAGCACGTCATCTGCAAGCAGAGCCCCTTACCTCTTCTTTTCTGACCAGGATGACTTTTCTTTCTTTTTCTTGCCTGGCTGTTCTGCCTGGAGCTTCCACTCCTTGTTGAAAAGAATAACCTAATTCTTAAACAGGCAAAGGACTTGAATATAAATTTCTCCAGACATCACACATGAATGGCCAAGAGGGCCATGAACAGAACCTCCAGATCGCAGATCATCAGGAGGAATGGAAACCCCACGAGAGACACTGCCTCACAGCGGTTACAGGTCAGTTACTCTGGGGAATGGAAAGCAGCCCCTGCTGGGGGGATAACAAAGGGAGCCCCCGAGGGCGACTGGTGGGATGCGAATGGGCACAGCCGCTGCGGCAAACAGCGAGGAGGTGCCTCAGAAACGGAGACGAGAGCGGCCATGCGACCCAGCAATCCCCGCCGGGCACTGACCCAGAGGCCCGAAGCCAGAATCTCGAAGAAAGCCCTGTGCTCCCAAGCTTCCTGCAGCACCAGTCACAACTCAACCAAGATGTCCATCGAGATACAGAAGGAAAACGCGGGACAGGCGTACAACGGAATACGAGCCTCAAAACAGAAGGGGACTGGCCCTTTGTGATGGCACAGGTGCTGGGTGAGATGAGCCAGACGCATCAGCAAACGCTCCTCCACAACAGCGCTCCACGAGGGTGGAGAGTGGACAAGAGGCAGAGGAGAGGAAATGAAGGGCTGGTCAAAGGGGAGCCAGCCGTGCGGCTCAAGTGAGTCCCGGAGCCTCACCGCTCAGTGTGACCCTGGCAACCACACGTTTCTGCTGTTTAGTCACTCACACTACACTACACTACACAGCTCAGTTGTGTCCGACTCTTTGCGATCCCCTGCACTGTAGCCGGCCAGGCTCCTCAGTCCACGGGATTCTCCAGGCAAGAATACTGGAGTGGGTTGCCATTTCCTTCTCCAGGGGAATCTTCCCAACCCAGGGATCGAACCCTGGTTTCCCACATGGCAGGAAGAAGCTTTATCCTCTGAGCCACCAGGGAATTCCCTTTAGTCACTCAGTCGTGTACAATTCCTTGTGACTCCGTAGCCCTCCAGGCTCCTCTGTCCATGGGATTCTCCAGGTAAGAATACTGGGCTGGGTTGCCTTGCCCTTCTCCAGGGGATCTTCCCAACCCAGGGATCGAACCTGGGTCTTCTGCAAGGCAGGAGATTCTTCACCACTGAACCACCTGGGAATCCCATTTAAACTGTTTATTATTTAAAAATTTGCTAAAAGGGGGGGGGGTCGATCTTAGGTTCTTACCACAAATAATAACACACAAGAGCTCAGGAGAATATCTGGGAGGTGGTGGGTGTGTCTGTGGGCCTGTACACTTATCTCCAAACTAATTAGCAACATAGAACTTTTCAGAGGTCAATCATACCTCAAAAATGGTAAAACAAAACAACAAAAAACCAAAACCAACAACCAACCAAAAAAAAAAAAAATCCCCTGGGACCCAGCATCCACGCACATGTCAGCTCCAGCCACAGCTCTGCACGCTGACCCTGGACCGAGGTGGGAGCCGCACCCCCAGCCCACAGAAGGACTGGCGAGAGACGACGGAGACGCCTTCTCCCACCCTGAGCACACGCCATGCAAGACACACCCTGAGATCACCTCATGTTTAGAAACACGTGATATTTTTTCAGTCAGTTCAGTTGCTCAGTTGTGTCCGACTCTTTGTGACCCATGGACTGCAGCACGCATAAGGCCTCCCTATCCACTACCAACTTCCGGGGTTTACTCAAACTCATGTCCATCGAGTCGGTGATGCCATCCAACCGTCTCATCCTCTATCGTCCCCTTCTCCTCCCCCCTTCAATCTTTCCCAACATCAGGGTCTTTTCTAAGGAGTCAGTCCTTCGCATCAGGTGGCCAAAGTCTTGATGTTTTCAGAGAGCAAATTATCCTGAGAACAAAACCAAAAGGCTAAGAACCACAAGTGCCTCGGGCTGGCCCTGCCTCCCGTCTGGGCTCGGCTCTGGGCGGGGGAGTGCTGACCCTGGGACTCGGCTGAAGGCCCGCACCACGTGCCCCCTTGCGGGCTCCTGCCACCACCTGAGGAGCTTCCTGAAGCTTCACCGTCTAGGAAGGCTGGGACAGGCCAGCTTGTATTCCACAGGTCTGCTCAGGGAGCCAAGAAACTGATGCCACCAGGCACGAACCCCACCCTGAGGACCTGTGCCCTTCGTTCAGCAGAAAACACTTGTACACGTCATTGGAGAATTTCAGGGCCAAGGGGCCCAGAAAAGACGTCTAGTGCAAGGCCGGCCCGTCCAAGGACAGTGCTGGGTTCCCAGAGAACAGAGGAGGCCCTCTCAGACAGACGTGACCTGAGACTGACCAGGTCACACTGCACACACAGTCACCAGGTCAGTCTCAGTGGACTGAGCGCAGGGGCGGGGCAGGGAGGGTCATGGAGGCGCAGCTGGAGGGCAGGCGACAGCCAGGAGGCGTGAGGAGGCTGGCAGATGTGAAGCGGCATCTGGACAGCCAAGACGGGGCTGACCAGCACCGCCCTGTGGGCAGGAGGGCTCCGGGCAGGTTCGTGGGCACAAGAGCCCCTTCTCCCAGGAAGCCCTCCAGCCTCTCCAACCCAGAGTGCTCTCTCACCAGGCAGGCCGCACACACAGTGGCCCTGACAGCTGGGGGCTCCGAGCGGAATCCTCAAGGGCGCTGGCCCAGGCACAGCGCGGGGCCTGGAAGCTAAGGGCCTGGGGGCATCTACTGGGCCCTGACTGCCCCACAGGCGGCTCTCTGTCATATCCCTCCCCACCTTTCTTCCCCCTCGGTTTCTTTTCTTTTCCCAAACTTAGTCCTCACTTTGCTCTCTTTCAAGGACTCAGGAGTGCTTAAAACTGGAAGACTGAAGCTGATAAGACTCCATTTGAGAGATGAAGACAGAGGCCCAGAGGCTGGGGGAAGCTTGTAAATACCCATTTCTCTAAAAAACCCCCCCGCCTGAAAAAGACAGCAGGGACTGTTATGTTAATGAGGAAGCTGCTGGTGCAGGTCAGTCAATTCGCAAGCTGCCTCCAGGTGGAGTGACCTTAGAGGCGTCCTTTGCCCTCTGGGCTTTGAGGAAGGTCAGATTCACTTCACTTATGTTTCAGGTGTTATCCTCCCACCACATGTGAAAGTGAGTCGCTCAGTCGTGTCCGACTCTTTGCAAATTCTCCAGGCCAGAATACCGGAGTGGGTAGCCGTTCCCTTCTCACCACATCCTCTCACCCAATTTAACAAGAATCTGTCTGCTTTCAGGCCTCTGCTATCCCTGACTTGTCCTCATGCCCAGCATCACCCGTTTTCTTGTTTCTCCATATAGGCAAACAGAATGTTGAAAAGGCAAAAATCTGCAAAGCTGAAAGGGAATCTCGGCCTCAAACTGACGGGGCAGCCCCTCTGCCCAGGCCAAGGCCTCCTGTCTTCACCTGTTATCACCAGGCCAGGGTCCCTGTTCCCTGATGAAGGGTAGAGGGCACGCAGTAAGAGGGACTCGCACCTGTATGTGCCGGCGGGTCTGAGGCTGTCAAACGCTTGAGGCCCCGGCCAGCAGACCCCCGAGACTAAAGAGACCCCGGCCTGGGCTCTGCAGACCCCAGGATCAGAGGACGCCCCACAGACCCCCGAGACTGAAGAGACCCGGGCCCGCGTTCTGCGGACCTCAGGATTAAGACACCCTGCAGACCCCCGAGACAGAAGAGACCCGGGCCTGCGCTCCGAGGACCCCAGGATCAGAGGACGCCCCGTGGACCCTCGAGACTGAAGAGACCCGGGCCTGCGCTCCGCGGACCCCAGGATCAGAGGACGTCCCGGCTCGCGGAGCCCCGAGGTGGA
The DNA here is from genome assembly GCF_002263795.3 of Bos taurus. Taxonomy (NCBI): domain Eukaryota; kingdom Metazoa; phylum Chordata; class Mammalia; order Artiodactyla; family Bovidae; genus Bos; species Bos taurus. The sequence continues at coordinate 115,370,105 of NC_037333.1, read as the reverse complement.
GGGACCCGGTCGCCGCTCACCCGCTGGGCCTTCTCCCACAGCTGGTTCAGCTTCTCCATGCGGAACTCCGCCGCGGGCTCGCGCTTCGAGGGCGGCGCGGGCTCGTTCTTCTCCCGCGAGTACTTGCCGGCATGGCCCGCCGCGGCCCACGGCCCGAGGAGCAGAAGCAGCAGCAGCAGCGGCGGCGGCGGCTGCCGGACCGCGCGCAGCCCAGACAGGACCCTCCGCGACGCCATCTTCCGCCTCCAGACGCGGAGCCCCGGGAGCTGCGGGAAGGAAAAGGCCCCGCCCCGCCCACCGGGCTCGCCCCGCCCACCAGGCCCCGCCGCGCTGCTTCCTGGGAGTTGTAGTCCCTCCCCGCGCAGCGGACCCGAAAGGAGCCAGCGGGCGGACTACAAGGCCCGGGGCGCCCTGCGGAGGCACGGCGCTGGGGCATTTCCTAGGCAACCGCAGCCACGGCCTGGTTTCTCCCGGCGCCTCCAGGGCTAAGTGTGGCTCAGTTCAGTTCAGTCTTAGTCCTGTCCGACTAACTTGCCACCCCACGGACTGCAGCACGCCAGGCCTTCCTGTACATCACCAACTCCCGGAGCTTACTCAAACTCATCATTGAGTCGGTGATGCCATCCAACCATCTTATCCTCTGTTGTCCTCTTCTCCTCCCGCCTTCAATCTTATCCAGCATCAGGGTCTTTTCCAGTGAGTCAGTTCTTCGCATCAGGTGGCCAAAGTATTGGAACTTCAACATCAGCATCAGTCCTTCCAATGAATATTCAGGACTGATTTCCTTCAGGATGGACTGGTTGGATCTCCTTGCAGTCCAAGGGACTCTCAAGAGTCTTCTCCAACACCACAGTTCAAAAGCATCAGTTCTTCAGTGCTCAGCCTTCTTTATGGTCCACCTGTCTCATCCATACATGACCACTGGAAAAGCCATACCTTTGAGTAGACGGGTCTTTGTTGGCAAAGTAATGTCTCTTGCTTTTTAATATGCTGTCTAGTTTGGTCATAGCTTTTCTTCCAAGGAGCAAGCGTCTTTTAATTTCATGACTGCAGTCACCATCTGCAGTGGTTTTGGAGCCCCAAAAAATAAAGTCTGTCACTGTTTCCATTGTTTCCACTGTTTCCCAGCATCAGGGTCTTTTAAAATGAGTCAGTTCTTCACATCATGTGGACAAAGTATTGAAGTTTCAGCTTCAGCACCAGTGCAGCTAGGGCGGCCCTAGCTGGGACGGGAGACTGCTGGGGGCTATAGGTGGGTCAGAGATCTGATTTCCCATCCTGGATTGACCCGCACAAGGGCATTTTCCCCTGAGCTGCATGGAAAGAGGAAACAGTTGAAAACTCGGGACTGTGTCTGGCTGACAATTTAGCTTGTTTCTGTGTCCCCTGCCTCGGTGTTGAGCCTTCCCTGTCCTTATGAACTCTGGAAATTGGCCTTGGCTGGCACCCCACTGTACATGTCTCTGTCAGGAAGCCTAGATCCCCCCTCCCAAACCCACTCCTTCCCAGGGAGCCACAGGGGTTCCCACCTCCCCAAAGCTCCCCCCGCCCCGCCATCTAGCGAGTGCCTGCACCTCAACACCAACTTTAAATTGCATCCTCTTCTCCCCCTGCACTTGTTCTGTTATTAGAGATGTTTGTGTACCTGTTCTCTCTCCCCACCTGCTGCATTTTAGTAAACAAGCAAACCTGAATACAGCCAACGTGCTAGGGCCGCTCTCCCAGTGGGGAGACGGGGGAACAGGGAAAGAGTGGGAGCCAGACGGTGGCCTCGAGCAGCTTCTGGGGTCAGGTAGAGGCACCCATGGGGGTGCTTTGGTGCTTCAAGAAGGAGCTGGGCAAGCCACGTGTGGTGAGGATGGTGGCCCGTGCCTGAGAGGGAGTGCCCAAGGGAAGAGAGCCAAGCATAGGTTTCTTGACCTGAGAGAAGCCGCTGTCGGCCCAGGTCATATTGTCATCTCAACCTGGCCACGACGCGTACCTGTGAGGAAGGGCAGGCCTCGGGAGTGAATGATGTTAAGGAAACAAAAGCACGTGAGAGCGAACAGCTATTACCAGGCCAGGGAGATAATTTAACAGTTTAACCGGAGATGATACGTCAGTCCTGGTAGTTCAGTCTGTACGTCGTGTCTGACTCTGTGACCCCATGGGCTGTAGCCTGCCAGGCTCCTCTGTTCATGGGATTTCCCAGGCAAGGATACTGGAGTGGGTTTCCATTTCCTTCTCCAGAGGACCTTCCTAACTTAGGGAATGAACCCAGATCTCCTGCATAGCAGGCAGTCTTCAAGATATCAGGCAGATTCTTTACTGCTGAGCCCCAACGGAAGCCTTACATCAGTCATAGAGACTGCCAGTTCTGTTTCCGAGATAAAGAATAGTCTGATACGTATTCTCTGAGCTGTCAAACAGGGTCCAAACCCCCTTGGACAACTGGCTGCCAGACTAACTGCAGCCAGACCACTGACGATGTTGATCTTTGCTGGCTTCAGTCAACCAAGACCCTGGCTTCTGTCAGCCTAGGATGACGCCTGCCCCAGTTCTGTGCTCAATTCCTCTCTGCACAAGCCCTTTCATGAGGATGTGTGCTCCCGCAGCTTGAAACTTCCCCCATTTTGCTGTCCTGGGAGACACTGCTTTGGGAAGCACCCCCAAAATTCTCCTTACTTGCTGCAGATAATAAATCGTTCTCCCACTTTTTGATTTGATTGGTTTGGCTCGATGCCCACTAAGAAATGAACCCAGTTTCTGGGGGTTACAGGAGGGCATTCCAAGTGGAGGGTCCGTGAAGGAAAAGGGAGTGGAGAAAACCTGGGCACCTTGGGAGGAACTGGTATTTAGTTACTTTTTTTAAAAGAAGAATTGAGGCTCTTCCGCTGCCGTTTTAAATCCAGCTCCATACAATGCTCCGCTGCGCCACTGCTGCTGGACGCAGACTGGGAGCCAGCACCCTCTGCCGACAGCTCCGCCGCTACGGAAGTCGTGAACAGTACAGCAACATAGAGGAATTCGCAGAGGGCTCCAAGATCAACGCGAGCAGGGACCAGCAGGATGACGGTGAGATGTTTATTGGAGGCTGGAGCTGGGATACAAGCAAGAAAGATCTGACTGAATATTTGTCTCAATTTGGGGATGTGGTGGACTGCACGGTTAAAACAGATCCTGTTAGTAGAAGATCACGAGGATTTGGATTTGTGCTTTTCAAGGATGCTGCTAGTGTCGATAAGGTTTGGGAACTGAAATAACACAAACCGGATGGCAAATTGATAGACCCTAGATGACCAACCTAGATAGCGTATTCAAAAGCAGAGACGTTACTTTGTCAACAAAGGTCTGTCTAGTCAAGGCTATGGTTTTTCCAGTGGTCATGTATGGATGTGAAAGTCGGACTGTGAAGAAAGCTGAGCGCTGAAGAATTGATGCTTTTGAACTGTGGTGTTGGAGAAAACTCTTGAGAGTCCCTTGGACTGCAAGGAGATCCAACCAGTCCATTCTGAAGGAGATCAGACCTGGGATTTCTTTGGAGGGAATGATGCTGAAGGTGAAACCCCAGTACTTTGGCCACCTCATGCGAAGAGTTGACTCATTGGAAAAGACTCTGATGCTGGGAGGGATTGGGGGCAGGAGGAGAAGGGGACGGCAGAGGATGAGATGGCTGGATGGCATCACTGACTTGATGGACTGAGTCTGAGTGAACTCTGGGAGTTGGTGATGGACAGGGAGGCCTGGCGTGCTGCGATTCATGGGGTTGCAAAGAGTCAGACACGACTGAGCAACTGAACTCAACTGAACTGAACTGAGAAGGTCCAAAGCTTTAAAGGGGAAGGAACCCCCCCAAAAATAGATTTTCGTGGGTGGATTGAGCCCAGATACTTCGGAGGAACAAACGAAAGAATATTTTGGAGACTTTGGAGAGATTGAAACTATCGAACTTCCTGTGGTTACAAAAACAAAGGAAAGAAGAGGATTTTGCTTTATTACAAATACAGACGAGGAGCAAGTAGAGACACAGTGGACGGAACTGAGCTTTGTCTGTTGCTGTCTGTGTTGTGACTCAGTGTGGATTTGTGTTTATACAAACTTTATTTGTATGATTATATGTTAAACCGCAAATAAATGCTTCTTCATGTGATTGTTTAAAAGAGAAAGAATTGAGGCATAGTGGGTTTACAGTGTTGTGCTAGTTTCAGGCGCACAGCAAAGTATTTTAGTTAGATATACATATATGTGTGTGTGTGTATCTATACTTTTTCAAATTTTTCCATAACAGGTTATTACAAGACACTGAATATGGTTCCCTGTGCTATACAGTAGGTCTTTGTTGTTCATCTATTTATGTCTTCTTGTGTGTAACTAGTAATCCTGAGCTTCCAGTCTGTCCCTCCCCGCCTTTTCCCCTTTGGTAATCATAAGTTCCATTTTCCATGTCTGTGAGTCTATTTCTGTTTTGTAAATAAGTTCATTAGTATCATTTTTTTTAAGATTTCACAGGTAAGCGATATTATATGATACTTGTCTTTGTCTGAGTTACTTAGCATGATAATCTCTAGGTCCATCCATCTTGCTGCAAGAGGCATCATTTCATTCTTTTTTATGGCTGTACAGCACCTCCAGAGACAGGATGAGATGGTTGGATGGCATCACCGACTCAAGGTACACGAGTTTGAGCAAGCTCCGGGAGTTGGTGATGGACAGGGAAGCCTGGTGTGCTGCGGTCCATATGGTGGCAGAGTCAGACACGACTGAGCAACTGAACTGAACTGAACAGCACCTACTGTGGCTCCAGGTAAAGAATCTGCCTGCAATGCAGGAGACCAGGGTTCAATCCCTGGGTCAGGAAGATCTCCTGGAGAAGGGAATGGCAACCCATTCCAGTATCGTTCCCTGGAGAATCCCATGGACAGAGGAGCCTGGTGGGCTACAGTCCATGGGGTGGTGGGCTACAGTCCATGGGGTCGTGGACAGGACTGAGCGACTTTAGTTACTTTGTAGTAAATTGTAGCCTGTGATGTTCCAGAAGGGGCTTGAGGTGCCTGGAATCAAGCTGTGATTTGCTGGATGATGGACGAATGGAGGGATGCATAATGAATTCTTCCTTTGTTCCCAGCCTGGTCCTAGAATATGCTGTCTTTTTTCAACAACAAGATGCCACAAAGCCCTTGATGGTGATGGGCAGAGGGAAAGACTGTGAGCATCTCATATAGACTTCAGGTCTGCAGCGGGACTGGGAGCGACATCAGCCATCAGGGCCTGATGAAGGGGCTGGGGTGGGGGTGAGGTAGAGAAGCGGCTCTAACCTCCTTTTCCAGGCTCCAGACAGCTCCGTCCGCACGGCGCCTGCCCCTGCAGTGTTTCACCAGACTGCAGCTTCCTGGTTCAGGGCTTGGGGGCTGGCCTGGAGCTTCTCCAGCCCAGGTGTGCCCTGCTCCCCTGCCCCCCGTTCCTGTACCCTTTGCCCTGCCCGTGGCCTCCTGCCCTGGCAGCCCCAGGGAAGCACCTCACCTGGCCCTGGATCATCGCTCAGCACCACATCGCTGCACGAGGACGATTAACCTGTCCATTATCACCTGCTACTTAGTGACTCTGAAACGGAACTCCTACCAGGCCGAGCTTGGCACAGAACAGCAATTACTGAAAACGCATTTTAAAAAGTTGACGTTTTTGTAAGAGTTCGTCCTCCCCCGCCTCCATCCTTCCCCAAAGAGACCTGCACGCAGGCACTTTCCGTGTGACTCAACTTCGCGATGATGCCTGCCGAGGTGCAGGGAAATTGGCTCTGGGCCCAGCGCACACACCCCCTGAGCTGACGGGGGCTCTGGTGCGAGCCTCTCCAATGTTCTTCGTGAAGTCCCTGAAGCTCTTTGTGTAACCCAGACACTTATGCTTCATCAGTTTTGTGTGTTGTGACTATCTCCTCCCATCCTTGGGCTCGCTTTCACTCTTTTGATGGCCTCTTTTGATGAACAGGCAGCTTAATATAACTGTAACAATCAATATTTTCCTTCGCTTGTTACTGCTTTTGTGTAAAGCCTTTCCAGCATCAAGGAGATGAGTACATTCCACATTAGCTTCTAAAGACCCTGTGGCTTTGCCTTTCACGTTGGAGTCTCTGCTCCGCCTGGGATTGACTCCTGAGGATGCCTTTAGGAGGCTTCCCTGGTAGCTCAGTTGGTCAAGAACCTCCCTGCCAATGCAGGAGACATAAGAGATGCGGGTGCCATCCCTGGGTCGGGAAGATCCCCTAGAGTGGGAAATGGCAACCCACTCCAGTATTCTTGCTTGGGAAATACCATGGCCGGGGGAACCTGGTGGGCTACAGCCCAGGGGTCGCAAAGAGTCGGACGTGGCTGAGCGACTTAGCACGCACACAGCACAGGGCCTCAGGGCAGGCAGTTTTCAGAGCAGAAATGTGGTCGACCGTGCGTTGTTTGCGACGATAAACGTGCATCATGCGCTGTTTCTTTTTCAGAAATGGGAATCTTAGGAAGTGGACTTGACCAGAACTGCTGTGTAGGGCACAAGAAACTAGCTGTGCCCTAGGAGAGTGCCCTGAAGTGTGGGCCCTCAAATACGAATACCCAGTGATCCAAACTACGTGGATAGAGTTGCTGTTGTTGTTCAGTCGCCAAGTCGTGTCCGACTCTTTGAGACCCCATGGACTGCAGCACTCCGGCCTTCCTTGTCCCTCACCATCTCCCAGAGTTTGCCCGAGTTCATGTCCATTGAATCGGTGGTGCCATCCAACTAGTGACTCAACAAAAATCCTTTTTAAACCCGATTCATCCTTTCCTCCATGTTGAAATGGTTCTTTGATGAGATTAAATTCTCAAGTCATCAAGCACCCCATGGACAGAGGAGCCTGGCTGTCCATGGGTTTCCAAAGAGTTGAACATGACTGAGCGACTAAGCACAAAAAATATACACATATAGAAGAAAAGAAAGTGTTAGTCACTCAGTCATGTCCAACTCTTTGTGACCCCATGGACTGCAGCCCGCCAGGCTCCTCTGTCCATGGGATTCTCCAGGCAAGGATACTGGAGTGGGTTGCCATGCCCTCCTCTGGGGGATCTTCCCGACCCAAGGATCGAACCTGGGTCTCCTGCATTGCGGGCAGATCCATTACTGTCTGAGCCACCAAGGAAGCCATCTATATATACTGCGTGGGGTGGGGGACCACGTTCTATGTATCCTAAATCTCAAGAAGAGAAAATGCATCTCAGGCAGCCCTGCTGGGAGAACGGCCTCTCAGACGTGACATCGCATCGCCGTACGCTGAGACGACTGAAAAAGATGTGACCAAGTCATGCCCGGAAGAGTACGATGGAGATGAACCAGGCAGCTAGGTAATAAAAGCATCTTGTTGTTTTTTCAGATTTTGTGTATTTGTCGGAGTTTAAAGTTGTCTTCATTTTTTCTCACTCTAAATAAACGTTCCCTGTCATACCTCATTTGGTTTCTGTAACTTTGCATTCTCTTCTGTAAAGAGAGCCCCAAGCCGTGTGAGCTTCAGGCCCCATGAAGCTCCCTGGATCTCACTTGCCCCCTGCCTCCTGCCCGCTGGGCCTGGGTGGAGGAAGGACCCGGCGGAGGCTGGGGGGTGTGGGGCTGGTGAGGCCTGGCGTCATGGCTGGATGGGGACTTGTGCACTGCAGGGGCGAGACAGAACCCCCTAGAATCCTGCTTGAGGGTGATCGCCTGCAGCGCTCCACATGGCACCTGGCACATGTGGGCCTCGACAAACCAGGGCTCCCATGAGGTCGCCCCGTAACGTGTCGCGCTCTCTCACATCCTGCCCTGGCTTCCTTCCTCCCTTCCCCAGGCTGGGGCCTGGTGCTGCGTGCGGGCTTGGTTTATAAAAACCTGAGCTGGATGAGGCCTGCGCCTGAAGGAGGAGGAGTCAGACAGCCTCCCTGTCTGGAGAAGGAGTCAGAGATGGTAAAACGGATGCTCTCCAGATCATTAGTTCTCGACTGGGGAAAGTTTCCGCAACCCCCCCCCCAACCCCGGGAACAGTTGGCAAGGGGGTCGTCACCAGCCAGTAGAAAGAGGGAAACCAGCCTCTCGGGGCTGGAGGACAGCGATGCTAGGGGCAGCCCCCCTATCCAGTCCCACCTGTAGAGCCGGGGGTGTGAGGGGAGCCTGGTGCCGAGCAGAGGTGCTGGCTTGTCCCAGGGCTGGGCGATCTCAGGGATCTATGAGTCTGTGCCGCGTGGTGGTCAGGGAAGCAGCTGGGAGTTGGGGTGGGCGCAAGGACTCCTGTTCCTGTTTCACAGAAAGACAGGGTCCTGGAGGGCTGGGGCCCCCTCCGTGCCAGTCCCACAGCTCAGGGTTTGCATCCCCGTTACTCTGCCGCAGAAAGCTCCTCGTGTGCAGAGAAATTCACCCTTCCAGATCACGTCCTTACTTTGTCCTCCCGCGCTTCCAAGAATCAAGAAGGAAAGGCCTTTGTCCCCATTTTGCAGATGCAGCTGCTGAGGCTGGGCCAGCATGTCCAGACATGGGTCCACCTGAACGAGTCCGGAATTTGTAACCGCAGGTCCTGGAGGCCTTCTGAGCTTGTCCGGTGAGATTCCACGGTGGGATAGCTAAGGTTACCTGTTTGGGAAGATAATCACCTTACTGAGGCCTGAAGGACCTCTTTGCATTTCTGAGGGGTGGTCATAGCCGGGCTCCCGAGGAGCTTCGAGCTGCCTGCTGCTGTGTGTGTGAGGAGGGAGCGGAATTGGGGTGCAGCAGGAGCCTGCTGCTGTGTGTGTGAGGAGGGGGCGGAAAGTGGGGTGCCGCAGGAGTCTCCCAGCGCGCCCACAGGCCCAGGCTCTGCACACTCAAGTGTAACACGCCTTGTGTGGATAAAGGAGCTACGGCTCAGAAAGAAGCCCAGCCCTTGACTCCCTGGCAGGCCAGAGGCAGGGCTGAGTGGCCCCTGGCCTGGCTGCTTGCTGGGGTGGGTGTCGGCCTGTCCTGTGGGACCGGACGATCCCTCGGGGCCAGGCGTTCATGAGCAGAGGAGCCGTGGCTACTGTCTGCCTCCTGACTGTGCAGCGCCAGTTCTGACCTGACCTCTTGGGGCCTCCACAGGTTTGCTCGCTGTGTAAGGGGCTGGGCTCTGTCCCTGTCCGGCCTGTCCTCTCCCACAGTGGGGGGGGCTCCAATGAGAATGGTGCATGGGGTTCCGAGTGGGGGCGGTGGGGGGCGGGTCTGAGCCGGCCTCTGGGCCCAGCCAGGGTCGCTCCGGGGTAGGGAGGGCCTGAAGACAGGAATGTGTAGCTCCCAAGTGGGACGGTGCAGAGACCCCTGGGGTGGGTGGAGATCCCGACTCCCTCAGGCTGTTCAGTGACCTGTGAGTCAGGCCCAGGGCCAGAGGGGAGGGGCTTGGCCTGGTTGCGGGTGGGACAGTGGTGTCCTTGGCTTACTGGCTGAGTTCTCTCTCTCGGAGGTGTCCCAGCCTCCTCTGAATGGAGGATGGGGTGTTGGGGGCGGGTGACTGGCTGTGGAACGTGGTGCCTGGGCCGGACAAGGTAGGCAAATACGGGTCCTGAAATGGGGGCGAGCACCATATAGTCCCAGTAGACATGTACAGATTGAGGGTTGGGCCATAAAGAAAGCAGAGCACCAAAGAAATGATGCCTTCCCACTGTGGTGCTGGAGAAGGCTCTTGAGAGTCCCTTGGATAGCAAGGAGATCCAACCAGTCCATCCTAAAGGAAAGCAGTCCTGAATGTTCATTGGAAGGACAGATGCTGAAGCTCTAATGTTTTGGCCACCTGATGTGAAGAGCCGACTCATTGAAGACCCTGATGATGGGAAAGAAGGGGGTGACAGAGGATGAGATGGTTGGATGGTATCACCAACTCAATGGACATGAATCTGAGCAAACTCCAGGAGATAGTGAAGGGCGGGAAGCTAGGCATGCTGGAGTCCATGGGGTCGCAAAGACTCGAACATGACTGGGTGAACAGCAACAACCGTTAGAGGGTTGTTTCCTCCCAACCTTTCCCATGCAAGTTTCAGACTGAAACTCAAGGCTGATTCTGCAGTGAGAGCTGGTGGGGTGTGGTGTCAACTTGTAGCTTGACATCAGCCGCAGCGGGCATCTGTGCAAACACTGCACACCAGGCTTTCCTGAGAGCCGGGTGTGAACAGTCACACACGATGAGTCCTGGGGGTACCTGCCCCCCAGCTGCCGCCTCCCTGACGGGGATGCCAGCAAAGGCCAGCAGAGGAAGGTGTCTGCGTGGGTCTCGGGGTGGGAAAGGAAGCTTGTCCAGACTCTCCCCCCGCAGCCTCTGCTCACAACACCTCCTGGTGTCCTGGAGGACAAGGCAGCCCTGTTGCCAAGGGCTCCCCAGTGGCAGCTATGGCAACCGGCCTGGGAGCCAGCCCGGTCCCTGGAGGAGCCTCAGGCTGGGACTGCCCCATCCCTGGCCCGGCACCTCCTCCTCACCAGCCTGGTAGGTGCATGACCCCCTCTGCCTTGCGAGGGAAGGGGGTCCCCACTGCTCACCCACGCCAGGACCCCCACTGTGGTCTCAGTGCCAGAAACCCCCACGGCCACCTGAGGCCCTGGGCCCCTGCCAGACCCCCAGGAGGAAGCAGAGTCTGCAGGGGTTGCCACCCACCTCGTCCGTGAGAGCCAGACTGACCCCCGGCACTCACCCCTGGCCCTGACCTGCCTGGGGCATGGAGTCTGGAGCCTGGTGAGGTCTTTCCACACTGGGGGTCCTGGGTGTGTGGGAGGGCCTGGGATTCTGCAGGGGAGACACCGCAGGCCCTTTGTCTGGGACATTACAGAGTGGAGGGAATGGGGTAGAGCTCAGGATTAAAATGGGGAGACAGCCCTGGGCTGGAAAGCGGGGGCTCACACAGGATCTGAACTTGCAGCTTCAGGATTGACACCCACCGCTGGGCCGGTCCTGCTGTGTATCTGCGTGGTCACCGCCCCTCGTGGGAAACTGGCGGGCGAGTCTGCTTAGGAACGGCTCTTGGGGCCGTCGTCTGGACGTGTGTGTGTGTTGGGGGTGCCCGGCCCATATCTCCAGCCCGTCTCCATCGTCCTGCACTCCCCACCTGGTCAGCAATGCTCTCTGTGTGTTTGCTCTGTGCTGCTGGATGCTCCCGGCAGCCAGCTTTGCCGTTTCCCGCCCTCCAGTGCTTACAAAGCCGAGCTGGGACCCGGCGTCTTTCTTGTCTCCTGGCTTGCTGGCTTACTCGCTCTGTGTCGTCATCTGATGACACGCTTGCATTCACTTTCTGTTAGGCCAGGCTCATTCCCGCTCTTGACAATTTTTCAGTTACTTGCGCTGGATGCTCTCTGCCCCTCTCTTTCTGCAGGAGAAGCCAGCACAGTTCCCCAGGAAACCGTGTGTGCCCCCCGCTTTGTGGACTCTCAGCGTCTGGGGTTGCCGGTGGTGCTCGGAGGCCCCGAGCTCGTGGCCAAAACACGCCAGTCTCTGCGTCCCCGTCACATGTCGTCCTCCCCTGTGTCTGCATCTTTTTTTTCCTCCTTATAAGGACAACAGTCATCTTGGATCGGGGCCCCCGAATGGAGTACGATCTCACTGTAACGTGAGCGCACCTACTGATACCCGACTTCCACAGCAGGTCACGTTCACAAGAGCGGGGCTCAGGGTTTCAGCATAGATTTTGGAAGGGGGGACACTTTCAACCCACAGGTATCTTTCAGAGGTGACAGAGGATGAGATGGTTGGAAGGAATCATCGACTCAAGGGACAATTCGAGCAAGCTCCGGGAGATGGTGAAGGACAGGGAGGCCTGGCGTGCTGCAGTCCACGGGGTCGCAAAGAGCCAGACACGACTGAGCGGCTGAACAGCAACGCGCTTCTAGACACTGTTCTGTCTCTTCTGGCGTTCGATGGTCCTGTTGAGAATCTGCTGCCAGCCTGGTTCTCCTCCTTTGATAAGATGCTTGTTCTTTCTGTCCAGTTGCCCAGAAGATTTTTTTCTCTTCCTTTCAAGCCAGGTTATTTACCAGGCTACGTCCTGCTGCTGACTGTTCCGTGGTCAGTATGCCCATGCACACGGCATGTACTCTGATACACAGATGCACAAACTCAAGAAAGCGTTTCAAGCTATTTCAAGAAAGCGTTCTTGAGCAATTGTTCAAATACTCTGACTGTTTTTGGTGTCGCCTTGCAGGACTCCAATTATGCGTGTGTTTTAACTCCTTCCCTGCCTTTTATGGTTACTACTTTCTCTCGAATCCTGTTTAGTCTCCTCCCTATTTCTTCTCATCTGTTCACTTGTCCCTTTTTTCAATGTCCCTTCCGGTGACTTCCATCTCTCTTCTCACCTCCCTCGTAAAGTCATCGCTTTGTTTCTGAAACGGTTTTGCCTTTCCCTCCATTTCTTCCCTGAATTACGTCGGTTCCCGTGTCAGACTCCGTGCCCACCTGCCCTGGATCGTGGTCTTCCTTCAGAGCTGAAGTTCGTGTTGGAGATTCAGGTGGCGGGGTTGCTGCTTGTGATGGCGATCGTCTGCTGAGACTTCGTCTGCGGGGCCACGGTGTGGTCCCCAAAGTGGAGACGGTCCTTTCCTGTCACTCGCTTCATGTGGCGTGCTTTTCCCTGGACGTGCAGACGGCTCCTGCCCTCAGCGCAGTGCGTCCCCACCTGGCATGTGGACAGGCTCCGCCTCAAGGTCCCGCTGCCCTGCTCCGGCTGGTGGTGGTGCTGGTGCCTGAGGGACAGCAGCCCTGCGCCCAGGCCTACCAGCTCAGCTCGACTTCATCGGTAGAAGTTCGAGAACAGCCCGCCCGGTCTGTGGGGAGAAGGCGGGATGGGGCTGCCTCTGCAAGGGTGGCCACACCAGACGGCGGGTAGGCATTGGGTGACAGTCACGCTTGGTCGCTTGATGGGGTTTGCATCTGCCGAGCTCTGTGGGTGAGGTTTGTACATCTCACTGCTAGGGGGTGAGTCATGTTCCCCCCAGATTCATACATGAAGCCCCCAGCTCCTCAGAATGCAACCTTATCTGGACACACGTCCCTGCAGATGGAATTAGTTAAGACAATGTCATAATGGAGCAGGGTGCATCCCGAATCCACTTCTGACAGGCATCCTTATGCAGAAGGGACCTGGGGATCCCCCTGTAGACACGACTACAGGGGGAAGGCCACGTACAGAGGTCCCCTCACCATCTCAGAAGGAACTTGCCCTGCTGACACCCTGACTGGGCACGTCTGGTCTCCAGAACTGAGACGATAACCTCCTGGTTCAAGTCACCCAGCCCATGGGACTGTTTATGGCAGCCCCGGGACACTGCCATTGTCCCTGGAGACCCTGCTTAGAACTCTGAGTGTGAACTCTAGCTCATGATCCGGACGTGGAGTTGTCTAGACGTGGAGTTTCCTGATGTCTCCATCAGGAATGTGGACAGGGAAACCAGGAGGGTTTATGGCAGGAAAGTGGGAATGTGGCAGGAAACCTGGGGGACAGATGGAGGTGGGTACCTGCCCAGAGCAGGGTAGAGTGAGTTTACACAGCGATGACAGGGGCTTCCCAGGTGGTCCAATCTGCCGGCCTGGCAGGGGACGTGGATTCGGTCCCTGCCTCGGGGAGACTCCACGTGCCGCAGAGGAATGAAGCCTGGGAGCCCCGACCACTGACGCCCGAGTGCCTAGAGCCCTAGGTTAGCTAAGATAACCCAGATTAGGCTAACCCGGTGAGCCGAGCACCCGTGGTCCACAGCAGGAGAAGCCCCTGCTTTGAGAAGCCCACTGTTCGCAACCGGAGAAGAGCCCGCACAGCAGTGAAGACCCAGCACAGCCAAGACTAAACAATTAAAAAACCCAAAGCATATCTACAGAAAAATACAAAGCAGTGACAAGGATGTCCAGTGGCTAAGACTCCATGCTTCCACAGCAGGGTCATGGTTGATCCCTGGTTGGGGAGCTAAGATCCTGCAAACTGGAAAAAAAGAAAAAAAGGCAGTGACTTTGTGTGCTGGAAGATTTTTGCGATAAAATGTTGATTAAAAATGTTTCACTAGATACTCCGGGCGTCTGTGAATAATCAAGTGCAAAGAAACCTTCAGGAGAACGGGGCTCTCAGTCGGCGCTCAGCTCCAGGTCCCATGAGAGCACGCACCCGCCCCTGGCCCGGCACCCACCTGCAGAGCCCCCGGGACACAGGTCTCCAGCCCGACTGCCCACCTCTCAGCCGGCACCCACTTTGGGCTACAAAGGGTCCATGTGAAGGGGCACCCAGTTCAGGCCTGTCCGAGAGCCTCAGTGGGGGGTCCGTCCCACCTGGCTGTCACAGTCTCCTACCTCACGGGGAGCCGGGGTGTGTGTGTCCCCCCCGGGCAGGTCGAGGCTGCCATAAACAGAACATCACAGACGGGCCTTAAACAGACATTCACCCCTCAGTCTGCCAGAGGGACTCCAGGGTCAGGCTGCGTTCTGGGGAGGCCCCCGCCTGGTTCATCCTCACAGCCTTTCTGGGGGTGCCCATGGTGGGCGGGGCTGACATCTCCCCTCTGATCCCAATCAGATGAAGAAGCTAATCCCTTACAGGGCCCCACCCCTGTGACCTCATCTGACCCCCGTCACTCCACAAGCCATCTCACCACATGAATTTGGGGGGATACAATTAAAAAGCCCACAGCAAGGGGGTGAGGGGAGAGGAGGGGCAGGAAAGGGGCAGAGGGAGAGGGCCGCTTGACCCGGGCAGCCCCAGGACTCCCTCCCCTGGGTGGCCTCTGCCTCAGCTCCCTCTCTGATGTGGTTTGTCCCCCTGCACCCTGGTCCCTTCCCGGCTGCAGGAGGACCTGCCTGGGCTGGACGCTGGTGAAGGGGGTGTGACTTCAGGAAAGGCAGAGTTGTGGGCGGTCCCCAGGGATGCTGGCAATGTCAGCAAGAGCAGTGGCTCCGTTCGTTACGGGTCAGCCTCGGGCTGGGACCACGTGCTCCTGGTCATTCCTGCTCCCTGTCCTCTGTGGGAACAGACCCCAAGTTTTATCTGGCAGGGTAGTTGGTCTGGATAAAAGGCTACAACTCCTAACCTCCCTCCCTGGGAGCTAAACCGGGTCAGGCAACTGTATTCTGGCTAATGAAACAAAAGAGGAAGTTCTCTGTGAGGCTTCCAGAATGACTGCTTGAAAAATGAGCTGACTCACCTGGGACTCCTGGGAGGGGCCCTTCCTGCCCTGTACTTCCTCAGCTTTCTTCTTCCTGTCCTGTGGTCTTGATGGCTGGAGCTCCAGCAGCCATGTTGGACATGAGGTGGGTTGGGCATCGAGGCCATGCCCTGAGGATGGGGAAAAGCAGAGAGTAAGAGTCTGGGTCCCTGAGGACACTGCAGAGCTGCCATGCGTCCCTGGAATTGTCAACTTGAGACTTTTTTACCTAGGAAAGAAATAAGCCTCTATCTTGTTTATGCCTCTTTTGTTGGGATTGCTTACGCGCGGCCAAGCCAAACCACGATGGACATATTATTGCCAGTATCCGTCATAACCCTGACCACTCTTCTACAGAAGGACAAGTGGAGGCTCAGAGACGTGAAGACATGTGGTAGGCAAGCCTTGAGTATAGAGAGGGCATCACCCAAGAACACCTTCATGGAAGAAAGGTGGGTGCAGACTCTGAACATGCCCCTCCTTCTGGCTGGCAATGTCTGCATTCCGGCACCAACGGGACTCTGACCCCGGCAGCCTGGGATGCAAACAACATCCTCCTGGCAAAGCTTCCCCATGGGTGGTGTGCATGGGAGCAGAGCCACAGCGGCTTGCCCTGGGGGCTCCTGTAGCTCGCCAGCTGCTGGCTATTTCTGGGATGTTGTGCAGAGGGAGGGCTCCTGGAGACAAGATAACTATAGAGTCACTTTCTGGCCTCAATGTGGGGGCACATTTAGAGGCGCCTGCTCTGTTGCCGTCACTCTGAAGGGAAGGACTTGCTCTGCCTGTGCTTCCTGCGCATACCTGGTGTCTGTGTGTGTGTGTGTGTCTGTGTGTGTGCATGCGTGCATGCCTGTGTGTGGATCGGTTCTGCCCTGGAGCACCTGCTTCTTCCCATGTCCTCCTGAACTGCAGCCCTGCACCAGGAGTGGTGCTATCACTGTGCAAAGCCCTCGGATTCTTGCATCATTCATTCATTCAGCTGCACTGAGCACTCGCCTCGTACCAGGCCCCTCGCTGAGTGCTGGAAGGAGGCTGGGTGGACAATGGCTGGGCTCTCACACAGCCCGACAGTTTGGTGAGGGACGTGGGAGGGGCTGACTGATGCATTTGAACCATGGTGTTGGAGAAGACTCTTGAGAGTCCCTTGGACTGCAAGGAGATCAAATCAGTCAATCCTAAAAGAGATCAGTCCTGAATATTCATTGAAAGGACTGATGCTGAAGTTGAAGCTCCAATACTTTGGCCACCTGATATGAAGGGTGACTCATTGGAAAAGACCCTGATGCTGTGGAGGATTGAA
Organism: Bos taurus; assembly: GCF_002263795.3. Taxonomy (NCBI): domain Eukaryota; kingdom Metazoa; phylum Chordata; class Mammalia; order Artiodactyla; family Bovidae; genus Bos; species Bos taurus. Next base: position 115,353,673 of record NC_037333.1, on the reverse strand, counting down.
GGCAGGAGGAGAAGGGGATGACAGAGGATGAGATGGCTGGATGGCATCACTGACTCGATAGACATGAGTTTGAGTCAACTCTGGAAGTTGGTGACGGACAGGGAGGCCCAGAGTGCTGCAGTCCCTGAGGTTGCAAAGAGTCAGACACGACTGAGTGATTTAACAACAACAGTGAAGAGAGGAGCCGAGAGTAGATGCAGGAGGGCTCTCTTGCGGGAGGGGGTGCAGCACAAGACCCCCTCCAGCTTCCAGGGGAACAGCTGTATTCCAGTTGGCTTTGTAAATGGCCGCACAGGATTGAACCTGTTCACTGTCACCGTGAACCCTGCATTGGTCCTCATGGCCAGAAACTGGAACTGATAGGAGAGAGGAGCCGTGAAGTTTGCACGGGAGGAGCCTGGAGGCAGCCCCCAGGCCTGGGCTCTGTTGTAGCCATCAGAGTGGCTGGAGGTGGGGACAGGGGGCTTGTGGGGGCCCTGGTCTGGGGGATAGGCCTGGGGTCATCTCAGTCCCTGTGACGATGCCTTGACTGGCTCTAGAATACCGCTCAGCCCCTCCCTCTGCACCCTGCCCAGGGCTGACGATGCAGGGACTGACAGCACGGTGCTGAGGCTGCTCTGCGATCCAGCCATCCTTGTATCCACCCACCTACCTCTCCATCTTCTATCCATCTACCACCCAGCTTCTCCCTCACTCCCTCCCTTCTCTCCTTCCTTCTTTTATCTTCCTCCACTCTACTTCCATTCTTCCATCTGCTCATACCCACCTATTCGTCCATCTGCCCATCTATCCGTCTCCCATTCACGTGCCACCCCCCAGTTAGCCCTCTATCCCTCCTTCTTTTCTTCCTCCACCCTTTCCCCATCCTGCATCCATTACCAAACGTCCGTCCGTCCATCCAACAGTGGTCGACAGACCACCTGCGATGCCAAGCTGCTGGGGGTCAGCCACGGGCCTGCTCTGCGCACTGGGCTACCAGGCGGGGAGGCAGACACTTCGGATGGTTTCGATGGTGCTAAGTGCTGCCGAGGAAATAAAACAGAGCCACAGGGCAGAGAGTCGCCGGGGCCTCCGAGGGGACCCGTGATCACTCACGTTTCCGTTGTGAGTCCTGAGCCCGTGGAGAAATGAGGCAGGTGCAGAGCACCTGAGCTGCTTTCCCAGGGCCGCCTCCTCCCCGGCCGTGGCTTTTCTGGGTTGTGTGTGTGCTCAGTCGCTGAGTCATGGTCAACTCTGTGACCGCACGGACTGTAGCCTGCCAGGCTCCTCTTCCATGGGATTCTCCAGGCAAGGATAGTGGAGTAGGGTACCATTTCCTCCTCTATCTAAATGCAATCACAAGTATCCTTAGAAGAGGGAGAGCGACCAGTCAGAGGAAAAGGTGATGTGACGAGGGAGGCAGAGGCTGGGGGTGGAGGAGGGTCACGTGGGAGCTGAGGAGTGCAGGCGCCTCGGGAAGCTGGGGAGGACACGCTTCTCCCCTGGAGCTTCTGGAAGGAACCACCCTGGGACACGGTGACCTCCGCCCAGTGAGACCCCTTCGGACTCCTGATCCATGGACCATAAGAGAATAATTTCGTGTTGTTTAGAGCACTGAGTTTGTGGTCATTGTTTCAGCAGCAAGAGATGGACTCAGCTGCTGAGAGCTTCGAGTTAAAGGCTGTTGGGGACGGGAGATTCACACTCAGAGAAACACCCCGATGCTGACTCACTGACAGCAAAGGAAAAGGGGAACTATAGGGTGGGGGTGTCAGGGGCCCGTCCCCAAGTGATGCAACTTAGCCTCACCTGCAAAGGGACAGGCAGACGCCACATGTCCCCGTGGGATGTCCCAGCATCCCTTAGAGTGCTGATGCCCCAGCTGAATTTGACCATGGCCAGTCCAGATGCTGGTGTGTGCTATAGAAACCGGCCTGACCCTTTCAAGGCTGTCAAGGTCATTAAAGGAAAAATCAGACACAGGAACCCAAACTCCACGGATCTTCCTTGTTGGATCCTGGGTCAAACAATGTGGCCGGAAAGGACACTGGGAGAAGTCTGAGTATTGACTGTGTATTAGAGTGCCCTCGTGTCAGTGCTCACTGGTCTCGCAGGCGCATGCACGCGTGTGCGTGTGTGTGATGAGGAGTGTATGGGCGTCACTACTATTCTTGCGTCTCTTGTCCAGGTTGTTAATGTCCCCAGTTAAAACGTTAGGGAGTCCCTCCCCCAGCTCTGGGCCCAGGGGCTGGTGCTGACCCTGGAGGTGGGGGACGGTGGTGGGGAGTGGGATGGGGGTGGGGACGCTGCTCCAGGGTTCCTGGTCCCCGTGGATCAGCTTTTCTTCTGGGAAGGCTCGCTGGTTCTCAGGACAGCTCAGCGCCTTGAACCCTGCTGTTTCTCCTCCATCCTCGCTGGCCTGTGGCCTTTAGCTCCAGTTTACTTTTGTGACCTGGGAGGGTCAATGGCTGTCGTGAGGGTTCCCCGAGGGGCCAGGACATGCACAGAGGGGAGGATCAGGGTCGAGATAGACCAGAGTCAGAGGCGGCCCCTGTGTTCTGGGGAGAGAATGGGGAGCCACGCCTCCTAGGGGCGGGGATTGGGGAACCACGCCTCATCTGGGCAGGGATTGGGGGAGCCACGCCTCCTAGGGGCGGGGATGGGGAGCCACGCCCCCTCGGGGGCGGGGATTGGGGAACCACGCCTCATCTGGGCAGGGATTGGGGAGCCACGCCGCTTTGGGGCAGGGATTGGGGAATCACACCTCATCTGGGCAGGGATTGGGGAGCCATGACTCCTCGGGGAGGAGATTGGGGGAGCCACACCTCCTCGCCGCTGAGGACCAGGGATGCTGTTAGTGTTGGGTGGGCGGGGTCATCCACCTCTACCTCCCCCCATGCTGAGTACTCCTGAAGCCACAGCACCAGCTCTACTGAGCGGCGTGAGCCTCTCCACCTGCTGACTCCACGGCCAAGGTTCTTTCTCCTCGGCACTGCTGCTGAGAACTGGGGCCCTGAACATGCCCGCACTGTTTTCTAGTTTAGAAATCTAGGTGACAAGTGGCACGTTGTTACAATGTGGAATTCCTCATCCCAGCAAATTCGACCCAGTGAACTTAGGTGCTTGATGAAGGAGGGAGCTTGAAGCCCAGCGCTCTGCGGGGGAGGCGGGGAGGGGTGCAGTGTCCACACCGCCTGACGGACCAGGGTCTTGTGTTCAAGCTCATCCTCCAGTGCAGGCAGAGACCCTGAGGAAGAGGAGGCTGTTGCCAGGGGAGCTTTGGCTGCTTAAAAACCCTCAAAGTGACTTAAGGCACCAGCAACGGGACGTCCCTGATGGTCCAGTGGTTAAGACACCATTCTCAGGACTTCCCCTGTGGTCCAGTGGATAGAGAATCCGACGGCCAATGCAGGGGACACGGGTTTGCTCCCTGGTCCGGGAAGATTTCCACATGCAGTGGAGCGACTAAGCCCGTGCACCACACCTACTGAGCTCATGCTCCGCAACAAGAGAAGCACCGCGACGGAGACCAGCCCCTGCCCATGCTACTAGAGACAGCCCAAGCACAGCAACGAAGACCCAGTGCTGTCAAAAAAAAGTGAATTAAAAAAAAAGATTCCGCTCTTCCAATGCAGGGGGTACGGGGTTTGATCCCTGTTTGGGGAGCTAAGATGTCACATGCCACCCAGCGAGGCCACAATCAAACACATCAGTGACTTCATTCAGCTCAAGACTCCTGGGCTGAGTGCACAGCTCCTCTGCTCCCAGTGGGCTGGGCTGGGCTCTGCCCTCAGCCGGTGGCACGGCTGGCTCTGGGTCAGGTATGTGGCCTCTCTCCTGTGTCCCGAGTTGGGCTGCAGGTAGGCCGGCAGGCGGAGGTATGAGCACAGACCCCAGGCTCTGGAGCTTTCCAAGTCTCCTCTGGCATCACAGGTGCTGATCCCCTTTGGCTAAAGGGGCATGTGGCCCAGTAAGCCAACAGGGATCAGAGAAGCCGCCCACTCAGTGGCCACCCTCACCAGGCACTGCCCGCGTCACTCCAGCCATAGACACTTCCTCATGCCGAGCCACCTCCCAGACCACGCTCTCTGCAGGGACAACAACCTCCCCGCCCCTCTGCTTCCTGGCCCCCCTCCCCCTCCCTCCCTCTCCTTTCTTCCCCTCCCCTCGCCAGGTTCCCCACTGTCCCTCTGGGTTGGGAAGCCCAGCGCCTGCCCTGGGGTGGTTAGCGTGGAAGGAGTGCCCCACAGAGCTGGCTTCCCAAGGTCAAGTGCGCCCATGCTCTGGGCATTGGGAAGTTCGACACAGCCGCACACAGCCCGACTGCGAAGGGGACACTCGCTGAGTCAGAGTCGTCAAGCGCGGATCCTGGGGACATCTCAGGTGGGAACCCCCTCCTCACCTCCTACCCTGGCACAAATAGCCCCTTTCTTCCCTTCAGGCACTGCGATGTGGACCTCTGGGCCCCAGGGGTGGTGGGGTCAGCCTGGTCTGGCTGTCACACTTGCTCCGAAGCACCGTTGGGGGCCAGGCTGGTCCAGTGCCTCTCGACGCACCCCTGGCCCGGTGCCGTCCACTTCAGAACCCTTGCTTGAAGACCAGTGGCCCCATGTGGGCATGGAGGCCGGTACTGATCAGATTGACTGCCCAGGTGGGGGGCTGGGGCCCAGATGGGGGAGGGTCTCTGGAGGGCGGGACCCTGGAGGGATCTGGGGTCGCTGGAGACCCCAAGATGTGTGTGGCTCTGGGTCTCAGCTTCCCCGTCAATAAAACCAGGGCACTGGGCCCAGTGGCCCGAGGCCCCCTCCCAGGTTGAGGCTGTGTGTTCAGCTGCGTTTGTGTCTGGAGGAAGCAAACCCAGAGGGGGCTCCCTTGGCCTGGGCCCCTCTGTCCACGAGCTGGTCACTCATCAACCTCTCCAATCCTGTCCCAGCTCCTTGCGGGGCATGTCCTGGCCCCCAAGGTGGGAGAATGAGCCTCACCCCACATCCCCCACCCCGGGCAGGGGTGCAGCGTGGACAGGACACAGGCCGGGTGGGGCCCCGGGTGGGCCTGACTGTGGTCTCAGCTGGACCCCGTTCTGGCTGTGGGACCAGGCAGGCTTCTCCCTTGGCTTCCTGGTCTGCAGGTGAGGTTTCAAGCCACCCACGAGGCGTGATGCTGGCTCACTGACCTCCCTCCAGGCCTTCCAGGGTGAGCGGCCTTCTGTTGGGGCTCAGACCAGCCTCGGATCCTGTGGGCAAGCCCCTCTATCTCTGGAGCAGCTCTGTGGCTAATGCTTGATTTACAGTTGGAAGCACAGAAGTGTCTAACAGCCGCCTCGGGCCCCTCCTGAGTCTCTCCAGCCAGGCCGGGCCCAGCTCCCACGCACAGCTCTCTGGTTGGGCTGCAGGTCAGCGAGGGTCAGTCTGGAGGCAGAGCCAGCTCCCTGTAGCTGCCGGCCACCCCCAGACCCAGACGTGCAGGACCCTGTCTCACTAGCTTTGCTCTGCCAGAGGCAGGCTTGTGGGCCCTGCATCCAGGAACCCCCCCAGCCCTGCTCCTGTGGCCCCCAAGTCATAGTAGAGCCCACCAAGGGGTCGCCCTGGGCAGTGAGTTCCTTGACTGGCTCCTTGCGGAGTGAGGGGGGTCCCATGGCCCCACTGGGCTGTGCAGGAGGGGGCATTGCGTCTCCTACCACTGGGGCACCAAGCCCCCAGGAGCCTGGTTGGGGAGACTCTGCCATGAGGGCTCCGTGAATGCTGGGCCCAGAGCCCACTCCTGGGGCCTTCAGATCTGAAAGAGGGGGCTGCCAGTGGCTCAGCCCCACCCAAACTCATGGTCAGAAAGGCAGAGCCCTGGGGAAAGTGAAGTGAAGTCGCTCAGTTGTATCTGATTCTTTGGGATCTTCCCAACCCACGGATCAAACCTGGGTCTCCTGCATTGCAGACAGACCCTTTACCATCTGAGCCACCAGGGAAGCCCCAAGAGCCCTGGGGAAGGAGGCGCCCAACTTGCCACTGGGGCTCAGGGAGGCAGCAAGGAGAGGAGGCAGGAGAGGGTCTCCCTCCGGCCACCTCCCAGTTGACCGCCTGCAGCTGCCCAGGCCCCCGTGCTCAGACCGTGGTCCTGAGCCCAGGCTGCAGCCAGGCCCTCCCAGGCCCCTCATGCCTTTACCATCTGGGCCCCAAACTCACCCACCTGAGGCCCAGTGCTGTGCTGTGCTAAGTCTCTCAGTCATGTCCGACTCTCTGCGACCCCGTGCACTGTAGCCCACTGGGCTCCTCTGTCCATGGGATTCTCCAGATGAGAATCTAGAGTGGGTTGCCTTTTCCTCCTGCAGGGTCTTGACCACTAGTGCCACCCGGGAAGCTGTTCCCTATGATGGCAACACCCTTCCCCCAGCTCTTGGCTTGATGGCACCTCCTCCAGGTTGCCCTCCCTGACCACTGCAGCCGAACTGGCCTTATCCCTTGACCAGATGGTGGCTGCCTAACCGATTCCCCGCAGAAAGACCCAGAATCCTGGAATCCTGTGAGAGCATCAGACTCACAGAAATGCAGGGCTGGCTGGGAGTTCATAGACCTCACTGACCCCCGGACTCTTCAACCTGCGTGACAGGTGGTCGAGTGGCTTCAACTTGCACACTTCCAAGGACGGGGAGTTCACCATCTCTGGGGCCATGGGTGCCCATGGCCACCTGCCCCACTGGGAGTCTGTCTTCCTGCAGCCCCCACAGCCCTACCGTGCCCACCACCCACCTCTGGACGCAAGGGTCCCGCAGAGCCGCCCGCCCTCTTGCCCGGTCTTTATCATCATCTGACTCCCTTTCCTGCCCCTGGGACCGGACCCTGCCAGGCCAAGTCGCCTCCAGGGAGCCCCGTCAGCCTTATTTGTGACAGAAAAGGTCAGCTGGCTCTTGGGAAATGTCAGAGGACGAGTCAGAGCTGGCCGGAGGCAAAGACCATGAGGCTCTGTCACTTCACGAGTCTCTTTCCTTAATCAGTCAAGGAGAAAAACAAGCAGTGAGGGGTTTCCTATGGCAACCACTGGACACAGAGCGTCTTCTCCAGCCCAGCTGGCCCCTAGGGGGCGAGCCTGGCCCGTGGCTGCTGACCCTGGCCCCAGGGGCAAGTGCCATGCCCTGGGGTGTCACTTCCAGGCACCTGGGCTTGGCCTGGGAGGCTGGACGGCTGCAGCGGGCACAGCCCATCGGCTCCATCTGCACCAAGACGCTCGCGGAGCAGAAGGGGAAACAGCCCAGCAGAGGGGCAGACGCTCAGAGAGGGTTCTGGGAGGGGCGCTGGTCCCCTTTGTTTGTCTATTTTTGTGGGATCTTGGCTCCCTGACCAGGAATCAGACCCTTGGCAGTGAAAGCAAGGTAACTTCTGACAAGTCATCTGAACTCTAAGCTGTATTTACTGCATCCACCAGCCTCCCATCCCTCCTCTGTCCCTTCCCCCAGCCCCCTGCCCCTCCACCCACTCACCCGCCCCTGCTCATTCATCCATCCCCCCACAAACCAGCTGAACATGTTTTTTCCCCCAATTCATCTACCTGCCCCTCCATCCACCTGCCCGTGCCCTCATCCAGCCACGCACTCCTCAATCTGCCCACCACTGTTGACCCGGCAGACACCCACCTTGTCCACCGGCTCCCTGCAGGGCCACACATCCAGCTGCCCCTCCTCCATCCACAGCCCCCTTCCCCGTCTCCCACCCACTCGCTCACCTCCTACACACACACCTGCTCCCCCACTCCCCACCCACCTGCCCTACTGCCCACTTACCCCCACACTCGTGAAACTTGTATTCACCCACATACACGCCTGTTCTGACTTCCGGTCGCCAAGCCGTCTCTCCACCTCATCACAGTCCCTCATCCAAGTTATCCGAACATCACACAGCAGTGCTGGTATCTTAGAAGGCTTGTCTGCAGACTCCAATTCAGTTTTGAGATTTTTGTCTTCCGATTGGCATCTTCCGAGTACCTGGGATGTGTGGTCTTGCCAGGAAGGCTATGTTTCTCGTGGAGGGTTTGATAAATGCAAAATCCAGTAGAGCTTCTGGGCTGGAGTTTGTGGGTGTGCATGAGAGGATGGGGATGGGAATGTATGGGGTCAAGGGCTGAAGACTGGACTCTGAGTTCTGCAGTCCTCAAACATAATAAAGCATAAACTCTGCAAGTTCCCTCTGTGCAGATGTGAAAGGTTGTTGTTGAATCACACGAATACACCAGGATTCTTGGCCCCCGGAGGAGAAGAATTCAATCCGGGGCCAGAGACAAGGCTTGATCACTCGGAGCTTTTGTGTAATAAAGTTTTATTAAAGTATAAAGGAGATAGAGAAAGCTTCTGACATAGGCATCAGAAGGGGGTAGAAAGAGTACCCGCTTGCTAGTGTTGACAATGAAGTTATATACTCTCTAATGAATCCAAAGAATGTCTGGAGGTTGTAAAGACCTCATCAGACCTACTCCCATAATTTACATTTTAAGATAACAGAATTAGCCAGAAGGTTTAATCCAAAGACTGTCCTTAATCCAGATACTGTCCTCAGGCAGGATACATTATTGTTATATAATCCTAAGGAATGTGGAGAAAGAAAAAAAGTTTGTCCTTTCTTCCTCCTTGAGAATTCCAGACCCCTCTCTCCTTGGGGACCCCTAGACTCCCTATCAACCTGCCTAGGAAATGACTCTATCAGATGGAAGGATCGTCAAAGCACCAAAGCAAGCTAGAGGTGGAGGTGCTGGTGTCTTGCAACCTCAGATCAGCAGGATAATGGCCCCCAAAGCTCTTGCTTGTTTGCTTAGTCAATAAGGAATTTAAACTCAAAAGTGTATTAAGAATTAAGTATCAGTTCAGTTCAGTCACTCAGTCGTGTCCAGCTCTTTGCAGCCCCATGGACTGCAGCATGCCAGGCCTCCCTGTTCGTCACCAACTCCTGGAGTTTACTCAAACTCATGTCCATTGAGTTGGTGATGCCATCCAACCATCTCATCCTCTGTCATCCCCTTCTCCTCCTGCCCTTCAATCTTTCCCAGCATCAGGGTCTTTTCCAATGAGTCAACTCTTCACATCAGGTGGCCAAAGTACTGGAGTTTCAGCTTCAACATCAGTCCTTCCAATGAACATTCAGGACTGACCTCCTTTAGGATGGACTGGTTGGATCTCCTTGCAGTCCAAGGGACTCTCAAGAGTCTTCTCCAACACCACAGTTCAAAAGCATCAATTCCTCAGTGCTCAGCTTTCTTTATGGTCCCACTCTCACATCCATACATGACCACTGGAAAAACCATAGCCTTGACTAGATGGACCTTTGTTGGCAGAGTAATGTCTCTGCTTTTTAATATGGCAAAGTAATGCCTTTGCTGTCCAGGTCGGTCATAACTTTTCTTCCAAGGAGTAAGCATCTTTTTATTTCATGCCTGCAATCACCATCTGCAGTGATTTTGGAGCCCAAGAAAAGAAAGTCTGTCACTGTTTCCATTGTTTCTCCACCTATTTGCCATGAAATGATGGGACTGGATGCCGTGATCTTTGTTTCTGAATGTTGAGCTTTAAGCCAACTTTTTCACTCTCTTCATTCACTTTCATCAGAAGGCTCTTTAGTTCCTCTTCACTTTCTGCCATAAGAGTGGTGTCATCTGCATATCTGAGGTTATTGATATTTCTCCCGGCAATCTTGATTCCAGCTTGTGCTTCTTCCAGCCCAGCGTCTCTCATGATGTATTCTGCATATAAATTAAATAAGCAGGGTGACAATATACAGCTTTGATGTACTCCTTTTCTTACTTGGAACCAGTCTGTTGTTCCATGTCCAGTTCTAACTGTTGCTTCCTGACCTGCATACAGACTTCTCAAGAGGCAGGTCAGATGGTCTGGTATTCCCATCTCTTTCAGAATTTTCCACAGTTTGTTGTGATCCGCACAGTCAAAGGCTTTGGCATAGTCAATAAAGCAGAAATAGATGTTTTTCTGGAACTCTCTTGCTTTTTCCATGATCCAGCGGATGTTGGCAATTTGATCTCTGGTTCCTCTGCCTTTTCTAAATCCAGCTTGAACATCTGAAAGTTCACTGTTCACGTCCTGTTGAAGCCTGGCTTAGAGAATTTTGAGTATTACTTTGCTAGCGTGTGAGATGAGTGCAATTGTGAGGTAGTGTGAGCATTCTTTGGCATTGCCTTTCTTTGGGATTGGAATGAAAGCTGACCTTTTCCAGTCCTGTGGCCACTGCTGAGTTTTCCAAATTTGCTGGCATATTGAGTGGGACTTCACATTCCAGGATGTCTGGCTCTAGGTCAGTGATCACACCATCGTGATTATCTGGGTCATGAAGATCTTTTTTGTATAGTTCTTCTGTATATTCTTGCCACCTCTTCTTAATATCTTCTGCTTCTGTTAGGTCCATACCATTGCTGTCCTTTATTGTGCCCATTTTTGCATGAAATGTTCCCTTGGTATCTCTAATTTTCTTGAAGAGATCTCTAGTCTTTCCCATTCTATTGTTTTCCTCTATTTCTTTTTTTTTCCTTTGTTCCTAATATTTTTATTTGAATTTCTTTCCTATTAAAGAGTAAGGTGTTTAAATTTATTTTTTATTTTTTTATTTTATTAAAAATTTTTATTATTATTATTATTTTTTACTTTACAATATTGTATTGGTTTTGCCATACATCAACATAAATCCACCACGGGTGTACAGGTGTTCCCATCCCGAACCTCCCTCCCACCTCCCTCCCCATACCATCCCTCTGGGTCATCCCAGTGCACCAGCCCCAAGCTTCCTGTATCCTTCATGGAACCTGGACTGGCAATTCATTTCTTATATGATATTATACATGTTTTAATGCCATTCTCCTCTATTTCGTCGCACTGATCACTGAGGAAGGCTTTCTTCTCTCTCCTTGCTATTCTTTGGAACTCTGCATTCAAATGGGTGTATCTTTCCTTTTCTCCGTTGCTTTTGGCTTCTCTTTTCACAGCTATTTGTGAGGTCTCCTCAGACAGCCATTTTGCTTTTTTGCATTTCTTTTTCTTGGGGATGGTCTTGATCCCTGTCTCCTGTGCAATGTCACGAATGTCCGACCATAGTTCATCAGGCACTCTGTCTATCAGATCTAGTCCCTTAAATCTATATCTCACTTCTACTGTACAGAATTGTGTAATGATATCCACTCCACAGTACTGATATTTTTGTGGGAAAGAATCTAGGTGTCTGATATTGTAAGCATTTGTGATGTTTGAGGGAATTTGGACAATCAGGAGAACACGTCAACCTTTTAACAGATTTTAAATACATACTTAGCTATTTAACTTAAACTTATGATCTCAGACCTTCGCTGTGGCAGGTAGAGTTTAGTTTCCAGACCAGGGACGAACCTGGGCCCCCTACACTGGGAGCACAGAGTCTTAGCCACCAGACCACCAGGGAAGTCCCAAGAAGTTATCTTTTTAGATTTATAAAAATTACCTAACATATTGGGAAGATTCATCAGATAAAATAAAGTACATGAAGTTTTTGAATGTAATTATATTTCTGAAGATGTTTTGTTAAGTAAGTTTGATCATGGGACATAATGTTAATCAAAGAATCCTTAAAAAGCATTTTGAAATTTGTTAGACTTAAAAGTATAATGAGATTGAATTGAGTTTAAAGGAAGAAAAAAATCTAGGTTTCTGGTTTTGCAACATTAATAAATGAAAATTTAATGAATAAAATGGATTTCTGGATAGTTTTCCTAAGTGAAGCCCGCTCGCAGACCTAGAAGCAATGTCACATTAACACCACCTCCCACTCCTCCTCCTCTTCAACCGTCTACCCTGTCACCCTGCGTCCTACACACTCTAGCCTCTTGTCCAACGGCCCTACAAGCCTCCCACCTGCTCATTCACGTACTCACCCACCCCCCCATCCATCTGTCCATCGGCCCACTCTCCCGTCCAGCCACCCACCCGTTCATTCATCTACCCGTTCATCCAGCCAGCCAACAAGCGCTGCCTAAGGGACCTAGTAGGTGGCAGACACTAGAAAAACACCCACAGCTAAAGGGAGGCCCCTTCTGGACCACAGGACTCGCATGACGCCTGGGCGTTGGAGGCCCTGCCCCACCCTCCCTCTGCCCTTTCCCCTCCCTTGTCCTGTCTTGTCCCCACCGTCTGGGATCGCGGGTGCAGACGTGGGTGTGTGTGCCCTGGCGCCAGTGGCCCAGATTCAACCCCCAGTTCCTCCTTCTGTGTGATGTTGGCAGTGGAGCTCACTGAAAGAAGCCTGGACATTTAAGGTTCATCGTGAGGGCTCCAGGGGTCCGGGGCTCCTGCCAGCCCTTGGTCAGAGCTGCCCTGTTGGATCTGCGGCCAGGAGCCCTGCTGGACACCCCCTGACCTGTGTGTGTGTGTGTGTGTGCGCGCGCTTAGGGGCTGGGTTCACGGCAGTGAAGGGCACAGACAAATGGACAATTGCAGCTGTCATAGGAGCTACAAGGCCGTGAACTTGGTCTGTGAAAGGACAGAAAGGAGACAGCTCTCCGTGAGGGACAGTGTCCTCGGCATCCATGGGAAGCTGACCGAGCCTCCTCACAGCCCCTGCCCGGCAGCCCCCTGCCCGGCACTGCACTGCCCAGCCTGGACTGAAGGATGGCCCTGCAGCCTCCTGGGAGCACGGCGTGAGGGGAAGGAGCAGCCCGGCGCTCACGTCTGGGATGTGGGTGCTCTTGCTCTGTCCGGTGACGCGGTGAGGGCTCTGCCCCGTCCCAGGAGTTCGGCATCTTCCCAGACGTGTGTGACCTGGCTGCTTGAGTCCCCAGGGCCCCGTGACCCTCGGCATCACGTTGAATGCTGTCTCCTCCATGTTTACTGTGGAGCCCCATACAGGGTCACAGGTGTGGAGCCCTGTATCAAGATCACAGGACAAAATTTTTCTAAATGTCCCATGGACATCTAATAACAATGTATGAGATACAAAATTTTAAATGTGTTTGTGTAGGACATTCCAGTACTCTTGCCTGGAAAATCCCATGGGCGGAGGAGCCTGGGAGGCTGCAGTCCATGGGGTCGCTAAGAGTCGGACACGACTGAGCGACTTCACTTTCACTTTTCCCTTTCATGCATTGGAGAAGGAAATGGCAACCCACTCCAGTGTTCTTGCCTGGAGAATCCCAGGGACGGGGGAGCCTGGTGGGCTGGCGTCTATGGGGTCACACAGGGTCAGACACGACTGAAGCGACTTAGCAGCAGCAGCAGCAGCAATACAAATAGAGATCTATTATATTTAAATTGTTAATTATGTCATTCAAGATACTCCTATTCTTATTTTTTCTGCACTTGATAAAATATTCTCAGAGAAATGTTAAAAATAAAGATCACAGGACAAAAATCTAGAACGGGCCAAGCCCCATTACGGCTACTGCCTTGAGCCTCCAGACCTAATCCAGCCAGTTCCCTGACCCCATATTAGGTAAAACATCTACCCTATTACCCACCCCAGAGCATCATAACCAGTTGCCTAATACCACCCTTCCAGTGGGAATTTTCTCTGTCTTGAGGATATAAAAATTGGCTGCGAGTCTGTGAAAGCGTTCGGCCCTCCCTTGAGCCAGCCTGCTGTTCTAACAAAGTCTCCCACTCTAATAAACTTTGTTGTCCTCTCACTTGGTCTCATGTCTGGAAATTCCTTTCCAGTCCACACACGGACATGTACCTGAAATCCTCTGTCCAGCCCGGTCCCCCCTGGCAGATCCCACCGGACACGGAGGCCTCAGGGCTCCAGCTCTTCCCTGTCCACGGCCGTCCCTGGGGCCACAGAAGTTCCCCTGCCCGTGGCCACCCCGCCCCGCCGCCCACCCTCCTGCTTGGGACGGTCCCCGGGGCGGGGGGTGGCCCCTGGGTCCCTCGAGTCTACTCGAGGTACTTACTTGCTGGGTGCATGTAAGTGTGTGCAGAGCAAACGCACTGGCTGGAGGGAGAAGACACTGCTTGAGCTCCTACTGTATGCCAGGCTCCAGCTTGTGTGGGTGGTAGGGTCCGGGGGGGTGGGTTTTCAGAAAAAGGGGGGAGTAGGGGGAGAGGGAGGCAGAACCCCCGGGGCCGAGTGAAGTGAGGAAAAGAAGTGATGTAAGGACAGTGGTGCTGGAGAGGACTCTGGAGAAGCCCTTGGACTGCAAGGAGATCCACCCAGTCCATCCTAAAGGAGACCAGTCCTGGGTGTTCATTGGAAGGACTGATGCTGAAGCTGAAGCTCCAATACTTTGGCCACCTGATGCAAAGAGCTGAAGAAAAGACCCTGATGCTGGGGAAGATTGAGGGCAGGAGGAGAAGGGGACGACAGAGGATGAGATGGCTGGATGGCATCACCGACTCGATGGACATAGGTTTGAGCAAGCTCCAGGAGTTGGTGATGGACAGGGAGGCCTGGCGTGCTGCAGTCCATGGGGTCGCAGAGAGTCGGACACGACTGAGTGACTGAATTGAAGGACAGAAAGTCGTGCAGCCCAGAGGCCTGTGGACTGGAGGAGGACAGGGTTAGTGGGTGGGCTGGGGAGGAGGTTTCTGGGGCGGGAGGGGCAGCAGGATTCCTGGACTTGGACATGTGGCTGCCAAGGGAGGCGAGATCTGGAGGGTTCGATGGCACTTTCTCCCTTTAGGAGGGACTGGAGGGGCCCAGTGAATGCTGCGGGCAGGATGGCGGGGGGCGGGGTCTGCAGAGGAGGAGAGAGGGGCGGGGGGAGGAGGGGCGGGGCGGGGCGGGGGAGGAGGGGCGGGGCGGGGGGAGGAGGGGCGGGGCGGGGGGAGGAGGGGCGGGGCGGGGGGAGGAGGGGCGGGGCGGGGCTAATCACTCACTCCTTCACTCATTTTTGGGCCCTCCTGCCTGCTCCCGGGGAAACTAGGGCCGTGAGGGGCTGGGAGTGGCCCTGGGTCACCGACCAAAGGGTGCACACCCAGCGCTGGACCCGGAACCCACGCCCCTCCCACACCGGCAGGCCCCTCCCACACCGGCAGGCCCCTCCCACACAGGCAGGCCCCTCCCGGCCAGGCGGCTCGGTCCCTGGCGCTGCGACCCCGCAGACCTCAGGGGACGGGCCAGGAGGAGGCCCTTCTGCAGGCTACCCTCTACGTTAACTGGGGGGTGGGGGGCAGGGGAAAGGAGGAGGTGTCACGTCAGTTCAGCTTGGAGGCGGGTGGGGTGGGCCCTGTCTGGCTGTAGTTCCTCTGACCGGGACAGACATAGCCCCCTCGCGCTTTGGAAGCCCTAAGGCTACTTCTGCGGCAGCCGGTTCTGGCTTCCGCGACAGTGTCTCTACCACAGGTACTTCCCGGGCCCCTGCGGCTTGCTCGTCTGTGTCTGAATTTGCTGTAAACGGGGCCACGCAGTAGGAGCCCTTCGGTGCCTTGCTGCAGTGAGGCTGACGTCGTCTGAGGGTCACTGTCATCGCCGCGTGCGCCCTGTGATCACAGGGGCCACCCTGCCGCGCACGCTAGAAGCACCGCATTCTGGCGCCTGGGTCACGAAATCTCATTTACTGAAACTCCCAGAAGGGACCTGCTGTGTCCATGGTCCTCACCCCTTCAGCTTCCCTGGACTCGAGGGCGGGTGGCCGAGGGGCTGGTGCCCAGGTGCCCTGTGAGCCTGACCCACGCTCCGTGTCCCACCAACCCTGGGGTCTGTCCGATTCCAACACTTTGACAACGGAGTGCATGTCCAAGAGGACTGCCAGTGGTCCATTTGCGTTTCCTTAAATATTCGTGATGCTTCCCTGATGGCTCAGCTGGTAAAGAATCCGCCTGCAATGCAGGAGACCCTGGTTTGACTCCTGGGTCGGGAAGATCCCCTGGAGAAGGGATAGGCTACCCACTCCAGTGTTCTTGGGCTTCCCTTGTGGCTCAGCTGGTAAAGAATCTGCCCGCAATGCAGGAGACCTGGGTTCGATCCCTGAGTTGGGAAGATCCCCTGGAGAAGGGAAAGGTTACCCACTCCGGTATTCTGGCCTGGAGAATTCCATGGACTGTACAGTCCATGGGGTCACAAAGAGTGGGACACGGCTGAGCGACTTTCGCTTTCATTTCCGTGGACTTCCCCGGTAGCTCAATGGTAAAGAATCCACCTGCCAGTGCAAGAGTAACGGGTTCAAGCCCTGATCTGGGAAGACCCTGGAGAAGGAAATGGCAACCTGCTCCAGTATTCTGGCCTGGGGAAGGGCATGGACCTTCCACGGGGTCTTGAAGAGTCAGACGAGAACTGAGTGACTTTCACCTTCCCTTCAAGTACGCGTGAGGGCAGCATCTTTGCTTGAGTTCATTTGCCATTTGAATTTTTTTTTTTTTTCCTGAAGCACCCGTTCAAGGCTTTAGTCCATTAAAAATATTTTTTTGGACTTTTCCTTAGGGAATAGTCAAGTTCTCCATATATTTCCTAATGAGTCTTTGCTGGTCGTCTGTGCTACAAATGTGTCCTCCCAGCGTGGCTTATCTTTTCATTTTCTGTGTGGTGTCTGGTGAACTAAAGGGACTACATTTTAATGTCGCCCAATTAATTCTTCCTTCTCTTTATAGTTTGTGCCCTTTGTGTTCTGCTTAAGAAATTCCTCCCTAAAAAAAAAAAAAAAAAAGAAATTCCTCCCTACCCTGAAATCCTCGCGTTTTCCCCTCTGTGCCTTTCTGAAAGATCTGTGGATTTGTCGTTCGTAGTTCAGTCTTTAATCCACCTGGTATTGCTTTTAATTTAGTACCTCCCCCCCCGCCCCCGGCATTGAATTTTGTGGACAGTGTGAAACAGGAGTCTCATTAATATTTTTTCCTCTCTGGATAATCAGGTCTATAAACTGGCTGTAAGGAAAGGCCTGCCCTTTGTCCACCGGTCCCTTGGACCAGCAGACAGGCGAGGTTGTATCTCCCTATGGTAGGCGGTACCCACGCTCTGGTTCCTCACCGGTGGCTTTATTATAGCTTTAAAGGAAATCTTGGTATCTGGTAGGGCAGGCAGGCCCTCCTACCTTGTTATTCTTTTTTTTTTGGCCATTTCCTGCGGCATGCCGGCTCTTAGGTCCCTGCCGAGGGATCAAACCTGTGCCCCCTGCATTGGAAGCATGGAGTACTAACATCTGGACCATCAGGGATGTCCCCTACCTTGTTATTCTTCAAGAGTATCTTGGCTAATCTTGGTAATTTGTGAATCAGATTGTCAAGTGCTACACACACACACACACACACACACACACGGAGATTGCGATCGGCATTGAATTGACCCTGCAAGTCATTTGGGGATAACATTATAGGGACTTCTAATTCACATACATGTTTTGTTTTTTATTTTTGCAGTAAGACATCTTAACTTGTACTGTTATTAAAATTTTTTATCCATTTAATTTTGGCTGTGCCGGGTCCTTGTCGCTGTGCATGGGCTTTCTCTAGTTATGGCGACTGCGGACGACTCTGTCTCGGTGCTCGGTCTTTCTGTTGTGGACGCGGGCTCCGGGGCCTGAGGACTCCGGGAGCTGCTGCACTCGGGCTTATTGGTTGTGGCGTGCGGGCTTAGCTGTCCCGTGGCTTACGTAGTCCTCCCGGACCAGGGGTTGAACCTACGTCCCCTGAACTGGCAGGTGGATTCCCAACCCCTGGACTGCCAAGCAAGTCCTCATGTTTGATTTTTAAACAGATCTGTTTTTCCCTCTTTGCTGGTTTAGCTTTCCTTTAAGGACGTGCAGAAAAACGTCCGTTTCTTTTCTGTTTATACTTCACGTATTTTGTGAGTGTTATTCCCAGGATTTCCTGTTACCAGTGTTGCTAGAGACGGTATTTGTGAAGGGTAATTCTGTGCCAGCATGGCGGAGCCGTGCACCAGATAGCCTGGTCAGGACGTTTTTCTGCTGGAGCATCTTCGGGGTGAGACTAGTGTCCACACTCCTGGGTTTGCGGGGTCTCCTCCAGTCTGTTCGGCCTTGATAGAACAAAGAGTGCCCTCCCCCAGGAAGAAGGACTTCTGAGCCCACCTTTGGACCTGAGCTCAACTCTTCCCCGAGTTTCCAGCCTGCTGCACGTCCTGAGATCCTGGACCCACAAAGCTCCACCCCCGTGTGAGCTAACTCCTTGAGACAGACCCCTCCCACTGAACGCAGGCGGTGCCTGACTGATGATGGCGTGACTTACAGCTTTTCTACCTTCAGGCCCACCTTCTCTCGAGAGGCTGGGCCATGGCCAAAGCTCCCGGTCAGACTGAGATCAGAAGGTTGACAAGCGACACACTCACAAACCCTCTGGGCCCAGAGGACTGGTCTGGTTTCACTTTGGGTCGAGTGTTCAGTAAATTCCGTGAGGCGGTCAACACTGCCTTATGGAACAGGCCCCGGGGACTTCAAGGGGTGCAGACGTGTGCATCTGCTGTAGGGACACATGCTCCTTCCCCGGCCGGCGGACTGAGATCCTGCAGGGCGAGTGGCGTGGCCGAAAGAAACAAAGAAGGAAAGAAAGACTTTGGGGGGGATTTGCACAGCTGTAGGGTCACGTCGGCTCCTGAGCACGTTTAGGAAGACGAGATGAAGCGAGGATGTTCCGCAGGTGAGGAGGGGAGGAGGGGCCACGTGACCTTGACCTTGAAGAGGAGCCAAGTCTCCTTCCAGAAGGCCTGCCCAGGCTCAGGATGGCCGGAGCCAGGACAAGGGAGAGGTGACTGCTGCCGCCTGGGGGGGTGGGGTTTGGAGGTGGGCCCCTGGCCGCTGCCTGCCTTTCCCAGGTGGCAGCTTCCGGCCTGACTCCGGCTGCCGGGATGTCTCCTGACCCTTTGCTGCCCACGTGGCTTGTCCACAGCAGGGGAGCCCTGGGCCAGCCAGGGGACGGGTGGGTCAGGCCTGCTGGACGGCCCTTTGCTTAGCTAGTGCAGGGCATCCGACCAGGCACTGCATCCCTGGGTGTCGGGAGCATCCAGGGGCTCCCTCTCCTTGAAGCAGACCCAGGGCGCTCGTGTGGGTCTGCGTGCATCAGGGTGGTGGGGCCTGGGGTGAGGGGGCCAGCAGCGTCACCCGGGGGCCCCGTCAGGCCAGGCCTCAGCTGCTCTGTGCTGTGGGGTGTCTTCCGTGAACGCCCCCCACGAGGGAGGGCTCTGGCTTTGTTGTTTCAGCCGTTTTGGAGAAAGCTCTGCCGAGATACCCTGCACGCAGTCTTCTGGGTATTCAGTTCGGTTCAGTGGGGTCGGGTCTGACTCTCTGTGACCCCACGGATGGCAGCACGCCAGGCCTCTGCATGTCGGCCCACCCCTTTCTGACGCCTCCAGCCGCCTTCTTCACCCCTTGAAGTCCCCGGAGCCTGTTTCATAAGCAAGTGTTGACTGTCTCATGGAATTTACTGAATACTCAGTGCTCCGTGGAATACAGTGCTGGATTTCCCCCTAGAGCTCCTGGTCCATTTATGTTCAATGCATTTCTGATACATTGAAGTTCACAATTTCTATTTCGTGCTTCCTGTTTGTCCACTGATTCTGTGTATATTTTCTTCCCTTTCTGGCCTTCTTTTACTCTATTTTTCCTGAGCTTATTTTAGAGAATTTTCAAGCAAACAGGAAAGTTGAATGAACAAGCCAGTGACCACCTGTATGCCCTCCAATTAGATTTACTAGTCATTACTATTTTGCCATATAAGTATAAATATTTATATACATACAGACCTACACACATATGCATTCATATAATGCGAATTGCAGACACAAGCATATGTGTATATGCACATGTATGTGTGTGCTAAATTGCTTTCTTTTAGAAATTTAAAATTAAAAAAAAATTTTATTTTTAAAATTTTTACTTTAAATTGAAGTATAGTTGCTTTACACTGCTTTCTGAAGTATGCTCCATGCGTTGACTCCTACTGAACGGTTGCTACTGTGAGCTGTGTGCTATGCTGGGATTCGTGACCTCCAGAGGAGAGGATTTGGATCTGGGGCCAGAGATGAGGCTTGACTACCTGGAACATTTTGTGTAGCGGAGTTTTATTCAAGTGTAATAGAGACAGGGAAAGCTTCTGACACAGACATAGAAGGGGCAGAAAGAGTGCCCGCCTCGCTAGTTTCTCGCAGGTGTCTCATGTCTGTTAGAAGCTATTAATCCGATAAGAGGGACAGCTCAAGGCTGAGGGAGCCTCACCAGGCCCCTCTCCCACAATACCCGTTTTTGAGATAGGATGGAATGATGTCATTGGAATGATGTCATCCCCCAGCCATAAGGCAACTGATATGAATACTGGTTTGTCCAGCTATTATCAGCCCAAGGTTTGAGAAAAGGAAAACAGTTCGTCTTAGGTGGAACCATTTTGAAGAAAGGCAGATTCCAAAGCAAATACACAGTTTCATTAGCATAGCTTAAGAAAAACATTTCCATAAGGAAAACGCATTGTTAGCCAAGGCAGAAGCAGGTATCTTCAACGCAGAATTACAACAAGCCTGTTTTGGTTTTGTGTGCTGTGCTTAGTCGCTCGGTCGTGTGTGACTCTCCGTGACCCCGTGGACTGTAGCCTGCCAGGCTCCTCTGTCCATGGGGATTCTCTGGGCACGAACATTGGAGTGGGTTGCCATGGCCTCCTCCAGGGGATCTTCCCAAGCCAGGGATGGAACCCAGGTCTCCCGCACTGAAGGCAGATTCTTTACCAGCTGAGCCAGCGGAAAGCGTCTGCTGCTTGCAGTGCATTTCCTCCTGCTGCTTGGGCACCTCTGGCCTTCCTACCCGCTACCCTTTCACACCAGCGGTGTGTGAACAGTCTAGTCATTATGCATCCCTGCCAGCGTTTGCTGTTACCCTGGTTTTGCTGGTTTTGCCAGCCTGGTGGGTGTGAAGCACTCTCTTATTGTGGGCTTTTTTTAAAAAAAATTTTATTTGGCTGCACCGGGCCTTACTTGCAGCATGTGAACTCTTAGTTGAGGCATGTGGGATCTACTCCCCTGACCAGGGATCAAACCCGGGCCTCCTCCATTGGGAGCTCGAAGTCTTAGCCACGGGACCACCAGGAAAGCCTTTCACTGTGGCTTTAATACGCATTTCTCAGGTCATACACAAGGGTGAGCATCTCGTTTCCTCTTTTGTGAAGAGCCCATGTGTTCGTGTGCTGCTGGTGTGCCTGCCTGCAGCTGCCCCTCCCTCTCCTAATTTTTAGGGTCTGTGAAGGAGGAAACAGAAGAGGCTCCACCATGAAAGCAGGACTCCATCTTGGGCCGACTGTGGACTTTGAGCTATATGCCCTGTATCTATGGAAACGACATACCAGCTGGAAAACCAGACCCCCCAGATGGAAGAGCCCCAGGACTGGTACCTAGACTCTTTGCCACCTAAAAGAATACCCTAATTATCTGTGTAACCAAATAGAATCATACATTCTATTATGCTTATTGGAGTATGACCACAGGCCTATTGATAATTGTCTACTGTTAACTATCTAGGCTTAAGGCAGACGAATCACGGGTTAACTTTGATTGTATCTTTCTTTTCCTTTGTTCAGACTAGTTTCAGGGAATTTGGGGAGGTGGGTTTGTGCACATACACTTACGGTATATAAGGTTTTCACAAAAACCAGTTGAGGTCCTTGGCTAAGAGGAGACTCTGCCTTGGGCCCGCCGGTGTAATAAGCTGCCCTCCACCATTTGCACTGTCCTTCTGAGTGAGTTTGTTTCCTGGAACGCGTGGCTACAACATCTACACTCCTGAGTTCTGGGAAATAAGATACTGCATCTTTTGCAGGTTTAAGGCTATAATCGAGGGACTGAAAGACTCCCCTATAAAACTGTATAGCATTAAAAGATGCTTTAGCTTGCAAGCAACAGAAATGCAACCTAAATGAACCTATCAGCTTCTACAGCAGACCAACCCAGTGGGACTTGCAGCTTCAGGTGAGGCGTGCTCCAGCAGCTCGACAGTCACCCGGGACCCAGTCCTTATCTCCGCATGCAGCTTCTGCAGGGTTGGCTTGCCCCAGGGCTTCCTCCCCTTTCTGTTCTCGAGCTGTCTGCCAGCAACTCCTGAGGCGACGGCTCTTCGTCCACACCCACCCCGAACTGGCTGGGCGGATTTAGAGCACCTGAGCATCCTGGAACCAGTTTCTGTGGTTGGAGGCTGGAACGTTCAAATTAGGGTAGAGCCAGCTTCCTGCAAACCACGCGGGTCCCCAGACGGAAATCAGAGCAGATGGGTGGGGTGGAGTAGATGCTGGGGCTCGACCAGTCAACTCCCACACGGCAGATGCGGCTTGGCGTGCCTGGTGCTGGCCGCGGTGGCAGCTCAGCAGCCCTTCTCACTCACGCTTGGGCGTGTGCCCGTGTGCCAGATGGTTGAGCCTCCTGGAAATCTGAACGGTGCGTAACTATGAGATTTTTTTCTTACAAATATTTTCACAATGGAAGGATAATATGGAAGATTAACACAATGAACGCCTGTAACTCCCCCAGCTAGTCCAACGGTTACCAGCATCTTGACATGTATGTTCTTTCTCTCTGCCACTCTTTAAATATTTTGCTGAACATTTCAAATAAATTACACACACAGGGATACTTAACCCTGAATACAGAGCCACAATGCCACCATCACACCTGAGAAAACTAACCATCAGTTCTCAGGTATCATCTAATATCCTGTGCAGATAGAAAGTGCGTCCCCCAAATCCGTTTCGTAGCTGTTAGTTTGAACCAAGACCCAGCCGGGTCTCCTGCACTGCCTCGCTGGTTTGCCTCTTCGGTATCTTTTCATCTGCAAGTCTTTCTAGATTCAAAGTTTGGGTTTAAAACCGGAGAGTATCAACACGCTTTCTCATGACATTCATTCTGACCGGCTGGTCAGCATGGACGGCGTCCCCACCCCGGCATGTTCCCGCGTCCCCGTGTCTCGGTTTTCTCTCTGAATGGGGAGTCGGGCGCGAGTCCTTTGTAAGCGGAGTCTCCCTTTCATTTTCCGCCAGTGGGCTGTGTTATTCTGTTGCTGTTCTCCAGAAGCAGAGATGGGAGGACGCTGACTATCTTTGCTTTTAGTCTCTTTCCTCCTCTTGTCCTGTCATCTTTGTTTTGATAGAACATTTAAAAGTTCCGTTCATCTCCTTTTTGACTTATCTAGGCCTCTTTAAAAAATGTTTTAGCCATTTTCCCAAGGTTGACAATAAACATTTTTAGATGATCCATGCGGTTGGGTCTGGACTGTTGAATCATGCCCAGGTGGCAGTTATTCAACTGGTGGGTCAGCTCGGGGGGAGCGTGGTTTTTTCCCCGTGAAACGTGGTCCAGGCCCAAGTCACCTGGTCCTTCCAGCCCCCAGTCAGGGGTGTGTGCACACCGGCCAGCAGGTGGTTTAAAACCTTACCCACCTAGGTGAGAGGCTGAATATGCGAGTGAACACCGGCCAGACCGAGTGTGAAGGCAGGGCTCTGGCCCCCGGTCTGCAGCCCCCTACCCAGGGAGCCAGCCTGCTGTGAGTCTGAGCTGCAGGAGGTCAGACTATCTCCAGCAACAACCCAGAAGCCAGACAGCGACCCCTGTGACAGTCAGCCGGGACTCGATCAATGACTGCCGGCCTCCTTAATTGTTGTCCTGCTTCTGACTCAGGATCAACCTACCTGGCCCTGACCCATCACCCGGGACGCCCCCTTGTAGAGCGTCCCCAGCCCCCAGGCTCCATCAGGCACCCTGAGCCCCCCTGTTTCTCCACTGGGAAGCTCGCCCAGTCATCTGCCCCACTCTGGGTCTCTGCTGAGTGATGAGGCTGACCCCCAGCTCAGCCAGCTCCCACCAGACCACCTCGCTTTCTGGGTGGGGGTCTCCGCTTGGCTCCACACCCCTTTCTCACAGCAGCCTGGGTCTCCCGGAGGCCGGGTATCTCCAGGGCCCTTCAGCAGGAGGGAGCAGCAGCTGCGAGGGATGCCCATGCGGTGGTCCATCGCCAGCCTGAGGGAGGCAGCCGGGG
Organism: Bos taurus; assembly: GCF_002263795.3. Classification (NCBI taxonomy): domain Eukaryota; kingdom Metazoa; phylum Chordata; class Mammalia; order Artiodactyla; family Bovidae; genus Bos; species Bos taurus. Next base: position 115,329,802 of record NC_037333.1, on the reverse strand, counting down.
GCTCGAGGGCCAGGCTGAGGGCAGCCTGACTGTTTCCTGAACACAGAGCCGAGGTGGCCACACAGGCTCAGGCAGCCCTGAGGAAACTTAACACCAACGGCGTCTTCACTCTGGAGCCTCGAGTTCGAGATCAAGGGGGCCAGGCCAGCTCCGTCTGAGCCCGGGAGTGGGGAGCACTCTGCTCCAGGCCCCTCTCCCAGCTTCGGGGGTCGGGAGACTCCTCTCCCAGCTTTGGGGGTCCGGGGGCCCCTCTCCCAGCTTCGGGGGTCTGGGGCCCCTCTCCCAGCTTCGGGGGTCTGCTGGCCAAGGGGGCTGCTCCTTGGCTTTACACGCCTCACCATCTCTCCCTCTGCCTTCACACAGCCTCCCTGCTGTGTGCACATCTGTGTCCAAATGTCCCCTTTTGTAAAAGCCTGAGAGCCCACACAAGTGAGCTTACCCTAACTGGTTACGCGGCCTTGAGTCTGCCCGGCAGGCCACATTCTGAGGGCCTGCGGGTTAGGACCTCCCTCTCTAGAGTGACTCAGCCTGTGACCACACACCTGCTCCCTCTAATCCCCTCTCGTTGAGCTCAGCCACACTGGCAGACTTGGCTAGAAGAGGGTCAGGGTGCGGGGTCCAGCCTGGACTGCCCCAAGGCAGCCCCAAAGCAGAGCCTTCTGTAGGCAGGGGGTGGACACTGCTGGAGAGGCCTTTCTGGGAACTGACCAAACTTCCAGCCCTGTCCTTGGGCCTCACACACACTGTGCCCTCTGTTCCCTCAGCCGCAATGGGCGAGTGAGTGAGTGAAAGTCGTTCAGTTGCGTCTGACTCTTTGCCACCCCACGAGGTTCTCCAGGCAAGAACAGTGGAGTGGGTTGCCATTTCCTTCTCCAGGGGATCTTCCCAACCCAGGGATTGAACCCAGTTCTCCAGCACTGCAGGCAGATTCTTTACCATCTGAGCCACCAGGGAAGCCCCAGGTAATGTAAAACTATCCCGTTTTACAGAGGAGGAGACAGAGGGTCAGAGAGGTCCGCGCCCAAGCCTCCCAGCTCATACATGGCAGGGATGGGAAACCTGGGCTGCTGTGTCTCAATCTCAGGCCCCCACCCCACCAATGCCTTCTTCACAGGCTCCCTGGGGCGGCCGACCCACCGCCCAGGACCACCTCTGGGGGAGCGGCTTCCTTGCTTCTTATTTGCGTGCATGGCTGGCAGCCGGGCTGGGCGCCCGCTTGCCCATGCCGAGAGGAGCGTCTCGCATCCGTGTGCACCCCTGGCATTTGGCCTTTTCCCTTGAGCTCTCAGGTGGCTGTCACGGAGCGAGGGTGCTGGGTCACCCCCGGGCAGGGGCTGCTGTGACTCCCGGGAGGAGGCCCTGGGCAGGGAGGGTCTGGGCCTGGCCGCATCCTCAAGGTGTGTCCCCCAGGGCAGAGGGGTGGCCCGCCCGGACCCTGGGCCTGCATCCCCGGCTTGCCCTGTGGGCTCATTCTCTCAGTAGCCCATTATCCACATGGTTTTGAGGGTCTGAGAAGGTAGCCACTGGGACAGGATTTGACCTGGGTCTCTATCTGTCCCTGGTGGCTTAGAGGGTAAAGAGTCTCCCCGTAATGCAGGAGACCAGGTTCGATCTCTGGGTCGGGAAGATCCCCTGGAGAAGGAAGCGGCAACCCACTCCAGTATTCTTGCCTGGAGAATCCCATGGACAGAGGAGCCTGGTGGACTATGGTCCATGGGGTCGCAAAGGGTCAGACACAACTGAGCGGCTGACCCTTTATCTGTCCTTGAGCAGCTGCTGGTGGGGACAGCGTGGAGACCAGAAGGTGGGACCGGCCATTGGGGCGCTTGCTGAGAGGTGTCGAGACAGAGAAGTTGGGGCCGTGTGGTCTCTGGATTGGCTGGGGTGGGCGTATGGCACGTGGGCCCCACAGGCAGGGACACCGCCTGGTGACCACTGCCGTGTCTAGAGAGGGCCCTTGGGGCACAGATGGGCCCGTGACCCAAGTGTGGAGGAGGGATGGGGCGGGCTCGGGAGGCAGGCAGGCAGGGGCCGCCAGGGGTCCAAGCGCACAGCTCTGGGACGGGTGGCAGGGCGACCACCGTCAGCCTGCATGTCCCGCAGCCGGGACCCACGGTCTGTTCTTCATCCAGCAGAAGTTAAGGCCGGTAAGAAGTGGGGCGGTCTCTCCCAGGAAGTGCGGGGAACCTGGGCTAGCCAGTGGGCTGTGCAGATTCCAACCAGGGACAGCGGCTGCACCCCCAACCTGGGGTTGTCGGATCTGGCCATGTGACGGAGGGACGGGCCTGCCTGACTCTTGGCTCGGGGGTGTAGCATGCTGGGGGTTTGGGGTTAGGCTAGTGGCTCCCAGCAGCCTCCCTCTCTGTGAGTGGGAACGCCCAGGAGGCTGGTGTGGGGGCCCCAAAGGGGTGTGTGTTGCTGGGCAGACCATGAGGGTGACAGGCAGGGGCCCTGACCCCCGACATGGAAGGGTTACCTGCTGCTGAGTGGAGAGTGGCCTGTGATCTGGCTCCACTGGGACCCAGCGTGGCCCCAGGTCACCCTTGGCTGACACAGTGACTGCTGTTCACAGAGCTCTGGGGACCAGGAGCCCGGGTGACTGTCACTGCCCGGGTGCCTTTCTGCCCTGTGGCTTCAGGGGCAGTGCTGGGTGGGACTTCTGTGCCCTCCCGAGGGAGCTGTGGGGCTGCTGTGCCCCTGCTCCGGGGTCCCCACCTGGGACACCCAGACCCAGTCAAGGCACAGCCCCTAACGAAGGGGTCAGCGGCCTCCGCTCCACTGGCCCCGAGAAGCTGAGGTTCGGCAAGGCTGTGGCTTCCAGAAGGTCCAGCGTCATCTTAAGGACAGGGTGGGGCCATCCTGGCACTTTGCTGCCACCTCCGGCCACGAGGGCAGGAGCCGATGACTGAGTGCTGAGCCGTCCGGCCTTGAGAGGTCTTCTCTGAGAGGCAGTAGAAGGTGGGGAGAGCCGTGCTCGCCAGGACCAAACCCAGGACCAAACCCAGGGAGCACAGGGAGGTTGCCATGGCAACTGCAGAGATGCAGGCCCTGACACTGACTCCTGCCAGTTTCCATGAGACCGTGATGTGGAGCCTTGGTGAGTGTGTGTGCACGGGTAGGTGCCTGTATGTGTGTAGGTGAGCACCCCGTGTGTGCCCGTGTGCAGGCATGCATGCTCTTGAGTGGGTGTGGGCACAGCTCTCCCAACCCCGTGTGCGGTGGGGGATCGGTCAAGTTTTCTGGGCGACTTGTCTCCTCCGGGCAGGTTGAGGCTGCTCAACCTTGACCGTTTTCTTTCTCCGTGGCTGGAACCTGGGGAGGTGGGAAGGCAAGTTAAAACGGTGAAGGGAGTGCTGTGCTGTGCTTAGTCACTCAGTCATGTCCAACTCTTTGCAACCCCATGGACTGTAGCCCACCAAGCTCCTCTGTCCATGTGGATTCTCCAGGCAAGAATACTGGAGTGGGTTGTCATTCCCTTCTCCAGAGGATCTTCCCAAGCCGGGGATTGAACCCATGTCTCCCGCTTTGCAGGCAGATTATTTACCATCATAGCCTCCAGGGAAGCCCGTCTTAAGGCATAGGAGGAGTTATTCCCTTAGGTCAAGAATTCTAAAGGAGAATTTTCTTCAAGCTTTCTCTGGAGTCTAAAGAATACTGTGACCACACCGTCAAAAATCGTGTTTTTCCGTGGTCATAGTTTTATAGCCAAAATTTAGACCAGATAGTCCTCAGATTGGCCCTGATAACCAAGTGTAGACTGGTGCCAGCAGGCATTGTCCGTCTGGGTAAGTGGGGGATCTTGGTCAGCCCCAGGCTGGTGATTACAGGAGAAAGTCCTGGGCCTAAAGGGACGTTAGTCCGTTTTCGTATCCTATGTCAATAAAGATCTAATATTTTTAGGCCAGTTTTTCTGATCCTTGGATCATACCTACAGGTTGACCAGTCTGCCGGGAGCCGGCATATTGCATATTGAGTGCATATTGCATATTGAGTGCAGCACTTTTCAGGATCTGGAATAGCTCAACTGGAATTCTATCACTGCCGGTAGCCAGCGTGAGGAACTCCGCCCATGACAAAGGTCATGAGGAAGGAGGCTCGGCATACGCAAAGGCGGGATCGAGCTTCAGGAGTCCCCCTGGAAATTCTCGAGCAATCTACCCCCAAAACCAGAGTCTGCCTACTTTCTGCTTTGTGCTTTCACCTACACCTCTGACTTTACGGGGGGCTGTCCCCCACTACCTCTCTGAAAAAAGAGTTAGCTTATAGCTCCAGTTAATAATTCCTGGGTGTGACAGTGTTTCAACCTACAAACTCCCTTGGAAGTCCTCTAGCCTGCCTGAATAGGTTTTTCCGGCCACATGTGATTGCTCAGAGCCTCCAAACTGTGAGAGGCATGAGATGTTCTAAACTGTCTAAATACAGATTCCTTTGAGCAGTCAAAAGATTGATTAGAAATTGTATTGGTGAAGGGATTTTCACTTGTTGGGCCAATGTTTGCTGCTAAGTCTCCATATCCCTTACCTGCTGTGTCCCTGGCAGTGTATTGATTAATATAATTGGTGTAAATAGTAGCTTTAATGTTTGTAACCTGGGACCCTTGAGTTAATTCTTTGTCTTGTTATAGCCCACCACACCTTTGCGCTGTAGGAATGCAACTTTATCTAATGCTTTTGGAGGGTGGCTCCTGACCAATCACCTTTAGAGAAAAATAAGTTTTCTGAAGAAAAGGTCTTAAAATGTTAACAGGCCTCCAGGCCAGAAGATGATGCAAATCACATAAGCTTTTGCATATGATAAGTTTGCAGGAAGAAAGCCTGGTTTGCTACAAGACTCTACCCCTTCCCCCATTATCCTCTATGCATAACTTAAGGTATAAAAACTACTTTGAAAAATAAAGTGCGGGCCTTGTTCACCGAAACTTGGTCTCACCATGTCGTTCTTTCTCTTACCTTCTGGCTGAATTATTCAGCCTCTTTTCTCCACTGAATTTCCTCACTGAGCTATCCTTATTTCAGCCTCTTTTCTCCACTGAATTTCTTCACTGAGCTATCCTCATTCTATTACTCTTTATATCCTTAATTAACGTTTAATTAAGCAGTTGTTTCCTGATCCTCGCCGACGCCGTCCCCGCTTCGAATACCCTGGATCAGCCGGGGCTGGTCCCCGGCACCAGTCATTTAAAATTTTTCCGAGGAGTTCCCAGGTGGGGCGTGGAGACTTAGAAGAAGGGCTTCCCGTATTAGCTCGAGCAGTTTGAACCAGGTATCTGCACACTCAAACCAACCAGACCAAACCAAACCAGAACCTTGCCATCTGGGAGCCACACTCCAAATGAAACAAAAGGTACAGCGATGCCCAGAAATCAAAAACCAAGTGGCCAGAGTGCCCCAGAAGAGGTGGGGCCGAAGGACAGGAACTCCTCGGGGACTGGAGGCCGCTGGCACAAGGGACAAAGGAATAGATGGGTGGACCACTCGGGGAGTCCCTGGACAGCCTGCTGGGTGGACATTTAATCAGTTCAGTTCAGTCTCTCAGTCGTGTCTGACTGTTTGTGACCCCACGGACTGCAGCACGCCAGGCCTCCCATCCATCACCAGCTCCCGAGCTTGCTCAGACTCATGTCCATTGAGTCGGTGATGCCATCCAACCATCTCATCCTCTGTCGTCCCCTTCTCCTGCCTTCAATCTTTCCCAGCATCAGGGTCTTTTGCAATGAGTCTGTTCTTCACATCAGGTAACCAAAGTATTGGAGTTTCAGCTTCAGCATCAGTCCTTCCAATGAACACTCAGGATTGATTTCCTTTAGGATGGACTGGTTGGATCTCTTTGAAGTCCAAGGGACTCTCAAGAGTCTTCTCCAACACCACGTTTCAAAGCATCAATTCCTCGGCGCTCAGCTTTGTTTATAGTCCAACTCTCACATCCATGCATGACTACTGGAAAAACCATAGCATTGACTAGACGGACCTTTGTTGGCAAAGTAATGTCTCTGCTTTTTAACATGCTGTCTAGCTTTTCTTCCAAGGGGCAAGCGCCTTTTGATTTCATGGCTGCGATCACCATCTGCACTGATTTTGGAACCCAAGAAAAGAAAGTCTATCACTGTTTCCACTGTTTCCCCATCTATTTGCCATAAAGTGATGGGACCAGATACCATGACCTTAGTTTTCTGAATGTTGAGTTTTAAGCCAACTTTTCTACTCTCCTCTTTTACTTTCATCAAGAGGCTCTTTAGTTCTTCACTTTCGTCCATAAGGGTGGTGTCATCTGCGTCTCTGAGGTTATTGATATTTCTCCCAGCAATTTTGATTCCAGCTTGTGCTTCATCTAGCCCGGCATTTCTCATGATATACTCTGCACATAAGTTAAATAAGCAGGGTGACAATATACAGCCTTGACGTACTCCTTTTCTATTTGGAACCAGTCTGTTGTTCCATGTCCAGTTCCAACTGTTGCTTCTTGACCTGCATACAGATTTCTCTGGAGGCAGGTCAGGTGGCCTGGTATTCCTCTGTCTTGAAGAATTTTCCACAGCTTGTTGTGATCCACACAGTCAAAGGCTTTGGCGTAGTCAGTAAAGCAGAAGTGAATGTTTTTCTGGAACTCTCTTGCTTTTTGATGGTCCAGTGGAGGACATTGCTGACCACGAGTCTCCAGGCCTTCGGGGGCTGGTGTGTTCCTGCAGTGTCCTTTCTGTGCCTGTTCGTCTGCTGAACTCCTGCTCACCCTTCAGGGTCAGCTCAGGAGCCAGCTCCTCCCGGAGGCCCTCCAAGCTCGTCTTTGTAACCCTATCCCCAGAACCCTTTCGTTCTGTCTCTCTCTCTGCTCAGCGCGCTTCCAGAGGGTAGGGGGTGGGGTCAGGGCTGTCTCCCCAGGCTCCAGCGCCCAGCCAGGGTGGGTGGCCCACAGGCTCCCAGGAGTGACAGGGGGCTCTAACTGTCCAATCTGACCCTGTCTCTCTGAAGCCCAAAGACGCCTTGTTCCTGGTGGGGAGGTGTCCTTGGGCCTTCCTCTGCCTCTCTGTTTTGTCCCCCAGAGGCAATCTCTGTGTTCCCTGCCCTCCCAGCCCAGAGCGCCTCCCCTCTGAACATCCAGGGGAACCACTGGCTTGGGGGGCCCAGACAGAGCCTCGGGGTGTCTGATGAGGAGGACTCCTCACAGACAGGCTGAGACAAGAAAAGAAACAGCCATTTTTTGGCACCTTCTTTAAAAGAAAACAACAGCATCAATATGTTAAAAATAAACTATTTTTACTTTAAAAGGGCAAAAACAACCCAAACAAACATGGAGCTAATGAAAAGGGCTTGGCTGAAAGTACTGGAGGCTTACTCATAGCTGCCCGCAGATGGAAATTATTCAGACTGGGGCGGATCCAGTAGGGCTGGCACCTTGCTGTGCGCCAGGCGATGGAGAGAAGACCCGCACAGGCACGCGGTTCTTCCGTGGATGCATCGTGTGAGCTAACGACAGGCTGTCTGCCACGGGAGAGGGGCGTCTACACAAGCTGGCTATGGTGGGGAGAAGTCAGGGACGGCTTCCTGGAGGAGGTGACCTGTCTGCCCGGAACTTTGAGGGGCATTCCAAGTAGAGGAAACGCCTTGGAGAACGACCCAGGGAGTGTGTGTGTGGGATCCATGGGTAAAAGGGACGTTCATAAATCAAAGACCCCTGGGTTCAAATTTCACTTCTTTCCTTGGGAGGTGTGACCACAGGCAAGCTACAACCTTTCTGGGCCCAGTCTCCTCATCAACGAGTGAACAGTCAAAAAGCATGGGAGAGCGAGCTGTAGCACAACGGAGGCTCCGTCCCTGCCCCGAGACCAGCAGCAGGTTGGGTCCCGAAGTCACACGTGTGAGGGCAGCCCAGGCTCGGACCCAGTCATGCCCCTGTCCCTCCCAGGATGAACATTAACTTGCAAATGCATATTCTGCGGGAGCCCCAAGCTTCATCGGTCATCAGCCGCCATCCCTGGGGGGCTGTCCTCAAGCCCTGTCTTGCCGTAAGCCTAGGGGCTGGGAGGACCCTGCAGGGCTGGCCTCCTGGGCACTCTGAGCTTCAGGCGCCACCAGCCAGACAGAAACTGGGCTCCAGGCTCCCCAGAGTGAAATGGTGGGTCCTGGACCCCCTGCTCCCCACTGCCTGCCGGTCCTCACCTGTACCCCAGGAGGGGTCAGTGTGTTCGGGAGTCCGGGGGTCTTGGCTCCCCACCCCCTCACCGCCGGCCACCCTGAGCCTGTTACTGGGAGCAAACTGCAGAGACTGTACCCGTTGCTTTTTTTTCCCCCCAAATTTAAACTTCTTATTTTGTATTGGGGTATAGCCGATTAAGAATGTTGTGATAGTTTCAGGAGACCAGCTAAAAGACTCAGGCATACATATACAAGGATCCATTCTCCCCCAGCCCCCAGTCTCATCCAGCCTGGCGCATAACCCTGAGCAGATTCCGTGTGCTCTGCAGTAGGTCCTTGGCGGTTATCCATTCTAAATAGACCAGCGTGTACATGACCTCCCTGCAGGCCCTAATTATATGCTCCCCCCAGCAACCGTAAGTCCATTTTCTGTCTGCAAGTCTTCCTTCCGTTTCGTAAGTTCATTTGCATCATTTCTTTTTAGATTCCACACATGAAGGATATCATACAACATTTCTCCTTCTCTGTCTGACTTACACAGTATGACACTCTCTAGGCCCATCCATGTTGCTGCAAATGGCATGGTTTAATCCTTTTTAACGGCTGAGTAGTATTCCACTGTATATATAGCGCTCATTTTTGCTGGGCGCTGAGCGGAGCCAAAGGATGACGTGCTGGGCGTGGCTGTGCGGCTCAGTGGCAACCACTCCCAGGGGGCACCACGCCTGAGCCCTCGCAGTTGGGAGGCTACGGGGCTGGGTGGAACCAAACTCAGACACAGGCCACCCTCTCTGGGGGCCTGGTTAGTCTGCCTTGGGTGCAGTAACCAAGAACCACAGGCGGGTGACTTCAACTACAGACATTTGTTTCCACGGTCCTGAATGCTGGGGATCCGAGGCAGGGTGTGGACAGGCTGGTTCCTCCCGAGGCCTCCCTGCTTCGTGCGTAGACGGCCGTCTTCTCTGGCCTGTTCCTCCGTGTGTGCCTAGGCCCTGGTCTCCTCTTTCCAGAAGGACGTTGGTCATATTGGGTTAGGGCCACCCTGATCACCTCCAAACACAGCCACGCGCTAAGCACTGGAGGCTAACATGTCAGCGTGTGAACCTGGGGATGCGATTCAGCACAGAGCAGCTCTTCTGCGGGAGGGACGGGGGCTCTCTCTCATTTCGGCGTCTGCTGCTTCTGGAGTCGGGACCTGTCTCACACCTCGCTGTTGCTCTTGTCCGGCTCAGCTGGGCCAAGGCCAGGACATGTCACTTCCCCTCCTGCCCTCAATCTACCTTGGCTCTCAGGACCCCAGACTCCAATCTCCTGCCTGAGGTCTGGCCTGAGCAACTCCACCGGCCTCTGTGCGCCAGAGGGCCTGGCAGGCTCAGGCTGCCCCTGCCTCGTGCCCGTCTGCCAGCCTCTTGAAGCTCAGTGGTCGCCAGAGCGTCTGGACCAGCCTGGATGGTAGGCTGGCTCCGTGCCATCCCTGTAGGTCACTGGCAGGTGACACCTTCTCTTCCTGGCCCAGGACACAGGGTGGTGTGGGGTGGCAGGACACCTCAGGGTCTTGTGTCGCTGAAGATCCCAGCAGGAATGGACAGTGTGGCCCTAAAGGCCGGGAGCAAGTGGCCGTCCCCCTGATGATGGAATGTCTCCTAGCTGCTCCCCAGGAAAGGGTCTCCTCACACCCAGCCATTCACGCACATTCCTCACTGTGGCTCTTGTCTGCATCCATGGACTCCTCCAGCCATGGGTGGGCTTGTGTCCTCAGTGTGGGCTTGAGGAGCAGGTCAGGCTTAGTGGGATTCGTTGAATAAATGAGTGAATGAATGAGTGAGTGAATGAATGAGTGAATGAATGAGTGAGTGAACGAATGCATGAGAAATGAATGACTGAGTGAGTGAGTGACTGAGTGAATGAATGAGTGAGTGAGTGGGTGGGAGTGAGTGGACGTTTGTCTTTAATGATCTGAGGGAATTGGAAGCCTGCAGCTCCTCCGTTTTGTTAGTTCCAGGAGGGTCACTGACACCCCGAGTTCTGTGCGCCGGTCCATGAGCCCGGCCAGACGGGACTGGCCTGGGGTGGGGGGCGGGGAGGAGAGTCACCGTCCACAGGACACAGACCCCGGTGGGGTGGGCACAGGTGTGGACTTACCCACTGTGTGGCCCTGGTCGGCCACGGCCCCTCTCTGTCCATGTTTACCTGCAGACCAGCATCTTGACAGGGTTGCCGTGAGGGTTACATCCCTGCACGGGCACGCACGTGTGCCCAGGACAGTGCCTGGCATGGGGAGGGTCCACCCGGGGCCCTGGTTGTCACTCTCGGTCGGGCACTCTGTGGGCTGCCTCTCGTGTCTCCTGCTCTGAATTTTCTCGATGGCCCGTTGGCGGCTCACCACTCTCCGCCCATGGCCTTTCTGCTCATCCTTCCAACTCCCCAGGGCGCTCCCACTTCACAGATCCCAGTGCCACTCGGCTCACTGCCTCAGCCCTGGGGTCTCTGCCCACAGGGCACCTCCTTCTGTAAAACTCGTCATCTAAAAAAAAACAAAAACAAAAAAAACGCGTCATCTAGAGGGAGTCGAGGTGCGGTGACCGGCGGCGGGGGAGTGGAGGTGAGTGGCAGAGAGTTTCTCTTCTCCGAGGCCCCGGAAGGCAGGCCCCAGGCAGCTGGGGGGCGTCCAGAGGGCAGAGGGCACCCGGGAGTGTCTCCAGACCCTGGGTCATGAATGCATAAGGATCTTCACAACCCAGATAACCACGATGGTGTGACCACTCACCTAGAGCCAGACATCCTAGAATGTAAAGTCAAGTAGGCCTTAGGAAGCATCACTATGAACAAGCTAGTGGAGGTGATGGAATTCCAGTTGAGCTATTTCAAATCCTGAAAGATGATGCTGTGAAAGTGCTGCACTCAACATGCCAGCAAATTTGGAAAACTCAGCAGTGGCCATAAGACTGGAAAAGGGCAGTTTTCATTCCAATCCCAAAGAAAGGCAATGCCAAAGAATGCTCAAACTACCGCACAATTGCACTCATCTCACACGCTAGTAAAGTAATGCTCAAAATTCTCCAAGCCAGGCTTCAGCAATACATGAACCGTGAACTTCCAGATGTTCAAGCTGGCTTTAGAAAAGGCAGAGGAACCAGAGATCAAATTGCCAACATCCGCTGGATTATCGCAAAAGCAAGAGAGTTCCAGAAAAACACCTATTTCTGCTTTATTGACTATGTCAAAGCCTTTGATTGTATGGATCGCAACAAACTATGGAAAATTCTTAAAGAGATGGGAATACCAGACCACCTGACCTGCCTCCTGAGAAATCTGTATGCAGGTCAGGAAGCAACAGTTAGAACTGGACATGGAACAACAGACTGATTCCAAATAGGAAAAGGAATACATCAAGACTGTATATTGTCACCCTGCTTATTTAACTTCTATGCAGAGTACATCATGAGAAATGCTGGGCTGGAGGAAGCACAAGCTGGAAGCAAGATTGCCAGGAGAAATATCAATAACCTCAGATATGCAGATGACACCACCCTTATGGCAGAAAGTGAAGAGGAACTGAAGAGCCTCTTGATGAAAGTGAAAGAGGAGAGTGAAAAGGTTGGCTTAAAACTCAATATTCAGAAAACGAAGATCATGGCATCTGGTCCCATCACTTCATGGGAAATAGATGGGGAAACAATGGAGACGGTAACAGACTTTATTGTTCTGGGCTCCAAAATTACTGCAGATGGTGACTGCAGCCATGAAATTAAAAGATGCTTACTCCTTGGAAGGAAAGTTATGACCAACCTGCTGCTGCTAAGTTGCTTCAGTCGTGTCCGACTCTGTGCGACCCCATAGACAGCAGGCCACCAGGCTCCCCCATCCCTGGGATTCTCCAGACAAGAACACTGGAGTGGGTTGCCATGTCCTTCTCCAATGCATGAAAGTGAAAATTGAAAGTGAAGTCGCCCAGTCGTGTCCAACTCTTAGCGGCCCCCTGGACTGCAGCCTACCAGGCTCCTCCGTCCATGGGATTTTCCAGGCAAGAGTACTGGAGTGGGGTGCCATTGCCTTCTCCGAGACAGCATATTAAAAAGCAGAGACATTACTTTGCCAACAAAGGCCCGTCTAGTCAAGGCTATGGTTTTTCCAGTGGTCATGTGTGGGTGTGAGAGTTGGACCATAAAGAAAGCTGAGCACCGAGGAATTGATGTTTTTGATCTGTGATGTTGGAGAAGACTCTCGAGAGTCCTTTGGACTGCAAGGAGATCCAACCAGTCCATCCTAAAAGAAATCAGTCCTAAATATTCATTGGAAGGACTGATGTTGAAGCCAAAACTCCAATACTTTGGCCACCTGATGCGAAGAACTGACTCATTGGAAAAGACCCTGATGCTGGGAAAGATTGAAGGCAGGAGGAGAAGGGGACGACAGAGGATGAGATGGTTGGATGGCATCACCGACTAAATGGACATGAGTTTGAGCAAGCCCCAGGAGTTGGTGAAGGACAGGGAGGCCTGGCGTGCTGCAGTCCGTGGGGTCACAAAGAGTCGGACACGACTGAACAACTGAACTGAACTGAACTGGGGCAGGGAGGGCACAGTCAGGCCCGGCCCAGCAGCAGAGACTTTCCAGGTGGGCAGTCAGGCCCAGGCTCGGTCCCGAAGGCAGTGGGAGCCATGGAGGGCTGTGGGCAGCACCAGGATGGAGTCAGAGCCTCCCCGGAGAAGGTGGCTGCTGGGGGCGAGCAGGCCCAGCATGGCCAGGGTGGTGGAGCTGGCAGGAAGGACGTGTGCAGATGGTGAGATGCTCAGTGGCGGGGGCCATGGCAGAGGCCATCTGACCTCGCTGGGCACAGAGGAGCCTCTTCTCTCTGTGCACACGCTGGGATGGCCCCCCCCGCCCCGGCCATGGTCTGCCCAGAGCCCACTCCCCTCCCTCTGCCCAGGGCCACGGGCACAGTTTCCCCATCTCTGTGGAGGGGACCTGGGCAAGGGGATGAGCGCTCCATGCGAGTGTGTGTGCCTATGGGTGCGTGTCTATGTGTGTGTGTATCTGTGTGTGTGTGTGTGTTTGTGCATGTGTCTGTGTGTCTATGTGTGTGTTTCTGTGTGTGTGTGTGTGTGTGTCTCTGTGTGTATGAGACAGGAGAATGGGGGGAAGGAGGAAGGAGCAGGAAGCGGGGTGTCCTCCATGTCAGCTCTGACCCCCATATTGGTCAGGTAGTGAGCTCCTTGCCCAGGGAGGTATGTAAGCCCTCCTTGCATCTCCACCTCCCTCCTCCCTTACTCCTTCCCTCTTGAGGGGGCTCCTGATGTCTGGAAAGCCCCCACCGTCTCTGCCTGGGCTCCTCCCGCCCCGCTGTCTGCACGGGGCAGGGCCTTGTCCCGTGGCCCCCAGGCAGTGAGCACTCTGAGCAGGGAAATCTGGAGGCTGGCCAGGCAGCCCTGCTTTCCGGGTCCTGTCTCTGGTGGGATGTGGCCAAGCTGAGCAGGCAGGGAGGGGGCCTCTCGCCCATGGCCCCCCTTTAGCTGGCATGCAGACCCTCGTGTGCCCCCTGCGGTTGTACTGGGCACCCTGGGAAGGGAGGGTCCACCCCGGCCGCCGGCACAGCCAAACCATGGAGAAAAGGCAAGTGGGAGAGTCTGCCCTCCTCTGTGTGGGGGTCCCTGGAGGGGCTGGAAATGTGGGCTCGGAGAGACTGAGGCTCGGCAGAGGGGCCCTCACGCCCAGCCTCCCCTCAAAGGTAGGGAGTCTCCTGCTGAGGATGGAGCCCCTGCCCTTTGGGAGCCCAGGGCCTGTGAGATCTGGGGAGCATGGAGGCGCTCACGGGCGGGACCACCCTGGGCTCTGGGGAGTGGGGCAGCGGAGCCTCGTATAGTACCCAGGCTCAGGGACAAAGGGCCATGGGGGTCCATCCGTCTACCAGGCCCATGCGGGCCACTGGACCAGCTGGGCGCTCCCCTGCCTGCTCCCGGCAAGCAGGGCTCAGTGTGGGGGGCCTGGGGGCACTGGGAGCCCGTGGTGCCAGGGGTAGCTCTTGCCCGGTTTGAGTTTGTTTAGAAGGCATGGGCCGGGAAATGGTTTCAGAGGTCAGGACCTGGGCCAGCGGTCCCTGGGGCATCAACCTGTGCGCGTGATGGACCCAGGGCGGGCACTGCCTGGCCTGACCTGGGGATGTTCTTTACTGTCCCTCCCTCGGGCTCTTCGGCCTAGAGCACCCAGCAGGGCCGCGGAGGGGCAGGTGATCTCAGCGGGCGCTCCGGAGGTCAGGTGGTGGGGGGGTGTCCTGCCCACCCCACCTGGGCCCTCGCTTGCGGGGCCCCACGCCCGGGCCTGGGCAGCTGGTCCGGTGGTGAGGGAGGCTGGCCTGCAGGTTGCCATGGCAACTAGCTGCTTCTCTCTCCTTCGATGGAGATGAGCCCGAGCCGTCTAAGCAGACCCGGTTCTGGCCTCCAGCTGGGGGGCACAGACTCTGGGCTCATGGGGGAGCCCGTGCTCTGGAGGGCCAGGCGTCTGAGCTGAGAAGTGGGCGACAGGCAAGCTCTCCCACCGTCGCCCGGGCCAGGGTCCTGAGGGACTGCAGAGTGCTGAGGGGCTGGGGTCCATGGCGGAGTGTCCCTGCCTGGTCCCGGGGGCGGGGGCGGCTCCTGTGGAGATCCTGCCCTCCCCCCACCACACCGAGTCTGAATCACAGATCCAGCCCCTCATCACTGGGGTCACAGAGCTGGATTCATCCCTCTTGTCAGTGTCTGGTCCCCTAGCTGGCAGTTTCACAGACGGAAGCCAGGCTGCGTCCTCGGACACCTGCTCCCTCAGTCCTGGCCCCCCCAGGGGTCCCCGGGGCCAGAGAGTTTCCTTCTAAGCTTCGTTTTCATCTCAACCTCCCCCTGGCTGGCCCGAGTCAGGCCTCGGTCGTCTGTCCTCTGGGTGATGACCTGCGGTCACCCCCGAGTCACCGTCTCTGACACTCTGCCACCCTCGCTCTGGGTCACTTGCTGACAGCTCCTTATCACCCCAGGACCGGGGCCAGGTTTCTTCGGCCGGGATGGCAGATGGCATTCTTGGCCACAGCTCTTCACTCTGTCCTGCGTCCAAGCCCTTTGCCACCGGACTGCTTTCCTGATGGAAGGAGGAGCGGGCGTCTGGGACCCTGGGGGGCGGCTTTCCTCCTCTCCCCTCTGTTTCTCGGTCGCTGTCCTGGGAAGGGCATCCCGGCCGGGCTGCTGGGCCCTGAGGGGATGGGGAACACATGGAGCAGGCCCAGACCCACGCGGCGGCTCGGAGCTGGCCTCCCTGCCCAGCCTTGATCAGCTGACAGAAGGGTCGGGCCTGTCCAGCAAGGAGGGCGTTGCCAGGCAGCACCTGCTGAACTGCTGACAAGGCCTCTGAGACCTCAATTCAGTTCAGTTCAGTCGCTCAGTCGTGTCTGACTCTGTGATCCCACGGACTTGGAGTGTCTCCAGAGCCTGGGTTGTGAATGCATAAAGATCTTCACGACCCAGATAATCACGATGGTGTGGTCACTTGCCTAGAGCCAGACATGCTGGAATGTGAAGTCAAGTGGGCCTTAGGAAGTATCACTATGAACAAAGCTAGGGGAGGTGATGGAATTCCAGCTGAGCTATTTCAAATCCTCAAAGATGCTGCTGTGAAAGTGCTGCACTCAATATGCCGGCAAATTTGGAAACCTCTGAGACCTCTGCCCTACCCCAAATGTCATCTTCCCCAGGGAGCCTGCACGCTGGGCACCACTCACGTGCCCACGGCCACCACTGCCCAGAAATGTTCAATGATTACCCCTCAGTCCGCTCTCCGCCCCCACCCCGCCCCATGTGGCCAGAGCTCCAGCCGTCTGGAATACTTGAGACCAAGGCTGTCTTCTCTCCAGTTGTTCAGTGCAGGAATGGGAGGAGGGCATGGCTTGTGGGATCTCAGCTCCTCCACCAGGGGTCACACCCACACCTGCGCTGAAAGCTCAGAGTGTAACCACTAGACGCCCAGGGAATTCCCTCTGTGTTCTTTGAGGAGTCAGAAATTGATTGCAAGCAGTCTGAGAGGAAAACCACATCATTCCCCAGAGGAGGCACAGCTCCCTGGGGCCCTGAAGCTCCTCGGGGCTGTGAATTTCCTGCCCCTGGACTGCTTCCTCAAGGGGATGGCGGGGCCACAGCGAGCTCCCAGGAAAGAGCCCAAGGCCATCACCCCTGGACTGACTTTCTCAGGAAACAGATTAGAGAGGACTGAGAAAGATTCTTGGAGGGCACAACAGAAGCCTGTGCACCAGGACCCAGGAGAAAGGAGCAGTGACCCCGCAGGAGCCTTGCCTGTGGGGGTCCGGGAGTCTCTGGCGAAGGTGTGGGTCTTCTGCAGGGACGAAGTGGCCTGCTGCAGGGTTGGGGGCCCGGACTGCAGCAGTGCATGCCTGGGACCTTTTGAGGGAGGTCACCATTATCTTCATTACCTCCACCAGAGTTTGCTGCCAGGTAAAGAGCAGGGAGGGAACACAGGCCCACCCATCAACAGAAAATTGGACTAAAGATTTACTGAGCATGGCCCTGCCCATGAGAACAAGACCCAGTGTCCCCCTCAATCAGTCTGTCACATCAGGAAGCTTTCATAAGCCTCTTAACCTTCTCCA
Organism: Bos taurus; assembly: GCF_002263795.3. NCBI lineage: Eukaryota > Metazoa > Chordata > Mammalia > Artiodactyla > Bovidae > Bos > Bos taurus. The sequence continues at coordinate 115,313,050 of NC_037333.1, read as the reverse complement.
TCAGAGGGCTGACAGAGTGAAAACCACCATCACAGAAAACTAACGAATCTGATCACATGGACCACAGCCTTGTCTAACTCAGTGAAACTATGAGTCATGCCCTGTAGGGCCACCCTACAGGGGTGGAGAGTTCTGATAAAACGTGGTCCACTGGAGAAGGGAATGGCAAACCACTTCAATATTCCTGCCTTGAAAACCCCACAAACAGTATGAAAAGGCAAAATGATAGGACACTGAAAGAGGAACTCCCCAGGTCGGTAAGTGCCCAATATACTACTGGAGGTCAGTGGAGAAATAACTCCAGAAAGAATGAAGGGATGGAGCCAAAGAAAAAACAATACCCACTTGTAGATGTGACTGGTGATAGAAGCAAGGTCTGATGCTGTAAAGAGCAATATTGCATAGGAACCTGGAATGTCAAGTCCATGAATCAAGGCAAATTGGAAGTGGTCAAACAAGACATGGCAAGAGTGAACGTCGACATTCTAGGAATCAGCAAACTGAAATGGACTGGAATGGGTGAATTTAACTCAGATGACCATTATATCTACTACTGCGGGCAGGAATCCCTCAGAAGAAATGGAGTGGCCATCATGGTCAACAAAAGAGGCGAAAATGCAGTACTTGGATGCAATCTCAAAAATGACAGAATGATCTCTGTTAGTTTCCAAGGCAAACCATTCAGTATCATAGTAATCCAAGTCTATGCTCCAACCAGTAACGCTGAAGAAGCTGAAGTTGAATGGTTCTATGAAGACCTACAAGACCTTTTAGAACTAACACCCCCAAAAGATGTACTTTTCATTATAGGGGACTGGAATGCAAAAGTAGGAAGTCAGGAAACACCTGGAGTAACAGGCAAATTTGGCCTTGGAATATGGAATGAAGCAGGGCAAAGGCTAATAGAGTTTTGCCAAGAAAATGCACTGGTCATAGCAAACACCCTCTTCCAACAACACAAGAGAAGACTCTACACATGGACATCACCAGGTGGTCAACACCGAAATCAGATTGATTATATTCTTTGCAGCCAATATGGAGAAGCTCTATACAGTCAGCAAAAACAAGACCGGGAGCTGACTGTGGCTCAGATCATGAACTCCTTATTGCCAAATTCAGACTGAAATTGAAGAAAGTGGGGAAACCACTAGACCATTCAGGTATGACCTACATCAAATTTCTTATGACTATACAGTGGAAGTGAGAAATAGATTTAAGGGCCTAGATCTGATAGATGGAGTGCCTGATGAATTATGGATGGAGGTTCGTGACACTGTACAGGAGACAGGGATCAAGATCATCCCCATGGAAAAGAAATGTGAAAAAGCAAAATGGCTGTCTGGGGAGGCCTTACAAATAGCTGTGAAAAGAAGAGAAGCCAAAAGCAAAGGAGAAAAGGAAAGATATAAACATCTGAATGCAGAGTTCCAAAGAATAGCAAGGAGAGATAAGAAAGCCTTCCTCAGTGATCAGTGCAAAGAAATAGAGGAAAACAATAGAATGGGAAAGACTAGAGATCTCTTCAAGAAAATTAGAGATACCAAGGGAACATTTCATGCAAAGATGGGCTCAATAAAGAGCAGAAATGGTATGGACCTAATAGCAGCAGAAGATATTAAGAAGAGGTGGCAAGAATACACAGAAGAACTGTACAAAAAAGATCTTCACGACCCAGATAATTACGATGGTGTGATCACTGACCTAGAGCCAGACATCCTGGAATGTGAAGTCAAGTGGGCCTTAGGAAGCATAACTATGAACAAAGATAGTGTAGGTGATGGCATTCCAGTTGAGCTATTTCAAATCCTGGAAGATGATGCTGTGAAAGTGCTGTACTCAATATGCCAGCAAATTTGGAAAACTCAGCAGTTTTGAATTTGCCACAGGACTGGAAAAGGGCAGTTTTCATTCCAATCCCAAAGAAAGGCAATGCCAAAGAATGTTCAAACTACTGCACAATTGCACTCATCTCACACGCTAGTAAAGTAATGCTCAAAATTCTCCAAGCCAGGCTTCAGCAATACGTGAACCGTGAACTTTCAGATGTTCATGCTGGTTTTAGAAAAGGCAGAGGAACCAGAGACCAAATTGTCAACATCTGCTGAATTATCAAAAAAGCAAGAGAGTTCCAGAAAAACATCTATTTCTGCTTTATTGACTATGCCACAGCCTTTGACTGTGTGGATCACAACAAACTGTGGAAAATTCTGAAAGAGATGGGAATACCAGACCACCTGACCTGCCTCTTAAGAAGTCTGTATGCAGGTCAGGAAGCAACAGTTAGAACTGGACATGGAACAACAGACTGGTTCCAAGTAGGAAAAGGAGTACATCAAAGGTGTATATTGTCACCCTGCTTATTTAATTTATATACAGAAAACATCATGACAAACACTGGGCTGGAAGAAGCACAAGCTGGAATCAAGATTGCCGGGAGAAATATCAATAACCTCAGATATGCAGATGACACCACTCTTATGGCAGAAAGTGAAGAGGAACTGAAGAGCCTCTTGATGAAAGTGAATGAAGAGAGTGAAAAGGTTGGCTTAAAGCTCAACATTCAGAAAAAAAAGATCATGGCATCCAGTCCCATCACTTCATGGGAAATAGATGGGGAAACAGTGGAAACAGTGTCAGACTTTATTTTTCTGGGCTCCAAAATCACTGCAGATGGTGACTGCAGCCATGAAATTAAAAGATGCTTACTCCTTGGAAGGAAAGTTATGACCAACCTAGACAGCATATTAAAAAGCAGAGACATGGCTTTGCCAGCAAAGGTCCGTCTAGTCAATTCTATGGTTTTTCCAGTAGTCATGTATGGATGTGAGAGTTGGACCATAAAGAAAGCTGAGCACCAAGGAATTGATGTTTTTCATCTGTGATGTTGGAGAAGACTCTCGAGAGTCCCTTGGACTGCAAGGAGATCCAACCAGTCCATCCTAAAGGAAATCAGTCCTGAATATTCATTGGAAGGACTGATGCTGAAGCTGAAACTCCAGTACTTTGGCTACCTGATGTGAAGAGCTGACTCATTGGAAAAGACCCTGATGCTGGGAAAGATGGAGGGCAGGAAGAGAAGGGGACGACAGAGGATGAGATGGTTGGATGGCATCACCGACTTGATGGGCGTGAGTCTGAGCAAGCTCCGGGAGTTGGTGAAGGACAGGGAGGCCTGGTGTGCTGCAGTCCATGGGGTTGCAAAGAGTCAGACACGACTGAGTGACTGAACAACAGCTAACACACGGTGTCTGGTGAGACTGATTTGGGTGAGAGACGGGAGGAAACACGCGCTTTTCCTTGAGTCTGGAGGGTTTGTTTGTGCTGCCGCGCACAGAGGTCCCAGGGTGTGGAGCGGCACCCGGTCCTCCCTACAGGGGACCCTGGACACCTTGCCACCTGTCTTGGCAAGGGTCCCCCAGCCCGGGTCATGGCGAGGTGGACACTCTCCTCCCCTCCCTCCATGCATCCCCTTCCTGGCTCTGTTCACCCGAAAGGCGCCGCTTGCCCCCATCTTCCCGGGTCTGCCAGCCCCTCCTGTGGTTTGTACTCTGGAACCTGCCTGCTAGATGGAAGAGTGGGCTCTGGGTCCAGGAAGAGTCTCGGTGAGCAGGGGGCCTGTCCATTTCCAGGCTGTGTGTCCAGGTGAGAAAGGAGTGATGGGCAAGGCGTGCTGGCTGGCGCGGGTCCCAGCGCCCGCAGAGACTCAGCACGCTTGGCCCTTGCGCTGGGCTCACCAGCCCTGCCGCTTGGCAGCTCGCTTTGTTTCTGGCTGGGCCAGGTTTGGGGCCTTAATTAAAAATGTTCTTGGATCGCTGCCTCCTGCTGAGAATGGGAAAAGCCAGATGAAGACCACAGCAAAACAAATACCATTTGTTAGAAGGCTTTGAGTGGCCACTGCGGCCACCAGAACCCCAAGCATGCAGGACACGCTAGAAGGGAAAGCAGGGAGGTGAACAGGCTGATGGGGCTTCCCAGGGGATGCTAGTGGTAAAGAACACACCTGCCAGGGCAGGAGATGCAGGAGACAGGGGTTCGATCCCTGGGTCGGGAAGATCCCCTGGAGGGGGGCATGGCAACCCACTCCAGTATTCTTGCCTGGAGAAATCCATGGACAGAGGAGCCTGACAGCCTGTACTCCGTAGGGTTGCAAAGAGTCGGACACGACTGAAGCGACTTGGCACGCTCAAAAGCACGACCAGGCTGGCATGTGTGTGATGGCCTCCAGCAGATAGGGGTTAGGGGTGGGGTGGGGGGTGGGGAGGGAAGCAGAAGAATGCAGCAGAAGCAGAATTTGTAGAGATATCGGCCAGTGCTTGCAGACTAACGAAACACTTGAATCTGCAGATTTCAGAAGTGCAACGATTGCCAAGAAGAAAGACAAGCACTCCTGGCCCATCCCAGCGAAGCTGCGGGGGAACCCAGGCGGGAGGGACGGGGCTGCAGCGGGATCCAGACTTCCGTGGGAGGCCTGCAGGTCGCAGGCAGGGTGCAGGGGCACACAGGGAGAGTGGAGAATGGCAACCCCCTGTGCGGTCAGCCCAGCATCCTCTCCAGCACCCACAGGGGTGACGGCCAGCAAGTCCTGGAGAGCCTGCAGGGGCGGGTGGATGGCAGCGGCGGCTGGTGCGGGGGAGGGCTGGAAATCAGAGACACTGACGGCTCTCTGCCTGCTGTTCCTGCCCAGCCTGGGTGACCTGCCCTGGCTCTTCATTCTGCCCGGAAGCGGCCGCACGACCCATCCTCACCTCCCCAGGCACGAACAATCACCCGTCCCTGGCCTTCTTGCTCAGTCTTCAAGACGCAACTCAAGCACCGCCTCCCCCAGGCAGGCTCCCTGGAAGCCCTCTGTCCTGCAGCTCCAGCACAGCCCTTGGGTGTGGGAGTCGCCCAGGATTTGACCTGTAGGGATACAGCCTACGTACTGTGTGCATCTTCTGTCTCCCCACGAATACTAAGTATCTGAAGGCAGGTGTTCAGTCTGTCCAGCTTGGATCTGCAAGCGTGTCCTGGCTTTCTCTCTCTGGTGCCTGACCTCCTGCTGGGGAGGAGGCAGGGCAGCAACCTGGCAACAGGCGCCCAACGGCTGGGCGAGCTGTGATGGCCTGGGGAAGAGGGTGCGGCGGAAAGGCAGGGACCTGTCCTCACGGTGGAGCCGCAGGGTGGGAAAAGGGGCCGATGACCTCCCGGATTCACTTTCTGCTTCACCACAGCCTCTGCCAGGCATTCCAGTGTCTTTCCCAGTCTTCATTCTGCGTGGTTTTCCCTCAGATTTTCTGTAATTGGTCTGCAGGTGGGGAAGCACCCAGGCTGCTGTGTTTGAGGGCAGGCAGCCCCTCGGAGAGTGGCCCCTGGTTGGTGAATTCCCATGAGCAGGCGGAGCTCAGCTGGGTGACAAGCACTCTCAGGATGACGCTGGCGTCCTCCGGCACACCCGAGGGCTGTTTCTTCCTGGGCTGTTGTACTAGTGAGCTCAGGCTAAGTAACAAAGTACTGCTAACTGCGAGGCTCAAACGGCATAAAATTACCTTCTCACCACCCTGGAGGACGGGAGTCTGGGATCAAGATGCGGACATGGCGGTTTCTTCTGGGGCCTCTCTCCTGGCTTGTAGAAAGGCATCCTTTCTCTGGGTCCATCTGTGTGTGTCTGTGTCCTTATCTGATAAGGACACCAATCGAATTAATTAGGACCCACCCCAGTGACCTCGTTTTACTTCACTCACCTCTTTAAAACCCCTCTCTCTGAGCATAGTCACATTCCAAGGTCTTAGATATTAAGGTGTCAATATATGGATTTGGGAAACACTTCAGCCCATCAGCCCTGGCAGCTCAGATGGTTAAGAATCCGCCTGTAATGAAGGAGACCTGGGTTCAATCCCTGAGTTGGGAAGATCCCCTGGAGAAGGGAACGGCTACCCACTCCAGTATCCTGGCCTGGAGAATCCCATGGATTGTATAGTCCATGGGGTCACAGAGTCAGATGCGACTGAGTGACTTTCACTTTCTTTTTTCAGCCCATCAAGCTGGGTGCAAGGTTCTTGGGCCACAGTGAAAGGTGGTGATGGGTTTCGGTGGCGCAGAAGGAGAGGGGAGTGTGACTGTCAGTCCAAAAGTCATTGTGGCACAGTAGAACGATGTGGGGGTCCCATCTGGAGCCCAGACACAGAGTCGCCTGATGGGAGTGGGTGCAGGTGAGGGGCAGTCCTGCAATGATTCTCTCCCCAGTTTCCCCAGCGCGGGTCACTCATCTGATGCAGGAGCTGGTGGTTCAGTGCACGTGGCTCTCTCCAAGGATGGCTTTCTCTCCAGCAGGAAGTCTCGGGGGTCTGTCAAGGGCTGCTGGCCAAACAGCCTTTCAAATCAGGAGTATTTTTCAAACTCCTGAGTTGAACGCCAAGCATATTTCTTTAGTCTTTTAAAAAATTACATTAGCTCTTACAGCTATGGATTTATGCCTGCTGACAGTTTGGGCTCTATCTCATATGTTTGGGTCTTTAGTACCTTATATTTATTTTTATTATAAACAATACATTACTTCATATCTGTCTTGCTCCAAAACTTTTACATTTCTAAGTGGGTGACTTTTGCTTAAATTTTATTATTTGTAGATTCCGTCACGTGGTGATAAGAAAACAAGAGCTGTATAAATCTTCTGTTTCCAGCACTGGCTGAGGGCCACTCCGGGTCCGCAGGAATCTGAGTGTGCCCCCTGCAGGGTGCCCACCTCGCAGGAATCTGAGTGTGCCCCCTGCAGGGTGCCCAGCTCGCCCACCTGCTGGCTCGTCTCCGCCCTGCCGCCCTTGTTCATCAGGCCACAGAGCAGACCTCATCCTGTCTCCCTGCGTGGATAATAATTTTTCTTTTCCTTTGGTGTTTTCTTGCTGTCTTGGCCAGCTCACAAACGTTTCTTATCACTCTCCATCTTCGTTTGCATATTTGAACAACGTAAAAATGACCCCCATGTTCACATGGAGTTTTTTTTGCTATAAACTCCATTTTTCCTGACTAAAGCAGCTTTCTGTATTTTTTTTCGATCTGTACTCTTCCTTATCTTTTAATTTTATACTCTCCTGTGTTACTGTGTTTTCTGATATCTCTCCTAAGTAGTAAGACATTGCAATGTTGTTAAAAAAAAAGAAGCAGAAATCCTGATATGAGTTTTGACATAGTTTTAATCCTTTCCTCCTTCCCTTTCCTTGCTGGGTTGTAGTTTCTTTTCTTTCTTTCTTTTTTTTACTTGATTTGCAGCGCTCTGTCAGATTCCAGTGAGCAGCACTCTAACTCGGTGACACATTCTTTTTCAGACTCTTTTGTCTTAGAGGTTATTGTTTCTGTTTTGTCTTTTTCTGTCCACAGTTTTTTCCCTTTTAGAAAAGAATATCTGTTGTAATGGTGTAGAAGGCAGACATCATGCTTTTTATTCTACCACTTACCTTTCTTTTTTAAACAAACAGTCCTAAACTTGTGTTTCTCTAATAATCAGACTCTAAAGAATAACTTCTGACCCCCTTCTATGGAAGACAGAAGGCTTTCCTCTTTCTCTTTTTTAAAAAAAATTGCTTATTTTTATTTTTAAACATTTTTTGGCTGCATCTCACGGCATGTGGGATCTTAGTTCTCCAATCAGGGAAGGAACCCCTGCCCCCTGAAGTGGAAGGCGGGCTCTTAGCTGCTGGCCCACGGTGGAAGAACCTTCTCTTCCTCTTCATCCCTTGTCTAAGTGCATCTACGGCCTCAGAACCTGGAAACCTCGCGCTCCCTGCTTTAACGTTTGAATCACCCTGAGGTGTTAAGTGCTCTCTGTGTGGTTGGCGTTGTCGTATTAATAACTTCATTTTAAACCAGTGTCGCAGCAACGCTGTCCCCGCTGGGCAGTTCTCCGTCCTCTTGTTTCCATCTGGCTCCCACTCCCCAGACATGCACTTCCCAGCACGACACCGCCCCGGCGTATGAGTTAAAACGGATCCTGTGGGTCTTTGAAGAATCACGTTTGTGGGGGCATGTTTCTGGGGCATCTTTCCGATCTTAGGTCCTGATGCTTCCTACACAGACGTGCCGGCCTCTGGCAGCCTTCTTTGTGGGAAACGTGAGCGGAACTTGGATGCAGCTTCTTTCAAGATCATCTACTTATTTTTCCTCTTGGGAGCTCTTCAGACGCCTCGATTTTCCTGAGAATGGATCGCCTGACCACATTATGTTGCTCTGTCTGAGTTTTCACTTTTCCCTGCAGTCTTGCTTCTGGGTGCTTCTTCCCCTTCCTTTTCTACCTCCTTTGGGAGTTCCTAGTAATTGGGGTCAGACGATGTGAGACCAGAGGACAAGATGGCTGGATGGCATCACTGACTCAATGGACATGAGCTTGAGTAAGCTCTGGGAGTTGGTGATGGACAGGGAGGCCTGGCGAGCTGCAGTCCGTGGGGTCGCAAAGAGTCGGACACGACTGAGCGACTGAACTGAACTGAACTGATGTGAGACCACCATCCTCCCTGGCTTCTTGCTTCCATGTTTTTCTTTTCCTTTTCATTTGCATTTTGAAAATGTTTCTCAAACTCTCCCTCTGTATCACAGTTTTGCTTTTCTCCAGCTTCCAGCCTGCCATCTCTTCCTCCCTTAAAGGTTTTATTACAGCCACTGCGTTGCGTTTCTTGAGATCCAGAGAGGGGCTTATCTAGGGTTCTGTTTGGGGTTCTGTTGCTTTGAGCTGTGATGAAAGAAAAACGAGTTTGAGCCTTGAAAGTGTGAAGACAGGAGAGCGCAGATAGCCGTCTGGCTTGGGTCAGCAGTGCCCAGCCTCTCGGTCTGGTTTTCATCCTGGTCCGGTTCAGCATCGTGCGCACTAAGTAGCTCAGTTGTGTCTGACTCTTTGCGACTCCATGGACTGTAGCCCTCCAGGCTCCTCTGTCCATGGGATTCTCCAGGCAAGGATACTGGAGACAGTGGGTTGCCGCGCCCTCCTCCAGGGGATCTTCCCAACCCCAGGATCAAACTCAGGTCTCTTAAGTCTCCTGCACAGCGTCCTGTCCATCTAAAGACAGAGCTGTGGGGCCACGCCTCTCTCCCTTTCCTCCGTGGATGTAGGAGCTGCTGGAAGATGCATCAGAGCCCAGGCCTGGCTGAGCCAGACTTCCGTGTGGGTCTTGCTCTGAGCTGCAGTGCAGCGTGGACATGTCACAGGAGCCTGGCACATCCTCCGGAGGGCGGGTGCCCTGGGGTAGGAGGGCTGCCTGCTGCAGACAGGCCCCCTCGCTTTCTCTCCACTGCACCCCAAATCTGCACCTCTGTTCCAAGGATCTGGAGCAATGGTCTGAGGGTGATGTAATGCTTGCAAAGTACACAGAGCTGTGCCCAGCTTGTCATAAATGTTTAATACACTTCAGCTACTTTTATTGTTAACTCAAAAACCCCACTTTTATTGCAGTCGAATGTGCTATATAGACAGGTACGCATTGCTGTGGATGGAATTGTGTTCCTCCAAGATTCATATGCTGAAGTCTTAACCCCCAGGACCCCAGAACGTGGCCTTATTTGGTAACAGCGTTGATGCAGTCATCATTAGTTAAGATGAGGCCGTTAGTGTGGGCTCTTACCCGGTCTGACCCGTGTCTCTGTCAAAAGGGGACATTTGGATGCAGGCACACCTAGGGAGGAGGCCACGAGGATGGAGCCAGGAATCAGATTGATGCTTCCACAAGCCAAGGGTCGTGGAAGATGCTGGTAACCATCAGGAGCCTGGAGAGAGGCCTCGGGAGGAACCAGCCCCACCAGCACCTTGATCTCGGACTTCTGGTCTCTGGAACCGAGACAGTTTCTGCTGTCTAGGTCCCCGGTCTGTGTTACGGCACCCCCAGTACACTAATACATGTCTACCCCTTCTCCAGAGTATCTTTCTGACCTAGGAATCGAACCGGGGTCTCCTGCATTATAGGCGGATTCTCTACCAACTGAGCTATCAGGGAAGCCCACAGTAGCACACATATCTGTATATTTCGCATTGTAAGTGGGTTTTTATGAGCTGGACACGTTGTGTAGCTAGCATGGTGCTCAGGTTAAGAGAAGGAGCACTGAGCACCCAGCAGACGCTTCCTTCCAGCCCCGGGGGTAGGGCTGGGTTTCCTGCCCTCAGCAGGACACAGGCCCGCCTCCTCACTCCCCCGGCCTCTTCCTCGTCACCGGGGCTGTGTGTCCACTGTGGGCGTCGGGCGGCTCCAGGCTGTCACCGTAGCAGCTGCTGTGATGTTCCGACAGGAGTCTATGGCACCTCCGGGGTGTGTTTCCCCCGCATGTCCCGGGTGGAACCCTGGGATCGTGGGGTGGGCGAGTGTTCCACCAAGCATGTTTCCGGCCCCACCAGCAGTGGTGTGAGGGGCCAGCTGGGCTGCAGCCTTGCCAACACTTGGGATCACCTGTCTTTTCATCTTAGTTAGGCTGGCGGGTATGGAAGCCTGTCACATGACGGTTTGAAAATTTGCAGTTTCCTGGTAAGCAGTGATGTTGAAGACCTTTGGATATGCATGTCTCCACGAGTTTCCTCTTTTGCGAAGTGCTCTTCACCTTTTCTGTCCATCTTTCTATGCTCTTGTCGGCATCTCTGTACCCATTTGTATGAATTCTTTACCTGTTTTAAGTCGTTTTTCACTTGCACGCATTGCATGGCTCCTTACGGTGTCTTTTGATGACAAGAGATTTTTTCCCATATAGCTTAATTTATCAAACGTTTTGAGGGGAATGCTTTCTGCGTTTGTTTAAGAAATCTTTGCTTAGGCTGAAGTCACGAAGACGTTTACTTGTGTTTTCCTCTAAAAGCCTTCTCGTTCTATGTCTCACTCGTAGGTCTCGGCCCACCTGGGATTTATTGTTGGTATGGTGTGAGGTAGGGATCAAGATCTTCTTTCCATCTGCCTGTCCAGTCGACTCCGTGCTGTTGTTTGAAGGGTGGTCCTCGCTGTCCGTCCTGACGCAGCACTCAGGTTTCACCTTTGCTGCAGGTCAAGTGACCGACCACACAGAGGTGCATGGGTTTCCGGACTCTCTCATGCCCCATCTGTCAGTCTGTCTGTCTTTATACTGATGAAGAACTAAAGAGCGTCTTGATGAAGGTGAAAGAGGAGAGAGAAAAACCTGCCTTAAAACTCAGCATTAAAAAAGCTACGATCATGACATCTGGTCCTGTCGTTTCATGGCAAATAGAAGGGGAAAGAGTGGAAACAGTGACAGACTTTATTTTCTTGGGCTCCAAAATCACTGCAGAACCATGAAACCATGAAACTGAAAGATGCTTGCTCCTTGGATGAAAAGCTATGACTAACCTAGACAGAGTATTAAAAGGCAGAGACATTACTTTGCTGACAAAGGTCCATCTAGTCAAAGCTATGTTTTTTCCCTAGTCATGTATGGATATGAGAATTGGACCATAAGGAAGGTTGAATACCGAAGAATTGATGCTTTTGAACTGTGGTGTTGGAGAAGACTCTTGAGAGTCCCTTGGACTGCAAGGAGATCCAACCAGTCCATCCTAAAGGAAATCAGTCCTGAATATTCATTGGAAGGACTGATGCTGAAGCTCTAATACTTTGGCCACCTGATGTGAAGAACTGACTCATTGGAAGAGACCCTGATGCTGAGAAAGAGTGAAGGCAGGAGGAGAAGGGGGCGACAGAGGATGAGATGGTTGGATGGCATCACTGACTCGATGGACATGAATCCATGCAAATTCCAGGAGACAGTGAAGGACAAGGGAGCCTGGCACGTTGCAGTTCATGGTGTCACAAAGTCGGACACGACTTCGAGACTGAACACCGACAGCAAGTACCATCGGCACCTGTCTTCATTACGCGTTGTGTTAAAGTGTGCTCTGCTGGCTCCGTTCTCCTGGAAGGGTTAAGTGGCCCGGCATAAACTCTCTTTTTATTTTCAGTTTTGGAGGCTTGACACGTCCCGTCAGAACCTGGCACTGCGGCAGCTGTGTGATTCAGCCCGACTGTCTCATCCTCACCCTCTTCAACATGGAGAAAACTGTTCCTGTCTTGGAGTCTCGTGCAAGGAGATGAGGCCACGTGGACCCAGGTGCCTGGCACGCAGTGCAAATGTTCGTGATGAATGTACAGTTTAGTGGTGACAGAGCAGACCAGAGCTGGGTGGCCTGCTTCACGTCTCGGCTTCTCTGAACACGTGACCCTGGGAGAGTGACCTCACGTGCGGCCTGACCGCCTTGAACTGGGGAGAACTCTCTACTTGTTGGCTTAGTGCTCCTGGGGTAATGGTGTCCTCCACGCAGACCCCCACGGTCCGCAGGCGAGGCTGCTGGTGGCCGGGGCTGGGCCAGGCACCTGTCCTGATGCGCCTGTGTCCCACCCGAAGCGCTTGGCGTGTGGGGCAGCCAGCCGGGAAGGACTGAGCCCCCAGTGTGGGTACAGCACCACTGCCTGCCTGGGTCGGCACTCCGCAGACCCTGTCTTCTAGAATCTTCCTCACGTGGATCAGCAAGTCTATTCGAGAAAAAGGATGTTCGTCTAACCCTTGGTCCTGAGCTTGTCTTCCTGTGCAGTTTTGACAGCCTCGATGCTGATGCTCTTTTTGGCTGTCACTCACCGTCCCGTGAGGAGGACAGCTCCCTCCACGGGGTTCTGGTTTCCTCTTCTGTCCCAGCGAGGGGCGGGCTGAAGCCCCTGCCCGGGACTGCAGAGCAGGTGACTGTGAGTGCAGGTCACTACCTGTGACCGGCTGACTGCTCCTGTGGGACACGTGTCCTGCTCCACGCACCCCCCACACCAGGCATGGTCCCAGGGATGCACAGAGCAACGCTGGGCCACGTTTCAGCGCGGAACCAGCTAGGAGAGGTCACCCTGGGGCTTCTCAAAGCCATTTCTGGGCTCAGTTTGCTGTGGAAACCAGGAAGGAAAAGCAAGCTCAAGGGGTGATTCCTCCAGGGAGATGCAGACCCCCTTAGCTCAGTGCCCTGGGCACGGCCGTCAGCCCGGCACGCCCGAGGGGATTCCAAGAGGAGCCTGGCCTGCCCCTGTCTCCGCCGTCCTCAGCACCTACACAGCCTGCCGGCCTGGGGACCGGATCCGGGGTCTGGGAGCAGGGGACTGGGGCTCACGGAGGGCCCACAGCTCCGGGGGCATCGGGCTGCCCTCTGCCCTCCTGTCACTCTGTGCTGCCCCTTCTCTCCCTGTGGGGTGGCTCCCTGCCTCCGGGGTAAACAAGGCCTCTCTCTCTCTCCTTTCCCGTTGGGGGAGGGTGCCTTGGCTGCCCCTTTGAGAGGGTTCGCGACGGCGGGGCGATGAGACAGAAGCTTGGCTGCCATGGCCCCACCGCAGCTCCCCCAGCCCCTGTGCGGCTCCTGGGGGACGAGGGTCCCCAGCAGTGAGGTTTGCAGGGGCAGCTCTGAGCTTTGAGTGTGGGCAAGCCAGGGCAGCCAGGGCCACCCTCACAGTGTCAGAGGTGTGTTTTTTTGGTTAGTCCTAGTTGTAAGAATGCAGGTGAAGGAGCCTGAGAGGTGATGCAGAAGCAGCCAGCACCATACAGGACGCTGGACAGGAGGGTGCTGTGGGATTTCAGAAGAAAAAATGATAGATTGAGGGATGGATGGGTGGTGGGTTGTTTAAATGACTGAGTGTTGGCTGGTTGGATGGATATGTGAGTGGGAGGCTGGGGTAGTTCCTGGGTTGTAGACGGGAGGCGGATTAATTGATATGTGATTAGATTATTGAATAAGTGGTTGTATAGGTGGTTGTAGGGGGCTTCCCTGGTGGCTCAGATGGTAAAGAATCTGCCCGTAATGCAGGAGACCCAGGTTCAATCCCTGGGTCAGGAAGATCCCCTGGAGGAGGGCATGGCGACACACTCCAGTATTCTTGCCTGGAGAATCTCCATGGGCAGAGGGGCCTGGCGGGCTACAGTCCATGGGGTTGCAAAGAGTTGGACATGACTGAGTGACTAAGTTCAGCACGTGGGTGGTTAGGGCTAGGGAGTGGGGGATGGATTCCTGGTTGGATGGATGGGTGGATCCATGAATTGTTGATGGACAAATGGATGACTGGGTGGATGTACTAGTCATCAGTTGGATGATCATGGTTGAATGGCTAGATAATTATCTGCTACGTGTATGTTGGGTAGATGACTGGCACGTGGATGAGGACCAGGTCAGCAGCTGGGCGTGTGGGTGGATGGGTGGCTGTGCAGGTAGGTGGACAGTGGGTGGATGGTTTCATAAAAGGATGCTGTAAGTGGGTGGTGGGTGGAAGTGCTTGTCCAGGTTGAATGGTGGAAGGTGGGTTTAGCTGGGTGTGTGGATGAGTGACTGGAGAACTGGACTGGTGATGTTGTGAGTGGGGAGGACTTGGTGGCCGGATGAGTGGGTGCAGGAAGGCCGGCTGGCTTGACCATGGGGTGGGTCCTCACCAGCCAACCCTGCCACCCTCCTGTTCCCTGGGGGGCTGGTGGGACTGGGTCCCAGGGGGAGGCGGTGCTTTGTTCCCAGTCTCCCTCCTGACACCCCACAGATGAGGCTCTCCTGGTCGCCATGGACTTAGAGCCCTGAGTGTCTATTCTCCGAGGCCCCATTCTTCTCAGGAAGCCCCAGCCCAACAAGGGCCCTTCTCGGGTCTTCTTGACCTGGAATCTTGGCCATGGGGGTGCTCAGGGCGCCTGCTGTAGTGATTTCCTGAGAAGCAGTGGGTGACGGCAGCTGTTCCATCCAGAGGCTGAGGCTGGGGCTTATAGGAGACGCTGACCAGACAGAAAAAGCCTGTGTCTCCTGTAGCTGCTTCCTGCTTAAAAGTCAAGGAGCCGAAACCCACGGCTGCCAGGAGAATCCAGTTGCAAGAAAGGAGCAGTTTCATAGCTTGGCCGTACTGGGCCTGGAATTCCCTGTGGACTAGTGTTAGCTTCAGTGACTGGGTTCTCATGGGCTCTGTTAGAAGCTTCTAAAGCACCCCTTCCAGATCTCCAGGGATGCAGCTGCCCCAGGGGCCCTCCTTCCCTGCCCCCTCCCTCCACTGGGCACCACAGCTCCTTCTGCCGGAGCAGCTCCTGCACCCAGCGGGGAGGATGCTGGGCCTCCAGGGGCTCAGGACTGCTGCCCCTTCTAGGCTGACCACAGGGCTGCCCTTACCTTATAAACCCCGCAACATGCAGAGAGCTGGTGGGCTTCTTGGGCTGGCATCTGGTTTTATGGGTGAGGACAAGGAGGCGGCCAGAGGAAGGGGAGCTGGGCTGAGGTCTCTTGTGGGTCCTGCCACAGCCAGGGCAGTCTCTGGCCTTTGATTCTGGGTTCTGGAGCCTCCCATTCATGGGCAGTCGTGGCTCACCAATGCCTTCCAGCCACCACTGGACACCTGGCCCATTCAATATCCCGACTGCCAGCAGGTGACGGCCAAGCTGCTCAGCTTGCCTGCAGACAGTGACAGGACGCGTCCCTCACCTCTTCATTCCTCCGCAGGTCACTTAGCTCCTCCAGGCAGGGAGAGCTGTCCGTTGATGCCGTGTGCTAATACCGGTGCCGTGGGCCCCTGGGCCTTGGCACGTGCTGTTTCTTTGGCCTGAAAAAGGCTTCTCTTCCTTCATCCTTCAGCTTAGCCATCCCCTCCTCCAGGAAGCCCTCTCGACTCTCAGTCCATGTGTTCTGGGTTATTGCAACACCTCTCTTTACTCCAGTGCAGCACAGGATCCAGGAACGGCCCACAGGAGGCGCCCCGTGTCCCTCTAGCCCCGGTGAGGGACCCACAGTGGGCAGATCAGTGCCGAGCACGGGACTATGGCTGCTGCTGCTGGTCTTGCTATGCTTCCAGGGCCATCCAGCCCCGCTCTGGGGAGAAGTTGTCTGAGGATGAGTCCAGTGCAGAAGAAAGCAGTGAGAAACAGCCAGAGGCGATGACACGGAGTCCCTGGATCCAGCCTTGCTTGAAGGTGCTGTTGCTGCTGCTAAGTCACTTCAGTCGTGTCCGACTCTGTGTGACCCCATAGACGGCAGCCCACCAGGCTTCCCCATCCCTGGGATTCTCACAATTTCTCAATTACAGGAGCCAGGAAATCAATTGCAATTTTAAATTTAAAAAATGAATAAATAATTATTTAAAAATTATTGCACATTTTGCATTTTTATTTTAGATTTAGTTTTGCTTGAGCTGGTTTGAGTCGGCCCCTGTTCCTTATAGCTGACCGGAAAAACGTCAGACACTTTCCCACTGATCTTGGAGGCAGGTCTTGAGGCTGCGGCTTTTCCAATAGGTTGGCTTAAGCCGGTCCTCAGCAGGACTTTAGCACCAGCTGTGCCTTTCACATGAGGACTTCACAGTTCACAGAGCCGGAGTTGGGCAGGACAGAGGTGGTCAATGCCCAAGGCCTGGGGAGGCTGTGTAGGCTCCAGGGCCACGCAGGCCGCTGGCAGCGGTGCCAGAATCTTGGCTCTCTGTGCACTGATGCTGAAAAGAAGTATGGAGACTGAGTTTTGGAGGAAAAAACAAAAGGCAGATAGCTTTATTCTTTGCCAGGAGAAGGGGGAAACAGAGCCAGCTAATGTCTCAAGAACCATCCCCCACCCCACCTTCCTGGGGAAGAGAGGAAGTTTATATCCTGGAGCTTGTGGTCTGGGAGAGGCGATAAGGCTCAGAGAAATGAAGGGCTTGAATTTTTTTTCCTTTCCTCTGCAAACGTTTGGCCAAAGCTGGTGTCAGGCAGCTCACCAACCAGGTCTGGCGTCCCTGAAGTTGTCGGCCTGACTTTCCTTTTGAAATGCAGAATGCTACAGGGAGCTTGTGCTGGGGGAAGAAGGTCAGGTGCAGAGTGTGATTCACAGGCAGTTAGAGAGTGATTAGCTTTGCGCAGCTCTGTGAAGGACGAGTGGGGCTACAAGTGTGTGTTAGGAGTAACAGCTAAAGAATAACCCAGCCTGCTTAACTCCTTCAGGCCCATTTGTGCTGTTTCTGCAGCCTGTTCCTTATTTTCTATCAGAAAACTCTCACTTCTATTTTTGCTCAAACAGTGGGCCCAGGGCCCAGGGCCCAGCCTTCTGCTCCAGGAAGCCCAGCTCGGAAGTCACTGACCCTGTGGAGCTGGGTTGTCCCTGCTGGAGGGGGACCCCCCCAGGGCCGGCCTCAGGGCCTGGCCTTGGATGAATCCCGGGGTGTCCCAAGGCCTCGGGGGGCTGGCGGCAGGGCCTTGGCCAAGGACAGTCCACTGCTTCCTGGAGGCCTCCCACTGCCCGCCTGGCCTCATGAGGGACATGTCAGTGGGCAGGGCTCTGCAACCCCACAGGGTCCCGAATTGATTTCAGTCCAGAGAGATGTGCTCGGTGGGGCCAGAGAGAGCTGGGCGAGGCTGCATTTGAGAAGAGCTTCAGGCCCTACGTGTCCCATCCACCCCGCCCGCTGTGCCTAAGGGACCCCTGGGAGGGGTAGGGGGGTGTGGTGGGGGGCCCACAGCCTCTCCCAGGCTGACCTGGGTTGTGCTGAGGGTGGAGTGGGCCCTGGGCTCTCCCAGACAGGTCCCTGCTGGGGTGTCAGAGGTGGGCTTCTCAGGCATACAAGGATGGAGTTATCCCCAGAGACCCCAGCCCGGGAGCCTGGGCTGGACTTGGTAACTGGGAGAGACTCGCTGTGTCAGAGAGGACACAGAGGCCAGGCCAGCAGCTGGCCTTGACCCCTGAGGCCTGGGCTGACCCCACTGCCCTCCTGCTGGCCTGTGGCTGCAAGCCTGGCACCACCCCGAGCCTGGAGGTGGGCCCAAATGCCCTTCTTGGCTTTGCCTGTCGGTGTGGACCCTTCCGGCCTGCCATCCAGGAAGCTCAGGGAAGCACCTCTCCCTTCTGCATGCCCAGGCCTCCTAGAGGGGCCATGACTGTCCTCAGATCACAAGTCCACCTGACGATGGGGGAGGGAGTCTGGGGGTGCAGATGAGCCCCGAGGAGCGGGTTGGGTCCTTTGGCAGAGGAGGACCCCCTGCCCTGCCCACCCAGGCTGGCCTGTCGCTGCAGACCGCGGGGGAGGGGAGTTGTGACAGAGTTGGGGGTCGGCGTGGGGCTCCTGTTTCTGGGGGCGAGCTGGAGCCCCAAAGCAGGTGTGACTGCGAGGGGATGAGGATCCACCGTGGGCAGGGGCGGTGGCCCAGGGGGAGATGCTGGCCCTGGAGCTGCACAGATGTGGTTCCGGGCCCGACTTTGCCGGCGCTGGTGAAGGTTACCATGTACTGGGGCCGAGCCCGGCAATGTGAAGCACTGCTTCATTTTCACAGGAGCCCATGATGCCGGCGTTCGTGGGCGAGGGAAAGAGGCCCACGGAAGGGAGACGGCCTGCCTGAGTCAGAAGTACCCGGCCGCGGTTGGAGCTCCTGGGCCCACGTGTCCTCTGGTGCCCCGAACCCCGAGTTCACCGTCCTTTGAGAGGGTGGCATTGCCGGGCACGCCCCCCACCCCTCAGCCCCCGCTCTCAAGGCTGGCTGCCCAGACGCCTGGAGAGGACACTGTCTCCCTTGACGATTTGGCCGCAAGAGGGTTCTGAGTGGTCTGGAGACGGCGCTTCCTGGAGAGCGAGCTGTCCTGCCTCCAGACTCTCGACCCCCTCTCCGTGTTCCTCTCCATGCTCCCCTCCTGCCCTCCTCCGTTCAAGAGTGCACGTTCATCTGAAAATTGAACTTGCCACTAGAGGAGAGAGACGGGGAGGACAACGCGGCCCCACCCTAGCCCGCAGCACTAGGACCCTGCCTCCCACAGAAGACCAGAACCCGGTCCTGCCACTGGTCCCACCCGTCCTGAGCCAGCACATATCGGGCGCTCAGCGCGCTGGACGCAGGACTCCACCGAGGGCGAACTCGCCCCTCCCACTCCAGGGCTCTCAGGGTCCCGGGGTTCCGGGGCCGCCCCTGAGTTCCTCTTGAAGACTTCCCAGGGCCCCACCAGGGCGTCCTGTGGGGAGGCCCCTTAGAGGTGAGTGTGGGTTCTCCACACTCGCGGGGGCGTTGTCTGGGAGCCTGGGGGTTCCAGGTAGGGGGAGGGCTAGGTGAGTAGTGGGGTGATCCAGATGGGCGGGGGGGACCCAGGCAGGGGAGGGGGGTCCCAGGCAGGGGAGGGGCGGGGGGACCCAGGCAGGGGAGGGGGGACCCAGGCAGGGGAGGGGCGGGGGGGACCCAGGCAGGGGCGGGGCGGGGGGGACCCAGGCAGGGGAGGGGCGGGGGGGGACCCAGGCAGGGGAGGGGCGGGGGGGACCCAGGCAGGGGAGGGGCGGGGGGGACCCAGGCAGAGGGGGGACCCAGGCAGGGGAGGGGCGGGGGGGACCCAGGCAGGGGAGGGGCGGGGGGGACCCAGGCAGGGGAGGGGCGGCCCGGAAGGACCTGGAGCTTGGAAAAGTCCAGGCACACTGCTTCTTTGGGCATGAATATCTGACCTCACTTTTTAATTTAAATAGAGTGATCATTTCAAAGACCGTTTCAAAGAACTAGCTATAAAAACTCTGCTCTGCAAATGTTTCTCCATCAATTCAAACAGACGGTGTTTACCCTGGGCAAGAACCAACAAACTCGAAGCCCGGAGTCCTCAAATCATAGCCGAGACGGAGGCCAAGGAACAGGACTGAGGCGGGGATGTGGGGAGGCGGGGTGGGTGGGAGACGGCCCCACCCGAGATGGGCTGGGGCCGGGGGCGGTCCTCGCGGTGGACACACTGCCGGGTCCTTGATCTGCATTTCAGCCGGACAGTCTCCTGCCTGCCCCTCCCCACGCAGCTGGGCAGGGGGGCCCTTCCTGAGCTCAGACCCCCAGCACTATGATTAACATGACGCCAGGCCACCCCTGTCCACTCTCGGAGCTCTCACCAGGCTGTGCAGCTGGCCGCCCCCGCTCCCACCGCCCTGGAACAGCCCCTCATTCATTCAGTCAGTCGTGTTAACTGTCTCCATGGGCAGCGGTCCCTGATGCTTGGAGCAGATGCTCAGGGAGGCTTGTCCAGTGAGCTCGGTGACATAGGGAGTAACCACGGCAGTTGAGACCACGAGCAGCCCCGAGGCTGAGCATTTCCAGTCCCAGCTCATGGGGTCTGCAGAAGGACCCGGGGTGGTTGTAGGTGCTGCTGCAGCCCCTCGAAGAAAAGCTGAGAGAGAGAGGAGGAGCGAGCCCAGGGCCTTGAAGGAGCAGGCTGGGAACCCGGCTCACCCTGCATCACGTAGCAGCCAGCCCCAGATCTAACTGCAAAGCAAGCCTTTCTGAGGTGCTTTGTTCTTCCCCAGGCAGGAGAGGCTTGGGATCTCCTGGGCGGCAGAAGTGAGGTCCACTGACCCATAAGTACCACCGGTCCGGAGGACTCACTGTGCATCATGCAGGGTGCCAGGTAGTGGAACAGTGCAGCTCTCAAGGAGCCCCTGGTCCGGGTGGGGAGGCTGGCAGGACAGATGATGGTGGGGTGGGGAAGAGGGCAGGGTGCAGCCAGGTGAATGCCCAGCGGGCACGGGGCCGGGGGGCTCTGGGAGGGGCTGATGCCCACACAGATATTAAGCACAGAGCAAGCTGGCTGGGCAGGGGTAGCGGGGGTTTGGGTGTCAGCTGAGGAGTCTGGTTGTAAGTGAGAGAAAGTCAGACTTCCCCAGTGGCTTAGCAGTAAAAAACCCACTTGCAATGCAGGAGACACAGGAGACTCGGGTTCAATCCCTGGGTGGGGAAGATCCCCTGGAGGAGGGCACGGCAGCCCACTGCAGTGTTCTTGCCTGGAGAATCCCATGGACAGAGGAACCTCGCGGGCCACAGTCCATGGGGGTCGCAGAGTCTGACTTGACTGAGCGAATAAGCACGTGAAGGTGAATGGCTTCCCCAGTGGTGCTAGTGGCAAAGAACCTGCCTGCCAGTGCAGGAGACATAAGAGACGGGGGCTCGGGCCCTGGGTCGGGAAGATCCGCAGAGGAGGAAAACGGGAGAAAATCCCATGGTCAGAGGAGCCTGGTGGGCTAGAGGGCATGCGGTCGCAGAGTCGGACGCAGCCGAAATGACATAGCGTGAAAGACACACAAAGAGAAAGTGACTTTGACAAGAAGAGTTAATCAGAGAGAGGAGAGGAGAAAGGCAGCTCCCCTGATGATGAAGCTAGGGATGATCACACTCGGTGAAGTCGGTCAGAAAGAAAGACAAAGACTGCACGACATCGCTAGTATGTGAAATACACAGTGAAGCAGACAGACTCACAGCCAGAGAGGACAGTCTTGCGGAGGCCGGGGAAGGGGGGAGGAGGGGCGGGGGAGGGCCGGGGGAGGCTGGAGCGCGAGGGGGGTGAGCAGGTGCCGGCTAGTGAACGACGAGGGCCTGCTGTGCAGCGCTCTGGGTGCTTGGTCGCTCAGTCGCATCTGACTCTCGGCGGCCCCATGCACTGCAGCCCGCCAGGCTCCTCTGTCTGTGGGATTCTCCAGGCAAGAGTACTGGAGTGGGTTGCCATGCCCTCCTCCAGGGGATCTTCCGACCCAAGGATCAAACCCAGGTCTCCCGCATTGCAGGTGGATTCTCTACCTGTCTGAGCCCCCAGGGAAGCCCACCAGGATAGCCCAGGGAACTATATTCAGTATGCTGTGATAAACCACAATGGAAAGGAATATGAGGAAGAATGGATATGTGTGTATAACTGAATCACTTCACTGTCCAGCAGAAATGAACATAACGTGGTAAATCAACTATACTTCAATTAAAAAAAAAATCACAGAACGGGAGTAGGGATTTCCACTTCCAGCCAAAATGATGTAGTGGGGAACAATGAAAAACAACAAAAAAGCCAGACAAAAGATATGACCCAATGGTGTTTAGGACATCAAATAGCATTCAGCTAAGGCGTATGGTCACTGGGATACCGGAGGGGAGCCCAGGTGGGGAGAATCGTAGACATTAACACAGGAAGTTATCCATCATCAACCAGCAAGGGAGATACAGTGGAATCACAACAAATTCAAGGTTAATCCAAAAGAAGACATAAAAATAGGAAAAATAGGAAAAGGAACCAAAAAAAAAAGTGGGAAAAGAAATAGCAAAGTGGTAGATTTAAACTCAATCATTAATAATTACAGTAACTATAAGTGTTGTAAACAGTCCGGTATAAAGGCAGAGGTTGTCAGCTGGATAGAGAAAAAGTAAGATCCGATAATATGCTGTTTATAAGGGACTTTATTTTTTAAAATGGAAGTGTTTTTAATTTACAATATTGTGTTAGTTTTAGATGTATAGCAAAGTTATTCATATATGTATATTAGATTATTTTCCATTATATGTTATTACAAGATATTGTATGTAATTCTCTGTGCTGTACAGTAGCTCCTTCTTGTCCATCTGTTTTATGTAGTAGTGGGTATATGTTAATCCCATATAATTAGCTGATGGGATTAATCCCTTGGTCCCAATTAATCCTCCCTTTCCCCTTTGGTGACTATATTAATCCTCCCTTTCCCCTTTGGTAACTGTATTAATCCTCCCTCTCCCCTTGGTAACTATATTCATCCTCCCTCTCCCCTTGGTGACTGTATTCACCCTCCCTCTCCCCTGCGGTGACTGTAAACTTGTGTTCTATGTGAGTCTCTTTCTGTTCTGTATACAGATTCATTTGTACTATTTTTCAGAGTCCACATTAAGTGATATCACATATGTATTTCTGTCTGATTTACTTCACCTAGGTCCATCCCTGTGGCTGCACATGGTGATATTTCATTCTTTTTGATGGCTGAGTAATATCCCACTATACATATATATATATATATATATATATATATATATATATATATGCATATTGGATACATATTGATATACATACACACACACAGCCTTAAGCAACTGAACCACCCAACTGACCTGACATCTGTAAGCACTCTTTTCTACTGCAGTGGAAATATTCACAGAGAATTTTCACCAAGACAGACCAAATTCGAGTCATACAATTGGTCTCCGGAACCTGAACGAATTCCGGTGGTTTAAAGTGTGTTCTCCGGACACAATGGAACTAAACCAAAATTCAACCGCAGCAGCAGAATGCTAGCTAGCCAACCCAAAATATGTGGAAACCAACGAATACACTTCCATATAACCCTTGAGTCAAAGGAGAAAGCAGAAGGAAAATGAGAACCTGTTTTGAAGCAAACGACGTATCAGAATTTACGGCGTGTATCTGGAGCAGTACTTTGAGGGAATGCTTGCATCAGAAAAGACGACTGGTCTCAGATCAATGAACTTAGCTCCCACCTTTAAGAAACAGGGAGAAGAAAAGCAAATTGAAGAGAGGAAACAAATCAGAAGAGAGGAAATCATAAAAAGAGTGGAAAATCTGTGGACTAGAAAACAGGAAAATAATAGAGAAAACAAATGAAATCACAAGACCCTTCTTTGGAAGATCAACACAGTTGATAACCTCTAGCCAGAGTGATCAGGAAAAAGAGGAAGAGGACGCGTATCTGCAACATCAGGATGGAGGGAGGTGATTTCATCAGATTCTACAGGTAATTGAATGGTAACAAGGACTATGATGAATAACTTCAGGCTGGTAAAGGATGACTTAGATGAAACAGACAAGTTCCTTGAGAGACACAAACCATCAAAGCTTGCTGGAGAAGAAACAGCATCTGAGCAGCTCCACCTGCATTGATTAAATCGAATTCATGGTTAAAACCTTTCCATAAAGCGAACTCCAGGCCCACCGCTCCATTGGAGGGGTCTACGCCAGGCCTGAGGAACAGAGGAAACCAGTGTGTACATTCTCCCAGGAAACTGGAGAGGAAGCCCCTGCCCTGCTCGCTTACCGGTTCCCTGTGTCTCTGCCGGGGGTCAGGGGTGTTGAGCTGAAACAGAGGATACTCTCCACTCTCGAGTGTCAGCACTTGGCTGGGATATCCATTATTGCTGTTGTTCAGTTGGTCAGTCGTGTCCGACTCTTTGCGATACCATGGACGGCAGCATGCCAGGCCTCCCTGTCCATCACCAACTCCCAGAGCTTGCTCAAACTCATGTCCACAGAGTCGGTGATGCCATCCAACCATCTCATCCTCTGTCGTCCCCTTCTCCTCCCGCCTTCCATCTTTCCCGGCATCAGGGTTTTTTCCAATGAGTCAGTTCTTTGCATCAGGTGGCCAAAGTATTCAGCTTCAATACCAGTCCTTCCAATGAATATTCAGGACTGATTTCCTTTAGGATGGACTGGTTGGGTCTCCTTTCTGTTCAAGAGACTCTCCCGATGTTCATGGGTAGTGCCAAGTGCTCAGGCCGGGCAAACATCCATTTAATCAGCACCGCCTCATCCCGCCCCCTGCAAGCATAGAGTACATGTTACTTTGTGGACTTTTCACAGCCCCCACAGTGCTAAGAATTATTTTCCTGATTTTCAAGATGAGGAAACAGGTTCAGAGAGGGCGGTGACTTGGCCATTGACATGCAGGCAGAGAGCAGAGATTCCAGGCCTGTGAGCCTGCAGCAGCTCTGCTTCTGAATAGGGTTATGGTGCTCCCAGCAAGGCTGGTGGGAGGGGTGGCATTGGTCTAATGTTGATGACACGCAGGACTCAGGGAGGGTGGGTGACAGGTCAGCGGGAGGAGGAGGACCTGTGAGCTCTCAGGGCACCATGACCGTGCCGCCTGCTTGGGGCAGAGGGGAAGGCTTGGCTGACAAATGGGGCTTCACCCAGGGGCCCTTGGGCAGGGGGTGGCAGGTCGTGGGAGCCCAGGAAGGTTCTAGAGCAGGTGTGTGGGCAGGTGAGGACAGAGCCCCAGGAGGAGGACTGGGGTAGCGCAGGGCAAGAGGACGGGGTGGGGAGTTCAGAGCCATTCCTGCAGTGCCAAGCTCAGGCCAGAGTCGGGAGAAGCAGGCAAGCGGATCTAGGAGGAGACCTGGGCTGGGAAGGGTCACATCAGAGGGGGCTCAGAGTCCGGGGGAGCAGGACGCCATCTGGGCAGGAGGTCTAGGAGGGGCGTGGATCTGGGGGGCGTTCAGGGAAGTTGAGATTTGGGAGCAGAGGGCTGGGGGTGGGGAGCCGCCTGGCACATCCAGGCCCAGGGAGAGGACTTGGGCCGGAGACAGGGAGGTGGAAGTGGAGGCCAAGCCATATCAGGCAGCTTTGGGGTAGGTCTGAACACTGCCAGGGTGACCCCCGGGCGGCTGGAAATGCAGATGCTGCTGAAGGAAGAGGAGACAAGGGCCCGAGGGCGCGGGTGGCAGGAGGCGGCTGGCGGCTCCAGACGGCCCTGGGGACCATGACTCACCCAGTCTTCCTGGGAGCGAGAGCGGCTTCTCCAGGGATGCAGGGAGGGGAGGGGGGCTGGCCAGGTACCCCGAAGTGTCACAGTCCAGAGGCCACTGCTCCACCCCAGCACCTGCCCTGGGAGGTCCTAGGCCTCCTGGGGGTGGCGACAGGCAGGGACCCCAGTCCAGTCATTCTGCTTCTGTTACAGAAAATTCTGCCTGTAGTCAAACAGATAAAGGACGCTGAGAGGCCAACCCCCTCCCACCCACGTGGGCCGCACGTGAGCCCTGACCGAGCACTTCCAAGGCTCTTCCCTGACTTCTTCGAGTGTCTGCGGGGTCACCACACAACGTGCTCACCCTGAAGTTTACCAGCCCGCACGCTGGTTACGGTGGTGGAGGCCACAGCTTTCCCGGGCTCGCCTCTCCTCCCCAGCCTTTTAAGGTGTCACGTCACAATCTGGGGTCCCGGCCCCTGGCTCTGGTCTGGGTTGTGGCCTCGGGCCAGCCTGCCTGAGTTTGAGCCCTGCCTCTGCAGTTGGCAGCTGTGTGGCCTTGGGCAAGTTACTAGGCCTCTCTGTGTCTGTTTCCCCATCTGTAGAGTGTGCGAGTGACGGTCCAGCTTACCATGTGGGGTTACTGTGGAGTGATGCTTGGGATTGCCCAGTGCAGAGAGACCCACCAGCGTCAGCTGTTCCTGCTGGCCTGTGCTTGGCTCCATTCTTGGCTGAGTTTTCCTTTTCTTGGAGCTAATTACTTGCTTTGCTTTTTTAAAAAAATTTATTTCGTTTCTTGCCGTGCTGGATCTTCGTCGCTGCACAGGCTTTTCCTTCAGCTGCAGAGAGTGGAGGCTACTCTCTGGTGGTGTGTGGGCTTCTCGTCGGCTCGGCTTCACTTGCTGCAGAACAGCACGGACTCTCGGTGTGCAGGCTCGGGAGTTGCGGCTCCCGGGCTCTGGAGAGAATCAGGAGCTGTGGCCCACGGGCTTAGAAGTCCTACGGCATGTGGCATCTTCCTGGACCAGGGATTGAACACACGTCTCCTGCACTGGCAGGCAGATTCTTCACCACCAGATTCTGAGCCACCAGGGAAATTCCCCATTTTCCATTTGCTTATTTCTATGTATCTATCAGTGTTCTGTGAAAAGAACCACAAATCTGTGGTAAACCTGCCTGCCAATGCAGGAAACACAGGAGACCCCCGTGTGGGGAAAGCCCCCTGGAGACAGAAATGGGAACCCAGTCCAGTATTCTTGCCTGGAGAATCCCATGGAGGGAGGAGCCTGGTGGGCTGCAGTCCACGGGGTTGCAAACACACACACACACGTGTGTGTGTGTATATGTGTGTGTGTGTATGAGATTATTAACACTATATACTAATATGAATATAAAGAGTTGTTTTCAGAGAACTGGTTTGTGGGGTCTAGCTAAGTCTGAAGTCAGGGTAGAGGTCTACAAGCTGGAGAGGGTGGGATGGAAGTCCCGAAAGGAGTGTTGATGACCTCGTCCCAGAGCCCGTGAACCTGACCTTATTTGAAGAAAGGGTTTTGCAGATGTGCTTAAAGTTAAGTGTCTTGAGATGAGACTGTCCTGGACGGGCCCTACATCCAACAACAGGATTCTTACGAACAGAAGAGGAGGCCCAGACATGCACAAGAGAGGAGGCCATGTGGAGACAGGGGCGGAGGCGGGGGTGATGCGGGCTGGTGCCAGGGGCTGCAGGCGCTGCAGGAGGCGGGAAGGCCCCTCCCGGGAGCCCCCAGAGGACGCCCGGCCCTGCCGGCCCCTGGCTTTCAGACTTCAGCCTCCAGGGCCGGGAGAGAGCAGGTTCCTGTTGCTTCAAGTCCCCAGTCTGTGGGCCTTGGTTACAGTGGCCCCAGGATGCTGGTCCCGGCGGGGCTCGGGAGCACCCGGGGTCTGTCTGGCAGAGTGTGGGTGCCTAGAGCTGGGCCTGGGTGAAGCTGGAGGGGCCCCCGTGTCCTTCAGGAGCAGCCACTCGGGACTGCTCCTCCCGAGGCTGTCCCTGTCACTTCCCGCATCCTCAGGAGGGTCTCCACCCAAGCTGTGGGCCTCCCTGGGGGACGAGGAGGGGGCTCAGGGCTCCCCTAGGGCAGCCCATCCCCTTGGTGGTGCTGGGGGGGGCTCCTCCTTCTGAGACACAATCTCAAGATCTGGACAGCAGCATTTCCCGAAGCCCTGGGCTCACCCAGAAGCCCCCAGAGGCACCTCCACTGACCAAGGGTTAGTTAGGGCCTCGGGCCGTGGGCCTGGGGCATTTCTCCCCAGAAGGAGGGTGGGTGGGTCCTGGAATTCAGGACCCACGTTCCCTGAGGACTCTGCTCCCTGTGTGTTGGGGGCGAATGAATGAAAGACTGAATGAATGAATGCGGTGTGCAGCGGAGCTAGGGTGAGGTTTCACGTCAAGGGCGTGAGTCTGGCTGGCCGGGGTGGGGGCATGGTCCCAAGAAGGCCTGAGAAGATCCCGGTGGCACCATGCTCCTGCCTGGCCTGTGAGCTCTGGCACAACCCCAGCCTTCCCCCAGTAGGGTCGGGGAGCCGGCCTGGGCCTCGGGCACGCAGACGTGGGTCCTGGGGGGTCCTTGGGGGTCCTGGGGGGTCCCGCGGCGTCCTGAGGACGGCAGCCCCCTCCCGCGAGGCCTGACTCACCCCGTCCTGCCGGTCGCAGCTGCCGTCGGATGATTCAGCCCGGCCATCCCCCAGCATTTGTCGTTTTTCTCACCAGTTTCTATTTTGGAAGCCGTGTCCTTTCGCGTCTGTAGTCACTTTGGGCCTCTTTTTACTAGAACCTTCAGTGCCCTTTAACACATTCTGCACTCGTTGAAAAGGACAGGCTTAAAACGTTCGTAAAACTCAAGGCTAATTCCAGACGCTCTATAGAGCGGACGTTGGCGGTGGGGCCTCAGGACACCCCCACGGCCCCCATCCCCCGTCCCCTGGCTGGGTTGTGGGCAGCGTGTCAGGCCCGTCCATGGACTCCTGCCATGCCCAGGGGAACTCCTCCCATCCAAATACTAACCAGACCACACCCTGCTTCGCTTCTGAGATCAGAGGAGATCGGGCGCAGTCAGTGTGGCATGGTCGTCGATCAGAGGGGCTTCTCTGTTTCTTCCAAGAGACCAATTCTGAGATACCCTCAGCATGGCCTGCCTCACCCCTCTGTTAACCTGGGGGGTTGGGGGAGGGGGCTTCTGGAAAGTAGCTCTGATGCTTCTGGATGGGCTGCTCCCTCTCTGGGAAAGTCCCTGGGACTTTGGTCGTCACAGCGGATGATGCAGCAGAGGGTCCAGTGTCCGGTCAGGACACGGGCCCAGGGTTCCCACCCGTGTGCTCTTCCTCGAGTCTGGTTTGGGTCTAGGGGGAGCGACCGTCCCCCTGGACACCCGGGAGACAGACTGCAGAGCTGGGCCTCCGGGAGGGGCCGGGGCTCTCAGCCCTGGGCCAGCAGGGCCCAAGGGCCAGGAACCCTTCTAGAACACGCCCCAGATGGAGGCTAACACTTGACCAGTGCTGGGCGGTGAACCTGGCCCTCCTGGAGCCTTGGGGCACTGAGACACGCGTGTTCGGTGAGCCCCCGGGTGTGGGAGCTTGGCTCTCCTGGGGCCTCGGGGCGCTGAGACACGCGTGTTCGGTGAGCTCCCGGGTGTGGGAGCTTGGCTCTCCTGGGGCCTTGGGGCGCTGAGACACGCGTGTTCGGTGAGCCCCCGGGTGCTGGACACTCTCCTGATTCTCAGGGCCGTCCCACGGCATGGCTGTCACGGGGCTGTGGGATTTATCGGGGGTGTTCTCTCTCAAGACAAGGGAGCAGGTCTGGGCAGGGGAAGCAGAGGCGCAGGGGGTCCCTGGAGCCCCGTCCCTCGGTGCCTCAGGGAGCTGGGTGTGCGGCCGGTCACGGGAGGGCCCTGCTCGTGGTGGGGAGGCCGGCCTCCCAGGGCAGCTGTCCCCCTTGAGATGAAGGCAGAGCTCCAGCTCCAGGGCCTCCCTGGTGGCTCAGATGGTAAAGAGTCTGCCTACTGTGCAGGAGACCTGGGCTTGATTCCTGGGTCGGGGAGACCCCCTGGAGGAGGAAGTGTCAACCCACTCCAGTAGTCTTGCCTGGAGAATCCCAGGGACAGAGGAGCCTGGTGGGCTGCAGTCCATGGGGTCGCAGAGCTGGACACGACTGAGAGACTAAACCACCAGAAGTGCCAGGGAATGGAGCAGCTGACACGCCCAGAACAGCTGGCAGTGAGCAGCTAAGGGGACGGGGGCCCCTGTCCACACCACGGTCCACACGCCTCTGAATTCACACGGGGGACACACACTGTCCACTATGAAACACATGTGTGCTCCCCAAAATTTGGGATGAATACACAAATCATGAGAGAGAGAAAGAAAGAGAGAGACCAAGAAAGAAAGAGGAAAGGAGGGAAGGAAGAAAGGTATGATGCAGAATTTCGTCATATAGGAATAGCCATGACTGACTCGGGGGTGTGTTTTAGTATAGCTTTTAATCTTTTTTTAAAAAATTAAATTACATTTTTCTCTGTTACCTTTGACCTCCTCCACTCCTTTCTTCCCCCCTCTTCTTTGCCCCGGCAACCAGCAATGTATTCTCTGTACTTATGAGCTTGGCTTTCTATTTAAAATACAATTTTTTTTTCAGACACCACATACAAGAGAGATCATAGGGCCTTTGTCCTCCTCTGATTGCTTCGCTTAGTGCAATACCCGCAAAGGCCATCCATGTTGTCACAGATGGCAGGGTTTCGCTCCTTCTCATGGCTAACGTTCCACTGTTGCACACACGCCACCTCTTCTCTTTCCATTAGCCCGTCCGTGGGCACTGGGGCTGCTTCTACGTGTTGGCTCCCCAGGTGGCTAGTGGAAAAGGGTCACGGGCCCACACAGGAGAGGCAGGAGACCCACATTCAATCCCTGGGTCTGGAAGATCCCCTGGAGAAGGGAATGGCTACCCTCTCCAGTGTTCGTGCCTGGAGAATCCCATGGACAGAGGAGCCTGGCGGGCTACAGTCCATGGGGTCGCAAAGAGTCGGGCACGCCTGGGCGAGTAAGCACACGTGCCTGCCCATTTTTAAGCTGGACTCTTCGGCTTTTTTGCTACTGAGTTGTATGAATTCTCTATGTATTTTGAACATTAGCCCTCTATCAGATAATATGCTCTGCAAATGCTTTCTCCTGCCTTCTTACTTGGAGAGGGCAATGGCACCCCACTCCAGTACTCTTGCCTGGAAAATCCCATGGATGGAGGAGCCTGGTAGGCTGCAGTCCATGGGGTCACTAAGAGTCGGACACGACTGAGCGACTTCACTCTGACTTTTCACTTTCACGCATTGGAGAAGGAAATGGCAACCCACTCCAGTGTTCTTGCCTGGAGAATCCCAGGGACGGGGAAGCCTGGTGGGCTGCCGTCTATCGGGTCGCACAGAGTCGGACACGACTGAAGCAACTTAGCAGCAGTAGCAGCAGCAGCCTTCTTACTTTGTCAACGGTTCCTTTGCTGCTGGGAGGAAGGTTTTCAGTTTGATGTAGTCCCACTTGTTTGTTTGTGCTTTTGCTTCTATAGCTCAATATAGCCTTTTATTCTTTTAATGTACTTTGTGCCTGAGGATATTCTGCATACGGTGACTTTCGGGTGTAATTTGGAAGACAATGGGATGACACATGAGGGCAAGTTTGACGGATGGAGAGTGCAGATCTGGTGTGTCACAGGGAGCACTGTCGGCCTTTCAGTGCAAAAAATAACCCTATGACTTGTATCATTAAATATAAGCTAGAACATCACCATGTAGGAACTCGTAACTCAAGGACTATGGCAATAAAAATTGCCTTTATGTGACTCAGGGTTGCTTTCTTTTTTTAAAGGGGGAAAGCGAAATATTCTGTCCAGTCACTGCACTTGGCCTGGTGTCCAGCCTGCCAGCGCCTTCCTGGCGGAAGGACTGGGCAGATACAGAAATGAGGCACCCTCAGACAGGCCTGGACTCTCCCTCGGAAGCGCAGGGTCGTGGGTCAGGATGAACCAGACGGGGGTTTTGACCTAAGAGAGGACAAGTTCGTGTGGTCTCTCCAGCTGGTCAGAAGCACCTTTGGTAACCTGTGCCCAGAGGCGGGGCGGGGGAGTGCGCGTGGGGCCGCACTGGCTTCACCGACCAAGCCCCGCCCGCCCCGACCCCGGTCCCCAGGCTGGAGTCTGGAATCCTTAGCTTTGAATCACCTCAGTGGGCTGGGGGAGTGCGGTCACCTTTAAATGTCTTTCCAGAGGCGTTGATGAGAAGGACAGAACAGGCCTGCCTGTTAACCCGGGAGCCTCTGACCTTCAGGAGCAGGAGGGCCTCGGGCTGGGAGTGGGGTTCCGGACCCCTTCCCCGACCTCCCCGATGGCCTCCGGCCCCCCGCGCGCCCGCCTCGGGCGGCACAGCGATCCCAGCCCAGGGGGCTGCCTCGTCCTTGTCACCCACACAGTGTGCTGGAACCTGGGCTCCCCTTGAACAAGACTGTGTAAGCCTGTTGACCACGACCCCCGGCCCTTCTCCCACACCGGTGTCGCCAGCTGGTTGCTGTTGGCCCCCAGGCTGCTCCACCTGCCTCCCGGGGTGGGTGTCTGCTCCCCCCGCAGCTTGGATCTCAGCACCCTCTAGGCCAGGGTCTCCCGTCTTCGCCTCCCGTCTGCTCCACAGCCCGCGTCCTTTCTTCCCCGGTGGCTTTCTGCACCCCGCGGCCGCCGCGGCCTGTCCCGGGCTCGCCCGCTCTGTCATTGTCTTCACCTGATCCTGTGCTCCCCTCACGGTTTCCAAAATGAGCTTCTGGCTCCCTCATAAGCCGTTTTCGGGGCACCATCTCCCCTCCGAGGCTCTCAAAGGAAGTTGTGTCTGACTCGACCTGCAGCGTTTTTCAAAGGCCCCGTGCTGGGGCTTTCTCTCTTCCTGGTCCTTGGGTGAGAAAGGAGCGGCCCCCGTGGTTTGACCACAGCCTGGAGAATGGACAGCCCTTGGCCTGGACGGCTGAGCCAGGGAGGACGCTGTAGCCCCTCCTTGGGCCCCTGGGCTCCCCGGCTCCCAGAGGACACACTCCGGTCTGGCTCTGCGGGGAGCCCCGTCCCCCCGCTGGGTGGGCAGACACATGGATGGGGTAGCTCCTCCGGCTGCGGGTCATCAGGGCTCCCTCTGCCCGCTGCCCTGCAGGCCACTGTCCAATAGACCCGGGCCCCTCCCAGCAAGGCTGTCCCTATCACTTGCTTCGTTGGATTCTGAAGATCTATCAGCAGAGCCCATGGACAGAAAAACTTGCTTCTGATGCTGGAAAAGAGAGACGAGATGAAGCATCTCCCCCTGTCCACCCTGCAGGCTTCTCTGCGCCCGTGCAGGAGGGGCCGCCTCCCTCCTCAAGGTTCCTGAGTGCTGTCCTTCCACGAGCCTGGAGTCGGCGAGGCTGCATTGGGGCCACCCGGAGCCAGAAGCCCCAGGGCTGTTCTAGCATTTCCCGCCCGGAGGACTCTGCTCCTCTCCTTAACGAGGGCTTGTTTTTGTAGGACAGAGGTGATGCCTCGAGTTCTCTCTGCATCCACTTTGGGTCTGGCGTCGTGATGGGCGCAAAGCTGATGCTTGGCTTGGGGTGGTTCCCTCTCCTGTTGGGCCGAGAGCTCGAAGCTCCTGGGTTCGGAGTCGGTGGAAGGACCCGCCGTGAGATAAGCCCACGTCCACATTAGGGTCTGCTGCAGGTGTCTGCGTGGTGGCGTGCTCTTCTGGGCTAATGTGTCCTCTCACTGCTGATCAAGCGTCTTTCCGTCACGGTGGAATCTGCCTCTGTTGAGCCTCAGTTTTCTTGTCCGCAACATGGAGGTGATGGTACCCATTGCCTTGGGCATTTTTATGGGAAGCGTGAGGCCTGGTATGGGCTTCCCAGGGGCTCTAGTGGTAAAAACAACCCGCCTGCCAACACAGGAGACGTAAGAGATGAGGGTTCGACCCCTGGACGAGAAGATCCCCTGGAGGAGGGGATGGCAGCCCACTCCGTGGGAGGAGGCGTAACCCGGCTGCTCACCTTGTCTGCCTGGAAGGAGACAGGTGCCCTGTTCGTGGGCCCTCGAGGACGCAGACCCTCCCCAGCCCCACGGGCACTGCCAGGCGGGCTCAGCTCTCCCAGCTTGCCAGCTCTGCCCCACTCCGCCCTGAGCTCTGCCTGCATGTGTTTTTCCGGGCTCAGCTCCTTCCTTGGGCCTCGGGCAGCGGGAGTCCATCTCTGCCCAGAAGCCCGCCCTGCCCTTGGGCTTTCTCCTCACTTCCGTCAGGCCCTTTGCCCTCCTCCCCTCACCTGCTCCCCTCTACATCTTGATTACCTCTGTCCTGCCCCCACCTCCCGCCCCAATCTGACCATAAGTCCCCCAGAGCAGGGACGGGAACTGTTCTGATGACCGTGTCACCCTCAGCAACCAGCAGCCAGTCTGAATCGTGAGAGGACCTTTAAAAATTTTTCAATTGTGGTAAAAGCACATTTTTTTTTTTTAACCACAAAAAAGACCCTGATGCTGGGAAAGACTGAAGGCAAGAGGAGAAGAGGACAACAGAGGATGAGACGGTTGGATGGCATTGCTGACTCAATGGACACGAGTTTGAGCAAGCTCCGGGAGATGGTGAAGGACAGGGAGGGCTTGTGTGCTGCAGTCCATGGAGTCTCAAAGAGTCGGACACGACTGAGCGACGGAACAGCAAAACCCATCACGTGAAACTGAGCCTTGTGATCACCCTAAGTGCGCAGTGAGAGCGCACAGTTCAGCGTATTAAGTGCATCTACGTTGTCGGCCGTCACTACCAGCCCTGACTCTTTTCATCTTGGAAATCAGAAACTCTGTCCCCAGTCAACACAAACTCCCCACCTCCCTCCCCTTCCAGCCCCCCACCTAGCTCTCGTCTCTGAACCTGACTCCTGCAGGGACGCCCTGGGGAGGGAACCATGAAGGATGTACCCTTTCATGTCTGGTTTATTTCACTCAGCAACATATCTTTAAGATCCGCCCCTGTTGTAGCCTGAGTCACAGCGTCCTTCCTTTCTAAGGCTGATCATGTGAGGAACACATTTCGAATGCGTGCTTACACCCCCTCTGAGACTTAACCTCTGTTTGGACCCTTCCAGGGCAGGGGCCCACGCATTACTGGGCAGCTCCGATACCTAGACGGCTCTCTCTTCGTGCTGAGCTGGTCCTGGCACCGCGCTCTGGGGTCAAGGAGACGTCCACTCCTCCAGTGCCACAGTCGTCCTTCAGAGACCCGGAGACCGGAGTCCCCGAGTCACTGGGTCCTGGGTGGTGGTGGCTCCCCCATGGAAAGCCCGAGGCAGCCGGGCATCACACTCGTTGCCCACTGGCTGCCCAGGGGTGCAGAGGTGTGGAGCTGGTGTCTTGGCCGAGCCTCTGCTGA
Organism: Bos taurus; assembly: GCF_002263795.3. Taxonomy (NCBI): domain Eukaryota; kingdom Metazoa; phylum Chordata; class Mammalia; order Artiodactyla; family Bovidae; genus Bos; species Bos taurus. The sequence goes on along the minus strand of NC_037333.1, from coordinate 115,278,444 downwards.
CCAACCTGGACGTGGGTTTGCTTGAGGCCAAATAAGAATGATGGAGCCTGTTTCCCTCTTGAATCTCACTCCACCCTCTGCATTGGCCTCCGTGGGCAGAGCTGAGCGGTCATCTTTGGCAGCCAGGGCCGCCCCACGCGTGAAGAAGCGAGTCATGGAGCCCGGGGCTCCCAGGGTGTCCGCACCACCAGCGTCCCCACTCAGCGTCTCCCATCCATCAGCGCCCTGCACACAGCGCCCACGTGCTGTGGAACCTGGGAGCCTGGGGCCCTTGGGGGCGACAGAAAGGGAGGGGTTCCTTGACAGCCCGTCTCCGGGGGGATCAAGAGAGGCCTGGCTGCAGGGCGGCTCCCGCCTTCGGGGGGCAGTCAGCGACGGGGAGTCACGGGGTGCATGCGGACCTCCCACAAAATACACCCACATTCCGCTGTGAGTCCCTGAACCTGTGAGTGGGACCTTATTTGGAAAAAGCACCTTTGCAGATGCTAAGGATCCTGATATGAGGAGGTCACCCTGCATTCTGGGACTGGCCCTAAATCCAAGATGTGTCCTTATGAGAGAGAGGAGAGGAGAAGCCACAGACCCAGGGGGAGGAGGCTGTGTGATGACAAAGGCAGGGAGTGGGCGATGCGGCCACGGGCCCTAGGGCGCCTAGTGCTCCCAGGAGCTGGGAGAGGCAGGAAGGGCCGCCCCTGGAGCCTTCAGAGGGACCACAGCCCGGCTGGTTTTGGACCCACATCCTCCGGAGCCGTGAGAGAATCAGCTTCACTGTTTTAAGCCTCAGCACTTGGTGCTCTGTTACGGTCCATGTAGGATTGTCATCTAAGTGCTCCGGGAAGCCTTCCTGGACCAGGGTCCCCAGACGCCCATTGTCCTGGGGCGGGGGTGGGGAGGAGGCCTCCAAGGAGGGCCCAGTAGGTAGCCTTGTGGGAGGTGCACAGTGATTCTGGAACATTTCAGAAGGTGGTGATTTGACATCCCTGGTTAAATACAGTTCACTGGTCACCGCGTGGCTCAGAACCCTGGAGCCGAGCTCCTGGCCACGCTGCTGTGGGTCGATCAGAGGGCAGCTGGCTGGTCCTCTGGTGTTTCTGGGTTAGCCTCCTCTCAAGGGCTGGGTGGGAAAAGAAAGGATTGCCCAGCAGCAAACCTCAGCCTAGTTACTTTTGAGAAATCACTGCATATTATGTTTCATGAGACATCACATGATGTGGAAAATGCCTGATAAATACCAGGAGATGCCACCCGCCCACCCGCTGAGGGCCAAGCGCTCAGCGGGGTCTGGGGAGGCAGGGTGGGGCCTGGGGCTCTGTGACCTCTGGCAGCGGGCCCTCCTCCCAGGCTTGACCAGGGGGGCTGTCTCTGCACCACCACCCCGAGGACTGCTGCCAGGTATGCCAGTCTGGGCAGGGGAAGACATGGCTGTCAGTCAGCGAAGCTGGCTGGGGCGTCAGAGAGAGCGAGCAGGAAAGTCCAGGAACTGCCTGGTGGTCCGTGGTGAAGACTCAGCACTTTTAATGCTGTGTCTGGGTTGGATTCCTGGTCAGGGAACCGAGATCTTACCAGCTCCATGGCATGGCAAAAAAAAAAAGAATTCAAGGACTCCAAAGCCCAGTCTTTGCCCCCAGATGGGTGCCTCGGTGGTCCGTGTGTACTGAGGGGTTCCCTGAGGGAGGGGTCAGACACTGACCACCCCCTGGGTGTGGGGCAGGGGCTCTGGCAACGATGCTGCCCTGGGGAGAGACGGGGGCGTCTGTGACCTCGGGCAGGGTGCTCCTCCTCTTCCAGTGGCAGGGCCCCTCTGTGCACAGAGGCTTGGCCCCCTCTGCACCCCCACCCTGAGCCCTGACTGCCCCCCGCCCTCTTTGGTTCTCTCCAGGTCCACGAAGCAGTGTACAAAGTGCTGGCCTGGGATCCGACCCTTCTGTTCTCTGCCGACTGGTGGAAGCCTTGCAGAGACCCCCAGGCCCTCAGGACCCCTGTTTCTCCCCAGGCCTCTAGCAGGTAGCCCAGCTGAACGCCGCCTGAGGGCAGCAGTCCCCTCTGCACTCTGCCTACCCCCGGCCCCGCCAAGCCCCACACCCGGCCGTCAGCGGTCTGCAGGTGGACTTCACCTTCAGATGCCTCTGATCCTCACCCCCCAGGGCCATCAGCTTGGTCCTGGCCACCTCTGCTTCTTCCTGGACTGCTCCCTTGGCCTGGACCTGGTGCCCTGGCCCTCACTCCGCCTGCCATCCAGACTATGGCCAGGGAGAGGCTGGCCCCATTGCCACCCACAGTGGACAAACCCCTGTCCGAGTGCTGTGACCCTTAGGTCTCAGCCTCCAGCCCCGGCCGGGGCTCCGGCCTCCGTCAGACGAAGGAGCATCGGTGAGTCCAGGGAGGGCTCGTGGCTGAGCTCGCCCGCCTCAGGGCCTTTGCCCCTGCTGGCCCTCCCTGATTTCACACAATCTCTGTCCCTCTGCAGGGACATCTCCCTTGATCTTAAACAGCCTGTTTCCTGTAGTTCACCCTGCCCCTTCTGCTGCTGCTCACCCCGTCCCCACACTGCCCCCCCAAAGGCTCCCCCTCCTCCTTCCTAAGCTGCTGCTTTGCTTTCACCACTTACTGTGGTCACCCTACCCAAGACCCTGGAGCCTGCCTCCTGCTGGCTTCGATGTCCTCAGCAACCAGAACAGTGTCTGCAAACCAAGACAGTCTTGTTGGAGGAGTGGGGTCTGTGTGTGCTCAGAGTGAAGGGTCACAGCAGGAGGAGCCCCTGGCGGCAGTCCAGTCCTGGCCCCATGGTTTAGGATGAGGCCAGGGCAGGCGAGGAGGTGCAGAGAAACGTGAGTAACCCGGGGCTCCCACCCGCGTCCCGGAGGATCCTGTCCACCAAGTGGGACCAGGGACCACTGTCTCCACTTGCAGAGGGAGAAACAGGCCCACGTGATGGGTCGACTCCTCAGCCATCCCTCCGGCATCCAAAGCCCCAGCTCTTTCTGCTGCTGCAGTCTCGGCAAGCAGGCTGGGACGACCCTGGCTGCTAGGGAGGTGCAGCCACGGCCAGATCAGCGTCTGTGAAGAATGGAGAGAGGTTCTGGGAGGTTCTGGTGTGCCTCCCCTCGTCCACCTGTCTGTCCCGAGGAGGCTGTCCACCTGGGCAGAGGCTGGCATAGCCAGGGTCCTCGCACTCCACAGTTCTGGAACCCATCTGTCTTGTCTGCACCCATCCGTCTGGTCTGCTGCTCTGGGAAGTTCCCCTGAAGTTCCTGTCCAGGGACAGACACGGCTTGGACACCTGGCAGGACCCTCGGCTCGCCTGGTGTGTCCCGGGGAGGGCCCTCCTCATGCGGCTGTAGGTGTCTTGATGGGAGCTTGGTGTGTTGCTGCTGCCTCGGGAGCCCAGTCCCCCCCCAGGACCGGCTCCTCTGCTGGGGACCCCCGGGAGTGCCAGGGAAGGGCGCTGGCAGGACCCCAGGGCAGCCTGAGGGGGGTCTGGTCACTCACAAGTGCGGGAGGTCTCTTGGTGCCAGTACAGCCCCCGGGGCTCCTTATATGAACAGAGTGGAATCGGCCCTGGGTGGGGTGCAGGTCTCCTCGCTGGCCGAGGGCCCTGGTCACCTGTAGAGGTTACTGTTCTGATGGGCAGCTGGACCCAGGACTCAGGTCTGAGCTGAGACTAGGGTCTCCTGGTGGAAGAGCACGCAGGGACAAGGAGACACTGCGGTGCGGTCACCAAGGGAAGGATCAGCTCCCTGGGGCAGTGACAGGCCTTCTGTCCCTGGCTGGGGGAGGAGAAAGCCGCTTCTGAGACCCTGAGACACCCCAGGTGACTCAAGCCCACCCCGCAGCGTTCCAGAGACACCAGGCCACGGTCTCTGCCTCTGGGGTGTTCCTCCCAGAGGTACTGCTGATTTCTGATGCTTGATTGAGTTGTGCTCTGTATGAATATTAGTAATCAGGGAACTAAAATGAACCAGAATGGGCGAATTTAATTCAGATGACCATTATATCTAGGGCTTCCCTGATAGTTCAGTTGGTAAAGAATCTGCCTGCAATGCAGGAGACCCTGGTTTGACTCCTGGGTTGGGAAGATCCAAGAAGCGATAGGCTACCCACTCCAGTATGCTTGGGCTTCCCTTGTGGCTCAGCTGGTAAAGAATCCGCCTCCAATGCGGGAGACCTGGCTTGGGGAGATCCCCTGGAGAAGGGCAAGACTATCCACTCCAGTAATCTGGCCTGGAGAATTCCATGGACTGTATAGTCCATGGGGTCACAAAGAGTTGGACACGACTGAGTGACTTTCACCATTTTATCTGCTACTGTAGGCAAGAATCCCTGAGAAGAAATGGAGTAGCCCTCATAGTCAACAAAAGAGTCTGAAATGCAATACTTGGGTGCAATCTCAAAAATGACAGAGTGATCTCTGTTTGTTTCCAAGGCAAACAATTCAATATCACAGTTATCCAAGTATGTGCCCAACCAGTAATGCTGAGGAAACTGAAGTTGCCCTTCTAGAATTAACACCCAGAAAAGATGTCCTTTTCATCACAGGGGACTGTAATGCAAAAGTAGGAAGTCAAGAGATCCCAGGAGTAACAGGCAAGTTTGGCTTGGAGTACAAAGTGAAGCAGGGCAAAGGCTAACAGAGTTTGCCAAGAGAATTCATTGGTCATAACAAACACCCTCTGCCAACAACACAAGAGACAACTCTACACGTGGACATCACCAGGTGGTCAACACCGAAAGTACACTGATTATATTCTTTGCAGCTGAAGATGGAGAAGCTCTACACAGTCAGCAGAAACAAGACTGGGAGCTGACTGTGACTACGTGACCATCACACTATATAATTCTGGGCCATTTCGTCACCCTCTAAGGGCTGACTGGGGCTCCGATCATGAAATCCTTATTGTGAAATTCAGACTTAAATTGAAGAAAGTAGGGAAAACCACTAAACCATTCAGGTCATACCTAAAACAAATCCCTTATGATTATACAGTGGAAGTGACAAATAGATTCAACAGATTAGATCTGATAGACAGAGTGCCTGAAGAACTATGGACAGAGGTTCATGACATTTGACAGGAGGTGGTGATCAAAACCATTCCTAAGAAAAAGAAATGCAAAAAGGCAAAATGGTTGTCTGAGGAGACCTTAAAAATAGCTGAGAAAAGAAGAGATGTGAAAAGCAAAGGAAAAAAGGAAAGATATATCCACCTGAATGCAGAATTCCAAAGAATAGCAAGGAAAATTAAGAAAGCCTTCCTCAGCGATCAATGCAAAGAAATAGAGGAAAACAGTAGAATGGAAAGACTAGAGATCGCTAGAAAATTAGAGATACCAAGGAAACATTTCATGCAAAGATGGACTCTATAAAGGACAGAAATGGTATGGACCTAACAGAGGCAGCAGATATTAAGAGGCAGTAAAAATACAAACAAGAACTATAAAAAAAAGACCTTCATGACCCAGATAACCACGATGGTGTGATCACTCACCTAAAGCCAGACATCCTGGAATGTGAAGTCAAGTGGGCCTTAGGAAGCATCACTATGAACAAAGCTAATAGAGGTGATGGAATTCCAGCTGAGCTATTTCACGTCGTAAAAGATGATGCTGTGAAAGTGCTGCACTCAATATGCCAGCAAATTTGGAAAACTCAGCTGTGGCCGCAGGACTGGAAAAGGTCAGTTTTCATTCCAATCCCTAAGAAAGTCAATGCCAAAGAATGTCCAAACTACCGCACAATTGCACTCATCTCACACGCTAGCAAAGTAATGCTCAACATTCTCCAAGCCAGGCTTCAGCAGGACGTGAACCGAGAACGTCCAGATGTTCGAGCTCGATGTAGAAGAGGCAGAGGAACCAGAGATCAGATCGCCAACATCTGCTGGATCATAGAAAAAGCAAGCGAATTCCAGAGAAACATCTACTTCTGCTTTGTTGACTATGTCAATGCCATTGACTGTGTGGATCACAACAAACTGTGGAAAACTCTTCAAGAAATGGGAATACCAGACCACCTGACATGCCTCCTGAGAAATTGATATGCAGGTCAAGAAGCAACAGTTAGAACTGGACATGGAACAACAGACTGTTTCCTAATTGGGAAAGGAGTATGTCAAGGCTGTATACTGTCACCCTGCTTAACTTATATGCAGAGTACATCATGTGAAATGCCAGGCTGGATGAAACACAAGCTGGAATCAAGATTGCTGGGAGAAATATCAATAACTTCACATATGCAGATGACACCACCCTTATGGCAGAAAGTGAAGAGGAACTGAAGATCCTCTTGATGAAAGTGAAAGAGGAGAGTTGAAAAGCTGGCTTAAAACTCAACATTCAAAAATTAAGATCATGGCATCTGGTCCCATCACTTCATGGCAAATAGATGGGGAAACAATGGAAACAGTGAGAGACTTTATTTTCTTGGGCTCCAAAGTCACTGCAGGTGGTGATTGCAACCATGAAATTAAAAGGCACTTGCTCCTTGGAAGAAAAGCTATGACCAACCTAGACTGCATATTAAAAAGCAGAGACATTACTTTGCCAACAAAAGTTTGTCTAGTCAAGGCTGTGGTTTTTCCAGTGGTCATGTATGGATGTGAGAGTTGGACTATAAAGAAAGCTGAGCACTGAAGAATTGATGCTTTTGAACTGTGGTGTTGGAGAAGAGTCTTGAGAGTCCCTTGGGCTGCAAGGAGATGCAACCAGTCGATCCTAAAGGAAATCAGTCCTGAATAGTCATTGGAAGGACTGATGCTGAAGCTCCAATACTTTGCCCACCTGATGCAAAGAAGTGAGTCATTGGAAAAGACCCTGATGCTGGGAAGGACTGAAGGCAGGAGGAGAAGGGGACGACAGAGGATAAGATGGTTGGATGGTATCACTGACTCAATGGACATGAGTTTGAGCAAGCTCTGGGAAATAGTGAAGGGACAGGGAAGCCTGGCGTGCTGCAGTTCTTGGGGTTGCAAAGAGTCGGACACAACTGAGCGACTGAACAACAACAAGTGGGCACTTGATCTTTCTGGTGGCAGCTGTTCTGGGTGGATGTTTGGAGCTGTTCTGGTGGATGACAGGTGACAGGTTCCGTTTTCTCTCCTCTGACCACCAGGGATGCTGCTCCTGGGGGCCCTCCTCGGAGTGTCTTGTCACTGGCCTTGGCCAGCTGTCTCCACCCTGAGAAGCAGTAAGTCGGAAGGTTGATCAGGAAGAGGGGTGTCCTGCCTCCTCATCAAGGCTGGGATCATCCACCCCCTCCTGTCCCCAAACTTTTCGGGGGCTCTGCCTCTTCTGGAAATGGGACGACTACCTGGGTGGGGGCAGGGCAGAGCGCTCGTTTGCCTGAGCCGCACGTGGCCCGGGCTCCAGGCCTGTGTGATTGTCGTTGGCTTCACTGCGGAGTCTTGCCTCTTTGGTGCTGTTTCACCAAGTGGCCACCATCCTTCTGTCCCCGTGCCAGTGTTTTACCGTTGTTATCACAGACACCGGTGTTCCGGTGGACATGTGCTGTTACCTCCGGTCTCTGCCAGGATGCGAGGCCCAGGGTCGGAGCAGCCCCGTGTATGATCTTCTTCAGAGCTCACCCTGCCTCACTTTCCATCGAGTGCTGACTCGGACTGTGGCACGGATGGGCAGCCTGGGCTGTGTCCTGCTCACGGCGCTGGGGTTGTGGCGATGGTGAGGAGAAGCGTCCTGGCCGCTTGTAGATTAGGACCTACTGGCTGAGGGCGTGGGGAGGGCGCCCACTGCCAACCCACTGTGCGCTCTCAATGGGATTCTGCAGGGAAGAGGACCCGTCTGTCTGTCCGTCCATCACGTGCCCCCAGCTCCGGGTCCAGGCCTGAGCCCATCGGCCCCTGGAGCCGTGAGGCCAGACCTCAGCTAGGCTGCTGCGTTGCTCCTGAGAACATGTCGGCCGTGTGCATGGAGAGGAGAGGAGGGAATGGCTGGGAGCCCGGCCACTTCCCTCTCCTGCCACAGGGCGCGAGGTCTGGGGTGGGCACAAGGAGCAGCGGAGGGTGCCACACCTGAGTGAGGCCCTTGAGCCCATCCACAGCCCCAGGAGGACAGTACCACTGCGCCCATCTTACAGCTTGGCAAGGCGAGGCCTCGGGGAGCAGCACGCGTCCAGGAGGCCGCCGAGCCCCAAACCGGGGCAGGGGGCTCCCTCACCCCGCCCCCACAGGGCTTCCCCACCGATGCAAACCCCGGTGGGGGGGCCTCAGTGGCCAGGCCTCCCTCACTCTGCCCCCACGGGGCTTCCCCACCGACGCACTTTCTTCAGCCTCTGTAAACACAGTTCCCGAAAGCTGGTGACAACTGAAGCCCTGGACACTTTAGTGAGAGTACGTTCACCTTTCTCCCTGAGCAGAAACACCAGGAGCCAAGGCTCAAGTCCAAGTCCCCACCCTCTGCGTGGCCGAGGGGAACTGAGCCCCGGGGACAGAGGGGGGACCGCCCCTCAACCAGCGGCCACGGATGTTGGCGTGTGATTGGTCCTGGGCCTCTCCAAGTGTTTTTTTCCAAAATTGTTAAAAATAACAGTCCTGATTCAATTTCACTCCCAAGTATGCACAGGCTGGCACTGCGGGAGGAATGTGCGTCATGGACTCCGGCTGGTCAGGAGGGGCCTGGGCTCAGAATAGGCCCAAGGCTACCAGCCCTGTGGACAGAAAGTAATAACCCCACGGCCCCGGGGCGCTGTGTCCGTCACCCCACCTCACGCACGTGTGCACACACGCAGGCATGCACGTGCACTCCATGGCACGCTCACACTTGCCCCCAAATACCACCCCTCCCCCTGCACACAGGCATGCTCAAGCTTGCATCCACATTCCCAGGGGCCCTATCTCCCCTGGTTCTCACACCCCACCCCAGGACCCCTCTCTCTGCCTTAGCACACCCTCCAGCATGCCCAACCCCACCCCAAGGTCAGGGTGCCTGACTCGACTCCCAGGGCCCTGCCGTCAGCTACACCAGCCCCCTGGGGTCTGCACCTGGCCCAGCCTCCCTGTCCCAGCAGCTCCCCATTCTTCTACCCTCTGTCCACGGCCCCTGGATGGGAGCCCCTGCAGTACCCACCTCTCCTCCAACCCTTGACCCTGTGTCTCTCAATCCTGTCCTTCCCTTCAGCTGCCACCCCCACCCCAGCCTGGACCTGAGCCTGGAACCAGTTGAATTTCCCTTCCCGTGTTTGTTAGCAGATCAGAATCAGGTTGGATGTCCAACCGTGGTGCATATGAGCATGTGTGTGTCGGTGTGTGCACACGTGTCTCTGTGTGCACATGTCTGTGTGTGCATGTGCACCAGTGTGCGTGTCAGTGTGTACATGCATGTATCCATGTGTGCATGTGTGTGCACACGTGTCTCTGTGTGCATGTGCATCAGTGTTTGTAGTGTGTGGACAGGTGTCTCTGTGTGCATGCGCATCAGTGTGCGTGTGTGCCTGTGTGCATGTGTCTGTGTGTGCACGTGCACCAGTGTGCGTGTGTGTCAGTGTGTACATGTATGTGTCAGTGCATGCATGTGTGTACGTGTGTGTCAGTGTTTGCACATGTGTCTATGTGTGCTTGTGCATCAGTGTGCATGCATGTCGGTGTGTACATGCATGTATCCATGCGTGCATGTGTGTGCACACGTGTCCCTGTGTGCGTGTGCACTCCTACCCACACGTAAACGCTGCGTGCCTGCACTGTGTGCACACGTATGGTTGCACGCGTGCAGGGCATTTTCTGGGAGGAACACCTTGCTCTTTCTCATCCGCTGCCCAGCCTGGTAACCAGAGCCCAGCATCAGCTTGTGACTAAGGCACACTCTTACCACTGTGGGCATTTCAGGTTTGGGAAACTTCCCGATGGTCATGTAGCATTCTCCCCGAATACGGTCTCCTTTTCCTGCATGTTCTCTTTCACTTTTTGCCGGCGTTCCAGCTCTGATTTCTTTCAGGCTCCAGTACCCAGGCATTGGGGTGTTTGCGCTCTTCTGGACTATGACTCACGTCAGTCCTGATGAGTCCCAGCCCGTCCTGGGCAGATCGGCCGATGAAGGAAAGCTGTGCGGCGGCCAGGACCCTCCCGTCGCTCTAGCCGACGAGGCCTGGGGGCCAGGGGGTGGTCCAGGGCTCCAGGCCAGCGGCAGGAGATGCTGAGGGTGGTCCAGCTCCGAGGTCGGGAGGGGTCCGAGCCCACGGCCCCCGCGGCCCTGCAGGCTGCGCTGCTCTCAGGAGCTGGTGTCTGCCTTCTCGTTCGGTTTGATCCCCCTGGAGTCTTCCCATTCTGTAAGGTCACAATGCCCTTTCAGAGAGGAGAAAAATGAGGTGTGGTGGTCCTTAGCCCGCCACATAATACAGAGCTCTGACCCGCAGCCTCCAGCACCCAGCAAGGCTGGTGGGCACAAGCCCCTGAGCCCACTGCCAGCAAACCCACCGCCAACATTCAATTGAGCAGAGAGGAGGTGCTGTCTCCAAGGGGCCCCACCAGACTCCAGGGCTCGAGGCTGGGTGGTGCCCTCCCAGTGGAGCCGACCTCCCCTTGGAATGCTGAGGACCCTCCTCCTGCAGCGAGTCCACCAGGGAAGGAAGGGGCCACGTAGTGACTGGATGGGCTCCAAGGTGGAGGGCAGAGCCCCCGCCCCATACTCCCCTGAAACAGGACCACAGAGGGGGAAAAGAAGGACATGACAGGCCCAAGGCCACAGGCCGAGAAGGTGCACCCACAGGACACAGCCCCGCGGAGAAGGGGCCAGCGAGGTGGATGTGGGGGTGAGGCAGCCAAGAGCCAAGACGCTGGGAGAGGCAGGAGGTTTCCTCCCCGGGAGCCTCCCCTCGGCGATGATCCCTGCCTTGCCGATACCTGGGGTGGGACTTCCGGCCTCCAGGACTGTGAGAGAATCAATGTCTGCTGTTCTAAACCTCCAGCTTGTGGTCATTTGCCCAGCAGCCCTCTGTCCTCTGAACTGTGCACCTTCCCCGTTCCTGTGCTGAAAGCCCTAATGATGTGTGACTGTGTCTGGAGATGGGACCTCTGGAGGTCATTAACATGAGGTGCGGTGATACATGTGGGGCCCCGATCTCACGGGATGGTGGTCTTTTTTAAAAAAAAGATTTATTTATCTCTGGCTGCACTGGGTCTTTGTTGCTGCATGCGGGCTTTCTCTCGTTGCGGAGAACGGGCTTCGTTGACCTGAGGCATGTGGAATCTTCCCCAAACAGGGATCGAAACTGTGTCCCTTGCATCGGCAGGCAGATTCCTAACCACTGAGCCACCAGGGAAGCCCAGGACTGTGGTCTTATGAGTAGAGAAAGAGGGAGAAAGATTTGCCCACTTCACACCCCTCTCTGCCCTGAAGACACGGCCAGGATGGGAGCCATTAACCAAGACCCCGGCTGTGGAGCTGACACGTGGGCTTCACCAGCTCCTTTGAGTTTCCTCCTAGGGTTCAGATGTCCAAAAGGAAGGGGATGGGTCAAAGGTCATGCACTCTCCTCTGGGTCCTGGTGCAGAACACTGCACTGTTTCCTGGAGACCCGCTGTGGGAGACTCTTCTGCACCCCGTTCTTGCCGCCTGGACCACCCCTCTGGGAGGCGGAGTCGAGGCTGGACACGGCCCGTCTCCCTCCAGGGGGTCATGACACCTGTGCTCCGGTGACTTGAGTCTGGACAGGACAGCAGGTGATAGATGGAGGTTTCCCTGCACTGGGGACCTGGGCTCGCGGTGAAGTCTCTAGGTCTGTCTCCGCCTCCTCCTGACAGTGGGCGCCGGGGCCCTGGCTGCCAGAGGGAGCCCCACCCCAGGGGGCTCTCTGGGCCCTCGGCCTGGGTAACTGCAGCTGACGATTCCATCCTTCCCCTCCCTCCCCCTGCCTCTCCCTTCCTCTGCCTCCCACCGCTTCCTTCCTCTCTTTTTCTCTCCGACTTGTCAATTCAGTTATTTTTTTGGCATACAAAAGGTTTAATTTTCTGTAGTCAAATCCATCAATCTTTTCATTTGTGCCTCGATTCACTTTAAGTGAGGAAAGGCCCCCCACCCCCAGGGATCTGTGAAAGCCGCCTACTTGAGCTCGGGGGCGCTCGGGGTCTGGTGCACATGTGCGGTTGCGCGGGGTGGGGAGCGCTCTGCTCTGAGCGCTCGGGGGTCCCAGGGGAGGCCCCTCAGTCCCCCTTTCTCTGGCAGGTGCAGGGGAGTGCGCTTCTCTCAGCCCTCCCACTCCAAGTTCTTGGCTCCCTGCTGGCTCCCATGGGGGCCTGCACCGAAGCCTGGCTGTCTGCTCCCCGTTTAAGACACGTTGTCCTCTGGAGAGACACCCCCCTGCCGCCCAGGCCGGCCTCTGCAGCTCCAGCCCCGAGCCCAGCACGGGCCGAGGACAGCCAGGCCAGTGATGAAAGGTGCTGCGTGCCCGGGGTCTCTGTGGGCTGGTGTGTGGAGTTAGTCTCACAGTTAGCTGAGGGTGTGCCGTGTGCCGACTCTGTCCCAGGCTCTGGGAACCCGGGGCGCGGGGTGCGGTGGGCGGAGGGCACACATGAACCTTGACCCCTGGGAGCAACTTGGGCGCAGGCTGTGCTTGCCGCGGAGGCCGGTGGGCGCTAGCTGGCCCCGCCCCTCCGGCCCCGCCCTCCGGCCCCGCCCCTCCCTTCCTTCCCTTCTGCGCACGCCTCTGTTGGTTTCTCTTTTTTTCCTCCCAGACGGCTGTTCATTTTTATTTTTACTTATTTTTATTTTTAAATTTAGTTTAATTTTATTTTGGCCGCACCTTGAAGTAGTCAGTTCCTCTCCGACCTGGGATCAAGCCTGAGCCCCCTGCAGTGGGAGTGTGGAGTCCTAACCACTGGACTGCCAGGGAGGCCTCCTCTGTTAGTTTCTACTTGCTGCTACAAAACCAGTTTCCACAATCTCAGTGGCTTAAAACAACTCAGACCAAGGATCAAACCCATGCCCCCTGCAGTGGAAGTGTGGGGTCCTAACCACTAGACCACGAGGGATTTCTCTACAGTGCGTATGATTTTTAAGTACACTGGACGGAATATTTAGAAGTATACTGAAATATTTGGGGGGAAGATCATGTTAATCAGATCAGTTCAGTCACTCAGTCATGTCTGACTCTTTGCAACCCCATGAACCACAGCACGCCAGGCCTCCTTGTCCATCACCAACTCTTGGAGTTCACCCAAACCCATGTCCACTGAGTCGGTGATGCCATCCAACCGTCTCATCCTCTGTCGTCCCCTTCTCCTCCTCCCTTCAATCTTGCCTAGCATCAGGGTCTTTTCAAATGAGTCAGCTCTTCCCATCAGGTGGCCAAAGTATTAGAGTTTCAGCTTCAACATCAGTCCTTCCAATGAATACCCAGGACTGATCTCCTTTAGGATGGACTGGTTGGATCTCCTTGCAGTCCAAGAGACTCTCAAGAGTCTTCTCCAACATCACAGTTCAAAAGTATCAATTCCTTGGTGCTCAGCTTTCTTTATAGTCCCAACTCTCACATCCATACATGACTACTGAAAAACCATACCCTTGATGAGACAGATCTTGGTAGTCTAGGAGATCTAATCAGTCCATCCTAAAGGAAATCAACCCTGAATAGTCATAGGCAGGAGGTGAAGGGGATGACAGAGGATGAGATGGTTGGATGGCATCACTGACTCAGTGGACATGAGTTTGAGTAAACTCCAGGAGTTGGTGATGGACAGGGAGGCCTGGCGTGCTGCAGTCCATGGGGTAGCAAAGAGTCGGACACAACTGAGCAACTGAACTGAACTGAGTCTCAGGCCAGGCGTTCAGAATCAGTGTCTCTGGGGAAGCCCGCATGGGGGAGGGGTGCTCCCTCCCAGAGGCCCCCGGGGGCCCACCCCCCACCTTCCAAGCCCAGCGCTCTGCTCTCTGCTGCCCTCATCAAGGCCTCTCTCTCACTCCCACCTCTAGCCTCCCTCTGATGACGATCCTGTGGTCATGTGCCCCCCCCACCCCTGTGAATCTAGGGAGACCTCCCTCCCAGGACCCTTCACCACATCACATCTGCAGGGTCCCCCTGGTCACGTGAGGTGACAGGTTCGAGGGATCTGGACACGGGGGACGGTGTCTTTGTTCAGCCCACTTCAGGCCCTTGTGACATGGTCCTGTTGGCTGTGGAGTCAGCCAGAGATGCTCAGGAGGGGTGGGTGCAGAGCAGATCCCCCAGGGAAATGCCCCTGCCTCCTGGAGCCTCGGGAACCCACGCTGGCGAGTTTCCCCACCTCTTTCCCTTGATCCCGAGCACATGGGGAGCTGCAAGGCGGGGAAGCAGGGGTCATACCAGGCTCCCCCCACCGGGTGCAGGCTCAGCTGCAGGACCCTTTGGCCCAAGTGTGCTTCACTGTGGGCAGGGGCAGCTGCTGGAGCCCCCTGAGGGTCTCAGATTAGGAGTGTGTGTGTGAGTGTCTGTGTGTGTGCAGCTATGTGTGCACCTGCGTGTGGCAGGGTGTGTGTGTGTGTGTGTGTGTGTGTGTGTGTGTGTGTGGCGTGTCTGTCTTTGGGGTGTGGATGTTGGGTCTTGACTCTCAGTCTCTGCATTGTGCTCCATGTACAGTGAGCCCCTACATACAAACGAGTTCCGAGCCGAGAGTGTGTTCGTAAGTCCAATTTGATTATAAGCCCAGCAAAGTGAGCCCAGGTACCCAACTAACACGATCGGCTATATAGGACTATCCTGTAATAGGTCTATAATACTTTCCACAAATAATACATGAAAGACAAACACCAAAAATAAACATTTTAAATCTTACAGCCCAGTACCTTGCAAAGTACAGTGAGTAGTCCAGAACAGCAGTGGGCACACAGGGGCTGGCATCCGGTGAGTGGACAAGAAGAGCCGCTGACTGGAGCGGGGAGAGGAGGCGGGAGGTGGCAGAGACGAGGGGGCGGCAGCAGCAGGAGGCGGGGCGAGCTGCAGTGCCACTCATGCTTGACGCTGAGGGCACAGCGTCTGGCTCCTTGCTGGATACAAGTCTGTCGACTCCTAAAAAAATGACCCAGTGACATCTGGGTGGTAGCTCTATTTTTCTCATCGTAGAGGACTCAGTAGCGCCGGATTGTGCACTGAACGGCTGCTGCGAACTTCGTGCACCATCTGCATTTGGGTCCAACGCCCCAAGAGCTCACAGTGCCTCCTCAAGTGAAGAAAATCCCCTGGCGCTTCCTGCACCGCGAATGCCTTGGCTTCTTCACTCACTTCTTCCTCTCGTCTCTCCTCGTCCTTTCTCCAGGCCTCCAACCCCATCGGGTCTTTACTATGAGCTCCTTGAGTTACGGGCTGACAGTACCACGCGGTGAGGTACACAGAAGCGCAGACCCCTGGACAGGACGCACGCGCGGGACAGAGTGCGCCAGACACGGGCACTAACACGCATGAGCGAACATGCGCACACGTGTTCCCCTCTTTGAAAGTTCACAGTTTGAAGGTTCGTATTAGGGGGACTTTCTGTATTAGATCCCACGGGGACTTCCCTGGTGGCTCAACTGGTAAAGACTCTGCCTACAATGTGGGAGACCTGCGTTCAATGCCTGGGTTGGGAAGATCCCCTGGAGAAGGGAACGGCTATTCACTCCAGTATTCATGCCTGGAGAATCCCCATGGACAGAGGAGCCTGGCGGGCTACAGCCCATGGGGTCCCAAAGAGTCGGACTCCACAGAGCGACTAAGCACAGCACACAGCGTCTGTCCCGTGGAGCCCCCAGCTGGCCAGCTGCGTACAAGCTCCAGGAGCTGTTGTCACCAAGCACATCCCAGGGAAGAGCGGCCTGCGGGCTGTTCAAGGTCCCACATGTGGGGTGACGGGTGAGCCGGGACCCTCCTGGCTCTGCTCACCACCTCTCGCAAGAGAGAGCCTGATCACGAATTGGACAGTTAGTGGAGAGGGGACGGGAGACCCCTGCCCAGTGGGTGAGGGTGCTAGATTGTACCCTGAGGTGCGGCAGACCATGTGCCAAGGCACTGGCTGGCAGGTGGGGTCCCGTGGGCAAGGCCCGGGGATGGGCGGTGTTGGCTGAGGCAGGAGGCTCTCTGTCTGGGCAGGCGATGGCCCCATCCATTTTGTGTGGCCAGAGAGCCCCTGGACAAAGCACGGAGGGCGAAACGTCAGTGGGAGGAGTTCCTCCCACAGGCCATGTTACTTCCCCGGTGCCACCTCCTCCAGGAAGCCTGCCCTGGTCTCCCTGGCAGGGTGGGGCACGTCCCTTGCTCCTGGCGCAGCATCACCGTGTCGCCATCATCTCTCTCTGGGTGGCCTCTCTCCCTGGAGGTTGGGGACTGTGTGCGGGCCCTGGCTCTGTGTCCGGTGGGGGGCTCTGCACGGGTCTGGGAGTTGGTTGTCAGTGGAGCAGATGGTCAGGGAGCCCAAGGAAGTGGGGTGGTGGGGAAGGGAGAGGAGGCAGGGTCCTGCCTTGCCCTGGAGGACGTCCTCAGGGAGCCACAGCCGCAGGCGTTCTGGGTCAGGGGGCACGGGCCCAAGTGGGGAGGGAGGGGACAAGCAGGAAGTCACTTTCCCTCACCGACGAGATGGCCCTGATTCCTGGTGGAGAGAAGGGACCTGCTTCCTCCCCATTTTCTCAGCTCCAGTGCTAGCCGGCCGCCTCTCACTCCCTATGATGGCTGCACGGGGGCCAGCGGGGAAGGGGGACCATCCTTTCCTGTTTCCGTGGAAACTGGTGGGGTCCACCAGTGTTCCAGCCAGGCCGGGGGGCTCCCCCAGGAGAAGACCAGCAGGATGACCTCAGCCTGAAGCCCCCGGGGCCGGGCTGGGGCCTCCACGCGTGCCTCAGCCTCTTCCCGTAAGGACAGCGGTTGGAGGCGGGGAGGTGGTCCTGGGACATCATGGGGGGCCTGGGCCCAGAGAACAGGATCCCAGAATCAGGGAGTTTTGAAAGGATCTGGGGGGAAGGAAGAGATGGGGAGAAAGAACTTCCCTGGAGGCGTCAGAGCAGCCAGAGGAAACCCCCTGACACATGACCCCTCCACCCGGCTGTTCCCACAGCACGGGGCTCCCTGGGGGCAGTGGCGTGGCCAGCAGGCTGCCTGCCAATCAGAGCTCTGTCCCTGAGGACCAGGTAAAAGCAGGAAGGATTCACGCGCTGGTGGAGGGGCAATCAGTGGGCATCCAAGGCCAGGGAAAGCCCCAAAGGCTCCGGGAACCCAGGCCAAGAGTCCCTCTGTGTAAACAGGATCTGTGAGGCTCGGGGTGGGGTGGGGCTGTCCCAAGTCAGGAGCAGAGTGAGGGTAACCCAGCGGCTCTGCCCAGCTGGGGGCTTCTATGAATTTACCTCCACAGGGACTGTGGAGAGGGCAGGAGGAGCAGGGCCCCGCCTCTGGGTGCTCATCGGCACTGAGCAGATCATCCAATGGAAATATTCACTGGATTTCCTGGCCACTCAGGGAACACCCCTCCCTGCCCACCTCCAGCCTCGTCCTCAAGCACCTGGATCCTTGTGGTGGTTCTGAGCATCCTGCTGTAAGGAAGAGTTAGTACAAGGTGAAACTCCAAGGAGGGGTTGCCAACGTTGTGAAAACCCGTCAGGTTTCTTGGATGAATGAGAGCGAAGTGGGAAACGGTCCCCACTCATGGCCAAGAGGGATTGGTGAGGGTGTGTGTATCGGTCAGCTGCTGCTGTGTAAGGACCATCATGCAGCCTCTGAGTGGTACGGTGGGAAGAGACCGAGGGAGCCCTGGCGGATGAGGGGAGACCCTTGGGCCACAGACAAAGCCCTTCTGATGTTTGCAGATGGCGCTGTTGATGATCGTGCCTGGAAAGTCAAATCAGAGAACGATGAGAAATCTATCGCCTTCCAGCCCCAGAGCTTCACCTGAACGCTCGCAAATATCCCCAAACCAACCAGTGACTCTTTTGTCCGTTTTAAGGAGTAGCATTTAATTGCCATGGTGACCGTGAGCTTGCTAAGTGCAAAAGAAAATAAGCTTGTTTCTCCAGCTTTGGTTTCCCGCTGAGGGTGTAACAGCCCCACCAAGCAGAGTGGCTGCGATGATCTGCTGCGATGTGGTCTCTGGTTTCCAGGGCGCTCTCTGAAGACGGAGTCGTCTCTCACGCACTCACCCTGGGCTGATGACCCGGGGAGGGGTGGCCGCGGGCCGGGCTCTGGAAGCTGCCCAAGAGGGGTGAAATATTCCAGCGGCGAGTCCAGGTGCCAACAAGAGTGAGTTTTATTCTCTCTGGTCAGATTGGACAGGTGCGTGGAGGCCGGGGGTGCTGTGCTCAGGCGTGTGAACAGAGGCAGCCTGGGAGCGTCTCCTCCGCTGCCTTCTCGTTAGACAGAAACCGGGTCCAGTTAAAGAGCCCAAAAGGAGGGTGGCTGGAGGCGCAGCAGGGACTGGCTAGACCAACGGGAGCCAACGACTGACGCTAAAGCAGGAGTAAAATGTGAAGGTGGTTACTGGAAGCAAGATGGTGAATATCAGCACTAATGATGAAGTTTAATTCACGGGAGGAGGGGGCTCTAAAACATGAGAGAAGTCAGCCAAGGCAGGGGCCCGGGCGATCGCAGCTGCGCCCTCTGACAGCGCAGCAGTAAGGGGCCCTGGGGAAGCCCCAGCACCACCAGGAGCCCCCGAGACCCAAACGCCGCTCGCTCCCTGTCAGCAGAGTCAGCGGAAGAAGGAGACGGTTTTGATAAAACTGAAGTAAACAAGTTCAGAAATAAAAGGTCCGCGGAGGTGATAATTAAACTTGAGCTGGCTCTTTGAAAACATTCTGTAAAATGAACAAGCCCTGGAAAACGTGATGGGGAAGAGTCAGCCCTCTTCCGCCCCGGAAAAAGCGGAGGCAGGTGGGGTCGAGGGCTCGCTGGGCTCAGGTGGTGGGGGGGGCCTCTCCCTGCACCAAGGTGCCCCTGGTCCGGGTCATTCTCATCTCTCCAGCTAGAGCTGGTGGCAGAGACACAGCTGAGCTTGGAGGAGATGTGGGTCAGAGCAGACACTAAAAGGGGACAGTGAACCAGAGGGGAGAGGATGGAGCCTCGGAACCACGAGGGACGTCCATCCTGGCAAAGCTCCACGTGTCCACAGCTTGCTGGGGACATGATCACGAAAACCAGCATCATGAGCAGTAGGCAGCCTGGGTCAGAGCCCCCACCCCAGGCCATGGGAGTGTGGGAACCTTTGCCAGCATGTCCCCAAAGCCCGGCCCACCCAGGAGAGGCTGGAGCGGGGGGCGGGGGTGGTCCCTGTCACCGCACGGCACGGGCCAGCTGCAGTGGATGCCCGAGAGGATCCTGTAGTCGAGACCCCAAGCGACAGGCCTTAATCACTGAGCACAGGGAGGTCAGGGACGTGAGAGCAGGTGACGGGTTCTGATGAGTTTTGTGAGGTGTGGCCCGGGCAGTCTCTAAGGCCCACCGGTGGGGTGCCACCGGCAGGGCTGGGGCTTCGGAGACCCTCGCTTAGGGGGTCCATGCTCGGGGGTGTCCGTCCTCTGAGGGTCCACTCTCAGGGGAGCTCAGGATGGATCTGACGCTCTGCCGTCCCCACCTCGATTGTTGGCGGGTTTCGGACAACAGCCCTGCATTTTCATTCATCGCAGGGTTCTTGTGACGTGAGGGTTTCCGCCTCACTCACAGATGGGGATGGAGCAGGGCTTCTCTGACGTGGGATGCTGAGTGGCTGGGGCATGAGTCCCAGGAGGGCAGGGAGGGGGCCCTGTGCAGGGCATCCTGGAGGGGGTGGCTGTCATGGGGGTGCCCCCAGCCCCAGCAGGTACCACCCTTTTTCTCCCCGAGAGTCTGCTCAATGGACAGCAGCTCCTGGGGCAGGGGCAGGCCTCCCCTCCCCAGACCACGCCCCCTCCCCAGACCACGCCCCCTCCCCAGACCACGCCCCCTCCCTAGACCCAGACCCTAATGGGTCTGGAGGGCATACTCAGAGACGCCTGATGGGGCATGGGTGAGGGTGGGGGCCGGAGGTCCTGGAGGGGGAGACACGCCCTGGGGTTTCCCCCTGGTGGAGGAAGGCTGGGAGGGAGCAGAGGCCCGGTCCCTGCCCAGGAGGACCCTTTCCGGGAGCCAGTTCTTCTTCAGACAGCGGACCCCTCTGAACCGCGGGCAGATGTGCCTCATTGGCATGCCAGGGCCCTCTCGGCTCACTGCACAGCCAGCGCCCAGAGATCTGATTTCAAGATCGTTACTGAGAAGTCCAGCTTTCCTGTAAGCATGAGTTATTACTCGGGAATCAAAGCCCAAGTGAAGGAAGATGACAAAAATCTGCTGTCTGCCAAACACGTCTGCTGGGGGGTGGAGGGCGATAAACACTGCCAAGGCTGTCTCCTGCGCACTGGCGCCGTGACCAGATGAAACCGGTTCAGCCGATCCCCGGCGGGCATGGGCTAGTTCTGGGCACTTGGTGCGGGGAGGGGGGAATACCAAAATTCGTGATTGGAGTCCATGGCATTGCTTGAGAGGCAGACTGGGTCAATGGAGGAGGTCATGGGGGCTCAGACCACCTTAGGTCTCAGGACAGCCAGGCGTCCAGCTGTGTGCTCGCTCCCCTCCCCCCACTTCATCCATCCATCATCCGCCCATCCGTGGAGCACAGGAGCTATCTGAGTGCACAGCCTGTGCGAGTGATTGGTCCGGAAAGAGCCTTGTGGGAGAGATGGGTGGGGGAATTTCTGAGAGGACGGGGCAGCCTGGGAGGCACAGGAGGGCAGAGGAGGCTCCCAGCACAGCGGGCAGTGAGGAGGGAAGAAGGCTTTTGTGGGAAGGGGTCCTACGCTGAGTCTCGCTGAACAGGGCAGGCGAGGGCCCAGGTGGGTGGGAACCACAGAGCAGACGGGGGTGGGGGGCCCGTGAGCAGGGTGTGGAGGCCAGACCCAGGCACCCAGAGCATCCTGCACTGCTAGGAAAGGAGGAGACAGGGACCCAGCTGGCAGAGGCCACAGTTCCTGAGACAGAGGGGTGCCGGGACATTGTCCTGTGGCCTGGGAGCCTCTGCAGAGTTCAAACGTGGAGTGGGAGATAAAGGTTTAGAAAGGCCCACGGGTGAAGTGCTAACACAGAACAGAGCTCAGCAAACCTTTCTGCACGGGCAGGACGCTGGGTCTTTTGGTTTTCTCATCTGCGCCCCGTGGGAAGGATGACGCAGGCTGGACGGGTGCCGGGGTGCCCGGGGTGGTCAGCTTTACTGAGAGACTCTGGCATCGGCCAGGTTTGCCCTCCAGCCCTCTTTCGCCTGAGTCTGAGGGGCCCCTCTCCGGGGGGCTATGCTGTGGACTGACCCCCACCCAGCGCAGCCGACCTTGCCATCTCGAGGGCTTGTCTGGCCCTGCACTAGGTCTGCCCTGTCCCCCGGCACCTCCCCGTCCTCACCCCTGCCGTCGCCCTGCCAGCCCTGGAGGCCGCATGTGGGCAGTGATGAGCCCTGCCCTGTCTGAACTGTGGATTCATCACCGCCAGCTCCTCAGTTCAGTTCAGTTCAGTCGCTCAGTCGTGTCTGACTCTGTGACCCCATGGACTGCAGCATGCCAGCCTCCCTGTCCATCACCAGCTCCCAGAGCTTGCTCAAACTCATGTCCATTGAGTTGGTGATGCCATCCAACCATCTCATCTTCTGTCATCCCCTTCTCCTCTTGCCTTCAATCCTTCCCAGCATCAGGGTCTTTTCCTATGAGTCAGCTCTTCACATCAGGTGGCCAAAGTATTGGAGTTTCAGCTTCAGCGTCAGTCCTTCCAATGAATATTCAGGACTGATTTTCTTTAGTATTTATTTGGACTGAGGACTGAGTCATTTGAGAAGACCCTGATGCTGGGAAAGATTGAAGTCAGGAGGAGAAGAGGATGACGGAGGACGAGATGGTTGGATGGCATAACTGATGGGTGGACGTGAGTTTGAGTAGACTCCAGGAGTCGGTGATGGACAGACAGGGAGGGTTTCGTCCAGCGTGTCTGGGAGGCCCTGTCTGCGCTCCATCCATCTCGGGTGGGGGTGGGGGCACTTTACTGGCCGGCTTCCTGGCAGCTACTGCAGCTGCGGAGACCAAATTGGCTATTCATCTTGTGGTCAAAATCCCAGTTGAGCCACGCCGCTGCTGCCGCGGGCATCACACACCAAGCACGCCTCATCTTTGCATACCCCTAAGTCCAGCTCTGTGGACTGAATTCAAAAGCAAAGTGTATGAAGCCCAGCCCACTGTGAGGTCTTCTGTCTCTAAAGCGAAGCTGCTGGCCGTGCATGAGACGCCCGGGCCCGTGGGGGCTCTGGATCTAGAGGGTCCTCCCGTCGGGTCTCGGGGCCACCGGGGTGGAGCCTGGTTAGTTACGCCAAGGTGTTTCTGTCCCCAGTGAGACTCAGAGGGCCACCCTCTAGACTCCATCAGGCCGGTGGGGACAATCTTTAACCGGGTCATAGGTGCCTTGATTGATACTGTCCCTGTGATGACAAGGTTTTAGGGCTCCCAGCTGCTGGATCCTTACTGTTAATTTCCTTGGCATGAAAATGCATCTGAGCTCATTTCAGTCCTGTCCGTGAGCTAAAGAAATCCCCCATTTCAGACAAACAGTTTAAGCAAGAGAAAATGACTAAGCGAGCAATTTATATAACAACCATTAAGATAATTTGACGCTGCGTTTTGATTCAGGGCACAATATTCTCTTGAAAAGAGACATTCTCTGCTTTCTTGAGCATTTCCAAAAGACTGAGAATTAAATCTCATCCCCAATAAAAATAAAAAGCTTGGTTTTCCATCTCAATATTGAAGTTAAGCTGAGGCAGGAAACAGTCTTTCAAATTATGCAGGAGTCTCATTAACACTCAGATTTTATATAATGAAAGCTGCTGACATTTATGGGGTGTTTAATATTTACCGAGCCCCAGCTTTAGAACAGAGGCGACTGTGGCCCCACTTTATGGGGGAGGAAGCTGAGCAGAGATGGGTGAGGGCTTCGCCCCGGGCAGCCTTGGAGTTGGCCAGGCAGGGGACCCTCAGTGGAGCTGAGGCTGGGGGTGGTCAGAGCCCTGCGGGTGTGTTCTCTGCAGGTGAGGGCAGCACCGGGAAGACTTGGGGTGAGGAAGGGTTGCCAGCTCGCGTGAAGCTCACTCTCCTGCATCACAGTGTCCCAGGCCACCTCTGAAACATGCAACCCTGACCCTGTCCCCTCCTCCAGAGATCTCAGGATGCGGCAGAGGCCCACCGCCTTAGCAGACGTCCAGAGAACCCGAGACCGCCCAGCTCACCTCTCCTTCCTGTCTGCTCTGGAAGTGCCGGTGACCCCAGATCTCTGTGGCCCCACCTGCAGACTTGGTGGCCCGGCTTCACCCTTGCGTGTGGCCTGAGAGCCCTCCCGGGACCTCCTAGCTTGGAGGGCGCCCACCAGTCCTTAGTCACCCTGCACCGATGCCTGCCCGCTTCTCTTTCCTTGGGTGGGCTTTCACTCTCGCGGACAGCAGCTTCGGTGGCTGTTTCTGCCCCAGCTCTGCCTCCTGGGAGCAGAGCTTTTCCCGTTCTGGCCTGAAACCCAGAGGCCCCGCGAGGGTGTACAAGGAGGCTGTGGGGCACACCGTGGGCCTCTCACCCACCCCAGGGCACCCATCCCTGCCGGGCGACTCCCGGGGCAGGTGCTCCTTTCCCACTGGACAGCCTCGCAGCTGCCCAGAGGCGTTGGGCTGTCCCAGCCTCCTTGCCCTGAAGTCCTAAGGTCCTCCGGTCACCGTTGTTTTGGAGTAAGTCCCCAACTTTGTTCTTCTTTCTCAAGGTTGTCTTGGTTATTCTGGGCCCCTGGCACTTCTGTATGAATTTTAGAATTCCTAAAATTTGTTAAAACTTATCGGTTTCTTTAAAGAAGTCACCTGGGACCCCGGTCACGTACGCAGAGCCGTCCAGGATCATGGCTGCCTGGGAGCGGCGGGGTCTGCCTGTGGGATGTGGACAGCCTGCTCAGGACTGTCCACAGTCCTCCAGGTTCAGATTAAGTAGGTTTCTGAGAGCTCGATGGGCCGCGTGTGTGTGTCTATGCGTCTGTGCGTCTCTGCATCTGTGTGTGTGTTCGTCTGTGTGTGTTCATCTGGGTGTCTGTATGTCTCTGTGCGTGCATGTGTGTATCTGTGTGTGTGTTCATCTGTGTGCGTCTGTGTGTGTCTATGCATCTCTGTGTGTGTGTGTGTCTGTATGTGCATCTGTGTGTGTCTATATATCTGTGTGTGTCTGTGCATGTGTGTGTGTGTATCTATGCGTCTATGTGTGTGTGCATGTGTCTGTGTGTGTGCATCTGTGTGAGCGTGTGTGTGTGTGTATCTATCCGTCTGTGTGTGTGCATGTGTCTCTGTGTGTGTGTCTGTGTGTGTCTATATATCTGTGTGTGCATGTGTGTGCATGTGTGTGTGTGCATGTGTGTGTATCTATCCATCTGTGTGTGTCTATGCATCTGTGTGTGTGTGTGTACGTGCATCTGTGTATGTCTATATATCTGTGTGAGTCTGTGTGTGCATGTGTGTGTGTGTATCTATCCGTCTGTGTGTGTATCTATCCATCTGTGTGTGTGTGTTCATCTGTGTGCGTCTGTGTGTGTCTATGCATCTGTGTGTGTGTGTACGTGCATCTGTGTATGTCTATATATCTGTGTGAGTCTGTGTGTGCATGTGTGTGTGTATCTATCCGTCTGTGTGTGTATCTATCCGTCTGTGTGTGTGTGTTCATCTGTGTGCGTCTGTGTGTGTCTATGCATCTGTGTGTGTGCATGTGTCTCTGTGTGTGTGTCTGTGTGTTGCATGATTTTCCAGGAGGGGACCCAGAGGGCACAAACAAGGTCCTGAGCTCTGGCTCAGCCAGCCTGGGCTGGAATCTGGCTGTGAGACCAAGCCCAGGTTAGGTAACTGCTCTGAGCCTCAGTGTTCCTATCTATAAGATGGGAAGAATGAGGTTGTGGTAAGGATCAGATCCATTGCTCGGTGTCGAGTGCAGACGTAGAGACACACTCGGGACCTGTAGCCGCTAGTACTGTGAGATGTTCTTTGCTCGCTGCTGTGGGTGTGCGGTCTTCAGAGAAGAGCAGAGGGACTCCAGGGACCCCGCGTCCAGCAGCTGAGAGCTGACCTGGCGGGGGCAGGTCACTGACTTCGAGGCCCCCTCCCCGGGACAGTCCCAGCTCCCCTGGGGGGCAGGTGGAGAGATTGCTGCCAATGCCCTGAGCCCCTGGGGTGTGAGTGCCAGCAGAGGTAGCTGGGGCCCTGAGGAGGCGCCCGTGGGGTGCAGGGTCAGATGGGGTGAGACTGGCTGCCTCCAGGTTCCCTCCAGATCCGGAGCTCCTGGGGCTCTGTGCTCTGGAGCATGACAACTGCTCGGTAGATTTTACTCTAGCAGCATGATTAAATTTTCATACTCCTGGTCGTTGGGGCATCTGCTCAGTGGCTCTTTGTACTTGGCCTGCTCCTTTCCCCTGCCAAGCGCATAACCCTTTGGTCCTGGAGAGCGGGTCCAGACTTTCTTCCAGGGACCCCCCTCCGCCCCTACCCAGAGCTCCCCATGCAGCCGCCCACCTGGGTCCCCTGCGTCAGGAAGGCCGCCTGGGGCCCTGTGTGGAGCCTGAGCTGTCGAGTCACAGGCCTGGGTGGGAATCGGGGCTTGGCATGGCCGGGGCTCTACTTGCCCACCTGTGAAATGGGCAGGACGTGGTGGGGGAGGGGAGGAACCCGAGGAGACGGGCAGCGAGCGCTGCTCCTGTGAGTGGCGCTGCTGCTACGTGGGGGCATGTGTGCTCGCTCCGCAGCCCTGGGCCCTGAGACCACCTGCACTCAGCATCTCGTCAGAGCCTAGGGGTGAGGAGGCCTGGCGGCTGTCTGCTCCTCTCCAGTGGCGCTGGCCTGGAACAGGAGCCCCACGGCCCACCCGATCTGACTTGCCTCACCCTAGGACACCCCAGTTGGCCTGGGGTTCCCCTGCTTGACCACAAAGGAGACAAGCCGTGTCCCATGAAGTGACGTCTGGTGGGTTCCCCAGGAAGCAGAGATTCAGGGTGTGGATGAGGAGGTGAAGAAGCGTGCCTCCCTGCCCCTTGTCTCACTAGACCTGGCCTTGGCATCTCGGGGTGGTTCTCCCAAGGTTCACCCCCAGGGCCCAGGGGAGTCCTGTGACATGGCCCTGCTGGGCTCGGGGCTGCAACCTCTGCAGACTTGCTCTGAGATCCTCAGGCCCCAGCCTCTCCCCTGGACTGAGGTCCGACACTGGGACCTGGATGACCTTCAAGTCCTTCCCTGGAAGGGGCCACAGAGACACATCTCTCATGGGTGCCTTGTCCCCTTTGCCAGCCAGACCTGAGGTCAGCTCTGGGAGTGAGGAGGCCCAGGGGGTCCCCGGAGGCGGTGGGGAGGGGCGAGTGGAAGGGGCTGGACATGTGGGCTCAGGGTGATCCCTCACTGGTCTCTCAGCCTCGAGGAGGATGGGGCTCTGCTCAGCAGCTCCCAACTCTCGCCCCGTCCATGAGGAGCCGTGGGGAGCATCAGGACTGTGTTCTGAGATTTCCGCAGGATCTGGGGTGGACAAGGGTGGGCAGAGGAGCCGCCTGAAGCCAGGGGCCTTGGGAATCTCCCCGCTCACTGCGTTTCTGGGTCATTTTGCCCTGTGTCAAAACTCCAGACAAAAATGACAACAATCACACAATCCCGCCTCGTGTTCCGAGTGCCTTCTCTAGGTTCACGGATGGGTGAATCCAGACCCACCCTGGCCCCCAGCTCTGCCGCCTGCTCCCTGCAGAGGGTGCAAGTTCCACTCCCGGCCCAGCCAGCAGACCCCCGAGGGCCTCACCGCCCCTGCCCCCGCCACCCCGGCGGGCTGGGAAAGGCTGGAGCATGGTGGCCAAGGGCATCCACGTGGGATACTCTGCCCTCGGACCTGGGCAAGGCCACTCTTATCTGCAGCCACAGCCCCTGATGGAAATGAGACGCTGCAGAAAGTGTCATTGGCTCCTGCCCAGAGCCCACATCCCTCCCCTTAAATAATTTAGACAAATACACATCCCTGTCACAATGGCTGCCCAGTGCCCTTTTATCAAAACCAGAGAAGGGGAGGTGGCCACGAGCCATCAGATTCGGGGAAGATGCATAATGTATGAGCGGAGACTGTTCCCCTCCAGCCACCGCGAAATCAGAGTGACTCAGCCTCGACCTGGCAGAAATTAAAGTGATGCTTGGTCCTTTGCCTTATAAATAAGGATCTGACTGTGGTTCTGGCCGAGCTGTCTGCTCAGTAGGTGTATGTATAATTGGCTCGGTTCCGGGACCGCGGTTCCGTCCTGCGGTAGGAGCGCTGATCTGGGCCTGGGAGAGCTGGCTGGGCCTTGGTGGTCATTTTCTGGGCCCTGCTCTTGGAGACTGGGAACAGCAACGTCCTGTGCTTTCCTGGAAGAAATCCCGGGAGACGCTGAGGTGCCCGGGGGATGGCGGGTTCTCCTCCCAGTGGGGCCGGGGTCTCCTGGCCCCAGGCTGGGGGCTTCTCAACACGTGGGCGATGGAGCGGGGTGAGGGGTGTGGCACGCAGCTCGGGCTGCACCTTTGCTGAGTTCTGTGCGCAGGATGCTGGGCTCACCTGTCCTCCACATGGGGACCGCCTTCTCTCTCGTTCTCTGGCCTCTGATTGTTATAGACGGGATGGTGGCCTTTGGTTTGACCTTCACCAGCATCTCTGTTTGGGGGTTTCAAGATATTCTTTCATGACTTACCTGCTCCATCTGTCATAATGGCTTCTATTTTCAACCTGAGGACTCCTGTCTTTCACCCTTCTGGAAAACGCCATCATCCTCTGAGAACTGGTCCTTGGGTTCTCTCTTCTCACCAGAAGCATGGCTTCTGGTTCATACTGAGTTCCCCCCAAACTAGCCCAATGCTGCTTAGGGCCCGCCATCACCCCATCTCTCTAAGCTGCTCTGTGCTCCTGGGAAATCACTTCGGTTATGTTCTAATCATCTCCAGTTCCCATTTTCCAGCTGTGACAAACCTGTACTGCCCGTCTGTGGAACTGTCTTCTTCAAAAGCTACATTTTTGAAATAAAAATAGAGTTGCCATATGATCCAGCAATTCCACTCCTGGGCATATATCTGGAAAATGTCACAGCTCTAATTAAAAAAGACACAGGCACCCAGTGTTCACAGCAGAATTATTTGCAGTAGCCAAGTCATGGAAGCAGCCATAGCGTCCGTCAACGATAAACGGACAGAGGATGTGTGTAAAGTGCACAGTGAGGTGTTACTCAGCCATGAAAGAATACAACATTGCCATTTGCATCAGCATGGATGGACCTGGAGATGATCACGCTAAGTGAAGTAAGTCAGACAGAGAACGACAAGTACCATATGATGTCACTTATGTGTGGAACCTAAAATGTGACCTAAGTGAACCCATCTACACAACAGAAACAGACTCTGGGTGCCTCTAGTAAGGTTATGCTCGAAATCCAAGCTAGGCTTCAACAGTACGTGAGCCAAGAGCTTCCAGATGTACAAGCTGGATTTAGAAAAGGCAGAGGAACCAGAGATCGAGTTGCTAATATCCATTGGATGATGGAAAAAGCAAAAGAGTTCCAGAAAAACATCTACTTCTGCTTCATTGACTACACTAACGTCTTTGACTGTGTGGATCACAACACACTTAGGAAAATCCTCAGGGATGGAAATATCAGACCACCTTACCTGTCTCCTGAGAAACCTGTGTGCAGGATAAGAAGCGACAGTTAGAACCAGACATGGGACAGTGGACTGGTTCTAAACTGGGAAAGGAGTGCGTCGAGGTTGCGTATCGTCACCCTGCTTATTTAACTTCTGTGCAGAGTACATCATGTGAAATGCCAGGCTGGATGAGTCACAAGCTGGAATCAAGATTGCCAGGAGAAATATCAACAACCTCAGACATGCAGATGGTACCACTCTAATGGCAGGAAATGAAGAAGAACTAAAGAACCCTTGATGAGGGTGAAAGAGGAGAGTCAAAAAGCTGGCTTAAACTCAACACTGAAAAAACTAAGATTGTGGCATCCAGTCCCATCACTTCATGGCAAATATATGGGGGAAAAAATTGAAATAGTGACAGATTTTATTTTCTTGGGTTCTGAAATCACTGCAGATGGTGACTGCAGCCCTGAAATTAAATGATGCTTTTGCTCCTTGGCAGGAAAGCTGTGCCAAACCTAGACAGTGCACTAAAAGCAGACACACCCCTCTGCTGACAAAGGTCCATCTCGTCAAAGCTGGGGTTTCTCCAGTAGTCATGTATGGATGCGAGAGTTGGGCCACTAAGAAGGCTGAGCACCGAAGAACTGACAGGTTCAAATTGTGGTGTCAGAGAAGACTCCTGAGAGTCCCTGGGGCGGCAAGGAGATCAAACCTGTCAATCCTAAAGGAAATCAACCCTGACTATTCACTGATGCTCAAGCTGAAGCTCCAGTACTTGGGCCACCTGATGTGAAGAGACTCACTGGAAAAGACTCCAATGCTGGGAAAGACTGAAGACAAAAGGAGAAGGGAGTGGCAGAGGATAAGATGGTTATGTAGCATCACTGATTCAATGGGCATGAGTTTGAGCAGACTCCGGGAGATACTGGAGGGCAGAGGAGTTTGTGCTGCAGTCCATGGGGTTGCACAGAGTCAGGCACAACTTAGCCACTGAACAACAGCATTGGGTGCTGAGTTTTCTTTTGTTCTTTATTGCTGAGCAAGAGTGCACTCTGAGACCTCCCCCGTCCTCCCGCCCGCCTCATTGAATCACCTGGGTTCCAGCCAGAGTGCCCCCACTGCACTCGTCTCCCCTTAGCATCTCCTTGATGACCGTGGTGATAGAGGAATGACTTCTCTGTCCGCTGGCCTCATGTTACAGCAGGAGAGCCAGAGGGAGACCCTAGCTTCCAGATTGAGGGAACACGCTGTGCTCCCTGCAAGAAGCATCCTTTCCTGAGAAACTGGAACTTTCAACTCCAGCAAATCCAAGGCCCCGGGCTAGGCAGCAGCACGCTTTAAGTGGGTTACCTGGAGTAACAGCAAGAGGGCGGCTCTCACCTCCAAACCCTGGCTTCCAAATGTGTATGAGGGATCGCAGGAAATAAGACTAGGTACTGGCCACTGGTTTAACACATGTCGCATCTTCAGGGCAGCGCCCTCATAGCTCCGGGAGTGTGTCTGCTCTTCTATCAGGCCAGCCATGTCCAGGTGACGTGGTGTGTGTGTTGGCCCAGGGAAATCCATGGATATAAGCCCGTAGCCACACGGCTTTCAGAGGAGACTGAGTTCCTGGGTGGAATGGGAGACCATGGCAGTGGCGAGGACTTTCTTCAGCACCATGCAGAGCGGTGCTGGGCCCTCCCTGCGTTTAGGAAGACCGTGGTAGTCCCGAACACCTGCCTGTCCCCAGGAGGGCGGTCACAGCCGAGGACAGGACCTCAGCTCCACGTGTGCAGGCTGCAGTGTTACAAGCGCAGCTTCACCACAATCTTTCTCCAACCCCTCCTTTTGGAAGGATCTCAAGGAATTATAGTCCCATGGACAGAGGAGCCTGGTGGGCTGCAGTCCATGGGGTCACTGGGAGTCAGACACGACTGAGTGACTTCACTTTCACTTTCACTTTCATGCATGGGAGAAGGAAATGGCAACCCACTCCAGTGTTCTCGCCTGGAGAATCCCAGGGACGGAGGAGCCTGGTGGGCTGCAATGCATGGGGTCGCTAAGAGTCAGACATGACTGAGCGACTTCACTTTCATGCATTGGAGAAGGAAATGGCAACCCACTCCAGTGTTCTTGCCTGGAGAATCCCAGGGACGGGGGAGCCTGATGGCCTGCCGTCTATGGGGTCGCACAGAGTTGGACACGACTGAAGCAACTTAGCAGCAAGGAATCACCCTTGTGGCTCAGCTGGTAAAGAATTCCCCTGCAATGCAGGAGACCTGGGTTTGATCCTTGGGTTGGGAAGATCCCCTGGAGAAGGGAAAGGCTACCTACTCCAGTATTCTGGCCTGGAGAAGCCCATGGACTATAAAGTCCATGGGGTCGCGAAGAGTCAGACATGACTGAGCACCTTTCACTTCGGTGGGATCATCCTACCCACCTGGGCCCCAGGGGTGGTGCCTCGTTTCAGGTCAGTGCTGGCCCCTGGCAGACGGTCAGCAGGCAGAACCTGCAGCAGTGCTCTGGCCAGGCTGGGCACTGGGCCCTGCACAGCCCCCAGCACCACTGCCATCCCTGCGCCCGCCCCCTGCCTTGGCCCCCGTGCTGTTTCCCGATCAACCTGCCCAGTGGAATGCAGGCCCGGTACAGGCCAAGCTCCAGACTTTTCAAGAGAAGGCTGAAGTTCGGATGGTTGGGAAAATGTCCTGGTTTTAAAATACTGATTACTAAATTAAATTTAGAACAAATAAACATACATGCCAATACAAAAAAGAAAAAAAAACACATGAGGGGCTTAGACTGACGGGTGCTTGGGGCCCCCACCACTTGCCGATGGTTAGCTTAGCTCTCTCTGCTGGCTGATGGGGCTGACCGGCTGTGGCCACTGGGCTGAGTTTTCTGCTTGTGTCTTAAATTATGGAAACAGTCTGACATCCACACTGCGGGAGAGCAGCTGGGCTTGCACAGCTGACTTCCTGTGTCACCGCGGTTCTCTCACATGTGCTGTGGGCCCCACGCACCCCTGGAGACCGGAGGACCACCCCCACTGACCTCCCAAGCAGTTGGGGCAGCCCTGAGACAGGCTCAGAGGACACGGGGGCCCTGGAGCCCGGGTTTCGGGGGTCAGTGGCTGTGGAGGGGGCAGGAGGACGAAAGGTGGGGGTGACCACCTCCACCCTGGTGCCCAGTGCACAGGTGACTCGGGGATACGTCTTGGGGGTGCCTCTGACCAGTCGTCCGCACCCAGGAAGGTCCCCAGGAGGAGCGGAAGCCAAGTTCATGCTGTTCTGAGGGTGGGGGTCAGGGAGTGGGCAGTGGTGGATGTAGGCCGTGGGCTCTCAGGCGGAAGGGCTTCGTGTACGAGACTCCCCTGGGCAGGTCCTGCCCCATGCTGCCTCCTTCTGCAGAGAACCAGGGACCCTTTACGGGACAGAATAAGAATGTATACAACCGTAGATTACAAGCGTCGTTTTAAGGAATATTGAATATGGTGAAAAAAAGGATGCTGACATCCTGTGGTCCTAGTTATTAAAAATCGTACAATAGATACAATCATTAGAGCTTTAATAAGAATCTACACAACCGTAGATTACAAGCGTCATTTTAAGGAATATTGAATATGGTGAAAAATGGTGCTGACATCCTGAGGTCCTGGTTATTAAAAATTATACAATAGATACGGCCCTCAGAAAAAAATGAGAAACGACTTGCCTGTCTAACACCAAGGAATAATTCGGATAAATCCAGCACCATCCGTAGGTCGGAATTCCACGGAGCAATTCAGAACGGTGCTTCTAAGGGCCTCGAGGCCTCGGGGAAGGTGCTCTCTGGCTCCGTTTCACATGACTGTCTGTGTGACTGTGCTTCTTGCATTTCATGTATTAATCATGTGAAATAATTAATTCTAAGATGTTCTTTTAAACCCCGAAACTTGACAAACCTCCAAGATGTGGTATGGAAATCAGCCGTGTTCGTCTGAGTGGAGAGAGCATGGCAAATTCACCAGGGACTGGGCTGCTTTAATTCCCTGAAACCATTTCATCGTCTGTCACGTGGGAAGTGAGGGGAGGGAAGAGCTGCTTCAGGGAAGTAGACTCTGGAAGTTTGGAAGCTGGGAAGACGGCTCCGCCGGGCAAGAAGCTGGGGAACATGGGGCAGGAGCTTCCCGGCGGCCTGTTTTCTGGGCTCCTGGGAAAGGCCCAGCATTTCAGATTTGGGTTCATGGTAGAGGTCATTGCCTGCCCACGGGTCCAGCTCGTCCCTGGAGTGCAGGGCAGCCGATACATGAAGAATGGGTGGGAACGCCAGCACCCCAGTCTCCATCAAACACCCAGGAGGCACCACTCTGCACTCTCCGCCCAGGTGCCTGGATGGCAGTGCTCAGCTCTGAGCCCAGGGAGGGCAGGGGGTGCGTGGGGGAGGGTCCCGGGTCCTTGGAATCACAGAGGATGCCGTCTCTGGGAAGTAACACAGAGGGATCCTGGAGCCCAGAGACAACTGCCATCCCCTGTCTCGTGCCCCTCCCCAGTGGCACCCCCCCAGTGACTCACCCTGGTCCTCATCGCCCCAAGGCTGGTGCAGGAGGGAGGTGCAGATGGGTGCTGGCGGGAGGACTGCCTGGAGGAGGGGGCATGGAACAGGTGCCAGGTGGGAAATTCTTCACTGATGTGGGAAAAGACCAGCTTGTGGAAGAGCTTCCAAAAGATGTGGGCTGCCTGCAGTCACCTGGTTGAGGCACATCGCTGGTGAGCCTGGCACAGCCTTCAGGACACAGCCTTCTGGGTGTCTCTCATTTTCCTCTCAAGCTCACAGGGTCACCTAGAGGGGTACGCACATCTGAGTTATGGGGGAAGCACTGCTCTTTATCTGACTCTTGTGCCATGTGACTCAGTTATGTAGCCCAGTGGTCAGGATCTGCCGCTGCAGAGGGTCCCCTGCAGGCTCTGGGGGCGTTAGTGGTAAAGAACCCATCTGCCGAGGCAGGAGATGTAAGAGACGTGGGTTTGATCCCTGAATGGGTCATGGCAACCCACTCCAGTAATCTTGCCTGGAGAATCCCATGGACAGAGGAGCCTGGTGGGCTATAGACCATAGGGTCGTAAAGGGTCGGACACGACTGAGGTGACTTAGCACGCGCGGTCAGGAATCTTTCAAAGGTGCGTCTCTCCCTGCATCCTTAGCGACCTCTTTGGGGTCAGTTCCTAGCAGTGCGCCTGCCAGGTGGAATCTTGCCAAGCCTGAGGTGCACTTGGCCCCAAGCTCTGCAGAGGTGTCTGTGGGGACCACTCTGTGTGTGAGGATGGGAATGTTGGGGCATTTTTAAGCAAGGCATGATCGGATTTGCACTTTCAAGGGTCTCCATGGCTGCTGAGTTAGGGGCTTCCCTGGTGGCTCAGACAGTTAAGAATCCGCTTTCAATGTAGGAGACCCAGGTTCGATCCTTGGGTCAGGAAGATCCGCAGAGATGGGCATGGCAACCCACTCCAGTATTCTTGCCTGGAGAATCCCATGGACAGAGGAGCCTGGCGGGCTACGGTCCACGGGGTGTCAAAGGGTTAGACTGGGTGACTAATGCTTTCACTCTCACAGGCTGCCGAGGTGGAGTGGTCTTTGGGGGCACGATGGAGGCAGCAGGACTAGCTCGGAAGAGGAGGCCGGCGCTCTGGCCAGAGAGGCTGTGCCTGGGGGCTCACCAGGGGAGGGCAGCAGGTGGTGGGGAGGGATGGGGTTCCCCTGTGCTGGGGGGCAGAGCCAATGGGACTGGCTGACAATGCAGTAGAGGTGGGCGTGAGAAAGGGGGGTCACGGGTGACTTTGGCCACAGTGCTGATGTCACAGATACGCATGGCATCTCCCCAAGGGAAGGTCAGGCTTCCCACTGTGGGAGCCAGACGTGGCTACGGGACCTGCGGCCAGGGATGTGGAGGGGGACCCCCATGTCCCTCTGGGCAGCTGCCCAAGAGCCAGTGTACGGTGAAGCCTGTCTGCCCGGGTCATCTCGCGATGCAATGAACAGGCGGGAACACAAGCCGAGCTCGCCCACCTGAAGCCCCTGGGACGTGCGTGGTTTGGGACGCGTGTGGTTTGTTGCATCATCTGGGCTGGCCTGGCTGCTTCAGGCTCCAGAGCTTCTGATCTGAGCCAGGGCAGGACGAGGTCATCAGTGGACTGAGAAAGGTAAGATGCGTGCTGGGGGGAGCAGTTTGGGGACTGCATGAAATCTGGAGCCCTGCTGATGTCGGGGGACAGTGGGGTTTCCCGAATGTCGATGCTGTTTCAAGCCATAGCAGTCACACTGGCTGACACAAGCTCTGGCTCGTATGTCCGACTCTTCCAAGGGCTTTACACGGACTAACTCTGGGTCTTCGGGGAGGAAGCGGAGACACAGCAAGCCTAAGTGAGAGGCCAAAGTCCCCCGCTCCTCAGTCACAGTACAGAATTGACCTCGGGGTCCTTGCACGGAACTGCTCCACGT
The DNA here is from genome assembly GCF_002263795.3 of Bos taurus. Lineage (NCBI taxonomy): Eukaryota > Metazoa > Chordata > Mammalia > Artiodactyla > Bovidae > Bos > Bos taurus. The sequence continues at coordinate 115,243,369 of NC_037333.1, read as the reverse complement.
TCCCCACCAGACCAGGGCAGAGGGCTGGTCCCCAGCCCCGCCTGCCTGTGTTGTCCAAGTGGGCGGCTGGGCTGGCCATGGCCCTCATGGCTCAGGGGTCCTGGCCCACCTGCTACCTGGCCTGTGTGGCCAGGCTCCAGGGGCCGTGGCCGTGTCTCTTTCCCCTCTGGGCCTCCGGTTTCCACGGCAGGGGTCCTGGCTTCTACATCGACTGTTCAATAATTACAAGGGCTTTTCTGACTTCATTGTGGGGGAGAGAGAGCTCCCACAGGCAAGGAGTTTAACCAAGAGTCGCCAGATTGTTCAGGCATCAGCTTCAAGGCTTGCACTTAAGCCGATTACTCCTGGTGGTAACAAAGGAACAGGTGTTTCCAACTCTCTTGAAAAAAGTGTATTTGTGAAAGTGAAAGTCACTCAGCCCTGTCCGACTCTTTGCAACCCCAAGGACTATACAGTCCATGGAATTCTCCAGGCCAGAATACTCGAGTGGGTAGCCTTTCCCTTCTCCAGGGGATCTTCCAGACCCAGGAGTCGAAGCGGGGTCTCCTGCATTCCAGGCAGATTCTTTACCAACTGAGCAATGTGAGTATTTGCACGCTGACTCTGGTACAAGTAACATGCTCGCCTTTATCTCCGGGGCCCCGGTGCCCAGCACATGTCAGCGTCAACAGCGCTGACAGGCAGGGTGGTTCCCGAGCCCCTGCCTGGGCTTGTTCAGCTGCAAGCTTCCATCCTCCCTGGGTGAGCTGGGGCGGACCACTTTGCTTCTCTACGGCCTCGCCTCCAAAATGATGATCCCCTTATAATTTCTGGGATGGTTAAGTGCGGCAAACGTAGTCCGCTGGAGAAGGGAATGGCTAACCACTGCAGCATTCTTGCCTTGAGAACCCCGTGAATAGTATGAAAAGCTTAATTGAGAAGCTATGTTGAAAGCATCAGTGCAAAGTAGCTGCTAAGCAAAGGCTTTTGGGACGGTTAGACACCTGCCTGGGGTATGCGGGGTGCTGGGGCGGGCGCGGTCATCCCCGGGAGCTGTGTGTATTTCTTACACACCCTCCAGCTGCGTCTGCGGCCTCGGGCCGTGGCCTCAGCCCCCCTTTGTCTGTGTCTCGCTTCGTGCTACCTGGTGGGTTGCAGGTGGAGACGGCACCTCCCTGAGCTGTTTTGCGTGTCCTAGTTTGCATAGGGGATGGGCTCAAAATAGGCAAATATTTATCTGCATTTGTGTTTCCTCTTCTGTGTAATCCCTGTCCCTGCCTTCATCCACTTTTCCGTCACATCACTGTCATTTTCTTGTTGGTTTGTGAGAGCTCTATACATGTTCTGGCTCCAAATCCCGTACTGAGTTCTCTGGGCTGCAGTGAGGAGCTTACCTCGTCACTTTTTTTTTTTTTGGTGTCTTGTTTTGTTTTCACCGCAGTTGCTTGAATCCATTTTGCATCAAAGTGTCAATTCCTCTTCATTTACTTGTAAATATTTCAGTATGTGTTTTTTAAACATGGAGCATATGTGCAGGATTTTAATAAACAGAATTCATTACCTTAATGGAGCTAAATCGATGAAGCTTTTTGCTGTGTCTAGGGGTCTTTGTGGCTTATTATGAAATCTCTGCCCACGCCGAGGTTATGAAAGTGGTTTTCCTTTATTCTCATTAAGTTGTAGAGATTTGTCTTTCATGCTGAAATCTTTAAACTGTCGAAGTTTGCGTTCTTTTGGTGCCTGTTGTGAAGAAGGAAACCAGTTCACTCTTATGCACACAAATCGCCATTTTCCCATCACCGCGTATGAAGGGGGTCCCCCCTCCTCTCACAGATTGGCAACCCACTGCTGCCACAAACATCTCTCTTTTTTCAAAGTCATTTAAATTAGTTAGTTAATCTTTGTTCTTGCCATGTGGCATGCAGGATCTTAGCTTCCTGACCAGGGATTGAAGCTGTGTCCCCTGCAGCGGGAGTGCAGATCCAACTGTTGGGTTGCCGGGAAGTCCTCAGCCACAGGCTTTCTCTGTGCTGTAACTGGATTCCGGTGGAGGCTCCATCCACATTCACTGGCTACTTTGCCCATCTTTGCTCAAAACCACCTTCCTTTAAGATGTGACAACATTCCTTCACCATGAAGTGAGATATGATCTATACATTTTTCATTGCTCCTCTTGTCAGATTGAGGAAATTTCCCATCTAGTCTTGGTTTGATAAGAGTGTTTGTGATGAATAGGTGTTGAACTTCATGACATTCTCTTACTTTTCTGGGTGTATTGAGGTGATCTTATCAATTTTCTCTTTCAGGGGTGAATTACCTGGGATGGTTTTCAAATGTTGGACTCAGTTAACATTCTGGGAATAAATCCACTTAGTCATGAAGTTTTACCAGGCATGTTTCAGCATGTATCATGGGTTCCGTTTGCTAATACTCTGTTACGAACTTTCGTATCTATATTCATGAGAGATTCCAGCCTGTAGTTTTCTTTTCTCATAATATCTTTGTCTGGTTTTCATACGGAGTGTCACAAAACAAGGAGGGAAGCGTTATTCACATCAGGATGGGTCGGTGGATATGGGGTTACAAGCCAGGACTACTTTGCTTTTGCTGCACGTTTCCCAGGTGTGGCCACTGGGAAGCCTTTCGGTGGCTCCTGTGCCCCCGATCAGCCCCTGGTTGTGTGCTTGTGTGTACTCTTTCTCCGAGCATGCTCTTGCTTTCCGGCACTGCGAGAGCCAGAGCGGTGCTGGGATCAGCCATTTCGCCAAGGAGCCCTGGTTCCTTTTATTGGGAGAAGAAGTTAGAAACGAAGCATCGGGCACTAGGTGCTCACTCCTGCTGGGGAACCGTTCCTTTTGGGGCCTTCAGATCACAGAGCAAGGAGACACGTGTGTTCATAGTTACCCATGGATGCACACACACACATCTGTAAAGGTGTCTGCGTGTAACCGTGTGTACCTATGTTAAATCGTCACAGGGATCGTTCTAGTCGCCTCCTCTTGCTTATCCGTAGCTTTCCACACACAGAGAAACCTGGTTTGCACTGTGCGTCATCCATTTATTAAATCGTTCGATTCCAGTAAACACGCTTTTGTTGCTTTTGGTTGATTTGTGTCTTTCGCTTTTCATCCATCCCATGGAAGCCGCTGAGCACACTGGTCTAAGTGCTTGCCAGGGCTGCAGTAAGCCTCCTCTTTGATTCCTAATGTTCGTGATTTGTGTCTTTTCTTTTTCCTTGATCAGGGTGAGAGCTGTATTTCGCCAGGGCTGGGGCTTTGCTGGTTGAGTGTCATAAACGCGGCAAGGGGTAAGAGGGCTGAAGGTGTGTGTGCGTGTGTGTGCACCTTAGAGACCAGCTGAGCGATGAGGGGAGTGAGGGCAGGAAGCGGGTGAGAGCCCCGAGGGTGCGCGGAGGATGACGCACTTCGATCCCTGGGTGTTCAGGGGCCGCTGGCCCGCGTGAGACGGGAAGACAGGACCCTGCAGGCCATGATGAGGAAGATGCTTGGATGGGAGGAGGCTATGAGTTAAAGGTCATGCCGAGTCCAGGGGACACCCACGGGGAGACGCTGCAGGAGTGGACGGCACGTCAGGAGAGGAGGTCAAGGAAGCGGGAGTCCGGCCGGGCTGAGCTGGTGTTCCTGCTCTGGGCTCCATCTGCAGAGACACACCGGTCAGCTCTGTTTCCCACGGGGACGAGGAAACAGCAGGGCCTGGCGCTGTTTGGACCTTCACTGGGCCACCTGCCTGCAGGGTGACCTTGTCCTGGTCGTTAACTAGTCTGAGCCTCGGCGTCCCCGTTTTTAAATTGGGATAATGGGCACTTGCCCAGTGGTCCCGTGGGCAGGACTCTGAGGTTCCCCTGCACAGGCATAGGTTCAGTACCTTCAGGGAAATAAGATCCGCTAGGCCGTGTGGTGCGGCCAGATTTAAAAAAACGGGTGATGATCCCCACCTCATAGGGCTGTCGGTCACATTTAATGAGGTAAGAAGCCATGAGTGTTGCCTGGCACGGGGAAGAACGCAAGAAAGTTGAGTCCCCCGCTAGCTATGTTTAAAGATTGTTTTGGTGCACTTCCTCTCTTTACATCTACCAGGAAAATGATCCTAACAAACGTGGTCAAACCAGGCTGCGGGTCTGCTCCCATACCCATCTGACCGCCTCTGAACTGAACTCATTCCATCATGACTCTATTTCCAAGTAAGGTCACATCCACAGGGACCAGGGATTAGGACTCGGGTGTATTTTGGTGGGGAGGGGGACCATACGACCCATAACAGCATTCACCCAAAAATAACAATAAAATACAAGAAAGGTGGACGTAGATGACAAAATACTGGCAAAAATTGCCTGCTGTCGAAGCTGAGGCTGGTTAACTGGGGGCTTGTTACACGAGTCTCTCTGTTTCGTGTATGTTTGGAAAATTCCATAATCAGATTTTTGTAAAAAAAAAATCATGCTTTCAATGAATATTTAATAAACTAGAAAATGTTGAGTGCAGAAGATAATATACAAAGCTAGACATATAATAGAAGCCTGTACAGAAGAAATGACTCCAAAACGCTCAAGGCTGTTTTCTCTGGGGAGTATGAGGCTTGCTGTTTTCTTTCTGCTTCTCTTTTTTCCTTGGCATTTAATTTTTTTGTATTTTCCAGAATTCCCACCCTGAGTGTGGATTATTTGTATAACCACAAAATAATTTTATTTGAACAAATCAAGCCATCCCTCTACCCATCTATTCACATGTCCATTCAACAAGCAGGCCTTTCTGGAGCCCCTGGCGCCGCCAGTGGGAAGGTCTCTGCCTCCAGGGTGGAGACCCCGAGCCCTGGGGCAAATCTCAGGCATCGCTGTGGACTCAAACCACTGCCGTGGAGGCTGGAGAGGCAGACCCTGTAGAATGCTTGAAGTCATTAACGATCTGGGTAAAAACCAATCCGGAGGCTGTCAGTGTTTCAGGAGGACGATGAGTAAGCCAGGGGACCATGCTCCTTAATCAAGGCGGGCCAAACAAGGAGCTGGGAGCCCAGCAGGCACAACTGGGGAGCTGTCCCCCTGCAGGGAGGCAGGACGGGGCTGCTCGGCAGGGAGGGAGCAGCGAGGGAGAGGCCTCCGAGCCGCCCAGCAGGAGGCTTCAGAGAGCCCCGTGTGAGCAGCAGATGGCCCCGCCCAGGGCCTGGTGGGGGCGCTTGGTGGTTAGGGACAGGCCTGGAGTCGGCAGCGCAGCGTGGGCCTCACTCTTGGATGCGACGAAGGCCACCAGCTTGTGCGTCACCAGGGCGACCTGCCCCAGCCCCTGCTCCCCCCCCAGCAGCCCGGCTTTCCCTTCTGTGAAGCGGGGCTGATGGTGCCCAGCTCTGTTGTGAGATGAAAGACCCATGTTCGGATATTCCTCAAAACTCCGCTGCAGACACGCTGTCCCCCGGGCCTCCACAGGGATGAGACCCAGGACCACCCCTCCCCCCAAGAGCAGAATCCCTGGATGCTTGTGTCCCTTATCAAAACGGCCTGGTATTTGCACACGTGCTAAGTCACTGCAGTCATGTCCAATTCTCTGCGATGCCACGGACTATAACCCGCCAGGCTCTGTCCGTGGGATTCTCTAGGCAAGAATGCTGGGGCGGGTTGCCGTTTCCTTCTCCAGGGGATCTGCCAGACCCGAGGATCGGACCCGCATCTCTTATGTCTTCTGCACTGGCAGGTGGATTCTTTAGCCCTAGCACCACCTGGGAACCCAGCAACCCCTTCCACACACTTTAAGTCATCTCTAAACTCTTCGGTGTACCTAATACAATGTAAATGCTGTGTAAATAGTTGCCATTGTGTAGGGCAAATTCAAAGTTTTGCTCTTTGAGAACTTTCAAGGTTTTGTTTTTTTTTTTAATATTTTTCATCGATGGTTGGTTGAATCCATGGATGTGGAATCTGTGGATATGGAGGGCCAACCACAAAGGCTCAGCAAAGACGAAGGTGGTGGTGACAAAGACCATGGCGGAGGGACAACGATGGGGAAGATGAAGCCACGACGAAGGAGGAGAGGGGAGGACGTAATGCAGGATTAAAAGAGGGTGAAGATGACGATGATGGTAGAGCACGACAAAGATGGCGACGAAGATGGCAGTGATGGCGATGAGAAGGAGAAAGAGGAGAAGGAGGGGGTGAGCCATGCCAGGGGCACTAATGAGCAAGACCCCAGCCTCAGCCTTGCCTTCACAGTTTGCATTCTGCCAGAGCAGACAGCTGGGCTGACCACCCAGGTGGGCAGACAGGTGGGTGGTCTGCACTAGGTTTGGGGGCAAGTATTGGAAGGCCCCTCACAGGAGATGCCGCTCCTTCAATCCTGGGTGATTGATTAGGGGTGAGCTGAATTTTGACCCGGTTGGGTTAAAATGAAATACATTTTGGATTTCTGTTGAGTTGGAGTTGGACTGAATTGAACCGAAATGTACTGCACTAAATTAAATGTGGGTTGAGTTGGCTGAAGTTGGGTTGGTGGAATTTGCTGAGATCTGAGAGCCTTCCAGTCTCAAGGGTCCCCCAGCAGCCCAGAGCTCTGCCCCATCTGGCTCGGTGGCCCTGGGAGTGTTTGCAGAGCTGGTGATGTCTGTGCACAGGGTCACACCCACCTCTCCCCCAGCACTCTCTGCCTCCCATCTTCAGGGTGCCCTGGTGGTCAGGGATCCCCCACTTTTGACGGCCTGGAAGTATATGTGGGGATGTGTGTGTGTGTGGGTTTGTGTGGGTGTCACGGGAGGAGGGGGTATATAAGCACCCATCCCAAACACGGGCTGGGACCCCCTTCTCCGCAGGAGGGTCTGCAGGTGGCAGGGACTCCACAGGAGCCTGTCTGTGGCCCCTGCTCACTTGCAGCTGGGGCTCCTTCAGCAAACCCTTGCAAGGGTTGGTCCCTAGGAGTACGGTCATGGCTCCTGGCCCTCCCTCGAGGAACCCTGAAGGGGCCCAACTGAGTCCACCACAGGGGGCTGTGGGCACTTTCCCACTTGGATGCCCCAGGGACAGGGGGCTCGCCGCTTCTCAGCCAAAAACTGATTCTGTCCCTCCTGGGAGCTGCACTGGTTCGAGTTCGGTTTCTAGGTGCCTGCAGAAGCCTCTGGCACTTTGCCAGCCCCGTGTGCTTGGGGCTCTGACCCCAGCATCGGGAGGTGGGGGCTCCGGAGCCACCAGCCTTACCAGCTCTCTCCAGGGCGGCTTCTTGGGCCTGGCAGCTGCCCAGGGCCGGACAGGACCTGGGTCTCACCTGGCTGCTCATCCAGCCCTGGGTAGGGGTGATAACGCCCTCCTCCCAGGAGGCTGGGGGCAGAGGCTGGGAAAGGGGGGGAGGCAGGGAAGCAGGCCAGGCAGGCAGGTCAGCCCGAATAGGTTGAGGCTCCTTGATGTTGAGGTGGGTACCCGCTTTCTGCCTCAGACTCCAGCCCTGGCCCCTCCCAGAGACAGCGAGAGACCCAGCCTGCAGACAGGGGCAGCTGCTCTGCACCCAAAGCCTGTCGTCCAGCGACCCAAGGCCCCGGGGAGCCCAGGGCTCAGCCAGCCCCGGGTCCTGGCTCCCTCCCCTCCTGCAGCCTGGCCCCCACCCCAGGACTGCCCAGAGCCCCTAGTCCTCTACAGAACCAGTGCTGAGTGCTGCTCCCCGTTGCCATAGAAATAGAAAGCCTCTGTGGTTTGCAGCCTAGGTGATGCTGACTCCTCCCTTCTCTGCCAACTTCCAGGTCTCCACCCCCCACCCTCGGGGGGAGGGAGCAACACGGCTCTGGGCGATTCTACCTACTTTCAAGTCACATCACTAATAAGCCCCCGGCACTGCCAGGAAGTCCACTAACAGATGAAGAAGCAGGCCCAGAGAGGGAAAGCAGCTGGCCCGAGGCCACACAGCTCCCATGGGGCAGGGCAGGGTCTGGCTCCAGGGCTGACCCTCCAGGCTGGCCTGGGTTCCCCCAAGGTCATGAATCAGGAGCCTCCCAGGGAGTTGGGAGGCTCCCTCCCGCACAAAGCCCCAGGTTGCTTGGTGTCTGGGGTGGAGGAGATGTCTACACTGGTGAGAGTCCCCACCCCAGGCCTGAGTCCTGGGCAAGGTCCCCTCGGCCTGTGCTTGGCAGCGAGGGCCCCCAAAGAGGGAGGAAGCACTGTATCAGTGGACAAGGCATGCTGAGGGCGGTGGAGCCGTCCTTGGGAAGCTGCACCGGTGAATACAGGACGTTTGTCAAAACCACAGGGTTCGGATCACAGGGAGGCCATGTGCCGTAAACTCTGTACTTTGGCTAATGACGAGGTAGCTGAGGCAGCTTGTCCATGGTCCGGTCCAGGACACACGGCTCCCCTGACGGGGGGAACTGTCAGGGGAGCTGGAGGGGGGCAGGTATGGGGACTCTGGGCCCCCGCCCACTGTTTCTGTAAACCTAAAATTCCTCGAAACTGTAAAGTCCATTAAAAAAAAAAAGAAGAGAGTCGGGGACCAGCAAGGGGTGAGGGAGGCGGCAGTCCGGCGGGAAGGGGTGGTCCTGGAATCTGTCCCCACCCCCTGGGACTTGTGGCACCGGTCATCTGGGGGAGGCTCAAGGCTGTCCCCAGTGCTGTGATAGGTGGCCAGGGGGGCGCAGTGGCCTTCCAGAGCATTCTGGGCGGAGATGTGACCCCCAGGCCTCCAGAGGCCCCATCTGGCTCGACCGGCCAGGAGAGGGGGAGAGTGAGGAGCGTTCAGATCCACAGTGGGGGCTTGTGCAGTAGGAGGGGTGGGCACTCAGTAGACATCAAGGCCCCGGCCCAGTTTTTCGGGGAACCAATCACTTTGTCGTGTCCGTGTGATGTCAGCCGAGACCCAGGTGGGAGACCACCGTGCCAGCCTCCAGGGAGACTGGCCAGCATGAGCTCCTGGGAACCTGGGCTGCCCCGGGGGGCAGCGGGCCGGGCCCCCTGTGCCAGGTGGCAGGACCCCAGAGGGTGCTTCATCCACCCGCCTCCTGGGATCTTCCAGCCAGAGCTGCCTTGGGCCGTTACACAGAGCTGGAAACCCACTGACGCCCTCGGAAGCCAGGGACTGCATTTTGCTGTAATCTGCAGCTCTTTTGATTTTATTTTATTCGCTCTTCCCTGTAATTATCCCATCGGTGGGTGAAAATAAACCTCGACAAGGAGACAGCCTCCCAGAAGGAGGCATGATGTGGGAGCCACGGGAGGCGGGAGGAGGGGGTGGCTTCCTCTCCCCTCGGGGGGCTAGACGGCGGGGGCGGGGTGCCCCTGCAGGCTCTGGTCATTCTGGTTTGTCCGCGACTGTCCCTGTTTAGCACAGAAATCCCAAGTGCCAGGAACCCCGTCCTGGGTGAATGGGGTGGTTGGAGGACCTTTGCACAAGCTCCTGAGGGCCCCTGGGACCACCCACCGCGGTCAGCTCCTGCTGGGGCCCCACCCCACGTCCAGCCTTGGAGCTTCTCTCCTGACACCCTTTGTTCGCCCCGGACCTTGGGGCTCTTCTCCCTTTTCTCCCTCAGGAAGCCCACCTGGATCCATCCCCCAGTTCCACGCATGTCTCCCCCACAGAGCTCCAGACCCCAACTTTCAGCTGACGGCCAAGCAGTCAGGCTGCTGAAGAGCAGAGGGGTTACACTCTCGGCCTCGGTCTCCCGTTCTGTGAAATGGGAATGGCCGTGACTCTGCTTGTGGGGACTGCAAGGACTACAGCGACGAGTGAGGTCAGGGGCTTCGACCCAGTGCTCGTCCCATCAGTCAGCCACAGGCACCTCTGACAGAGGGTCACGGAATTCCCGAAGCCAGGGCGGGGATCTGCATGTTACAGACGAGAGGCCCGAAGCTCAGAGAAACGAATCAACTTGGGAAGACCCGGCCAGTCAGGGCCCAAGGCCAGGTCCACACTGCCCGGCTGGGACCGCAAGGCCGCCCGTCCCCCTCTACCCAGCTTCCTCCTGCGGGGGGTGGTGTGAGGTCGTCCTGGACCAGCCTTTGGGGCAAATTCTGTGCTTCAGCTCTCAGAAACATCTCCTAACTGTGCCAGTGGCAGAAACAGGGAGAAGGCCGTGCATCCAGAGACAGCTTATTCACAGGAGAGCCGTCTCTGTTATTTAGCTCTGGAACAAGGAACTCCGCTTTGGGGGAAATAAGAATTATTTTCCCCTTTTCCCGCCTGGACTGAATCGCTGGGGGTGTGAGACTGGCTGTTGGTCATTACTTCCGCTCCCAGGAGAGGTGCCTCCCGGAGCGTTTAAACCTCTTGGCCTACTTTGTGGGTGCCCTGTGGGGACCCCCACCCACCGGCTGCTCCTCCTCCTTGGGGGCTGGCCTTTGGAATAAGAGCATTAAGCATTTTCACAGGGTTCTCAGCGGAGGCGGGGAGGTTTCCCTTCCCCTCCCTGTGGGGACGCTCGGCCATGTCTGCTGACACTTTTGGTTGTCACAGCTCTGGAGTGGGGAAGCCCGGTGTGAATGGTCATGTCCAGTGGGGGCCCGAGGCAGGGACCCCTCTGGGTCAGGGAGCGGGATGGGGAATGCTGGGCCAGGGAATGCTGGGCCGGGGAGTACCAACCCATCCCCCCTCACTCCAACTTCTCAAGAGTTGGAGAAGACTCTTGAGGGGCCCTTGAACTGGAAATCAGAACAAGGAAATCAGTCCTGAGTGTTCATTGGAAGGACTGATGCTGAAGCTGAAGCTCCAATACTTTGGCCACCTGATGTGAAGAACAGATTCATTGGAAAAGACCCTGATGCTGGGAAAGATTGAAGGTGGGAGGAGAAGGGGACGACAGGGGATGAGATGGTTGGATGGCATCAACGACTCAATGGACATGAGCTTGAGCAAGCCCCGGGAGTTGGTGATGGACAGGGAGGCCTGGCGTGCTGCAGTGCATGGTGTTGCAAAGAGTCAGATATGACTGAGCGACTGACCCGCAGACCCCAACTTTGCCCCCTGCCTCGGTGAGTATTCCTGCTCCCTGAACACAGGGACGCTGCTGTCCAGGGTGACCTGCCATGTCCGGGGGCTGGGGGAGGGTGGAGAGTCACTTTCTGGCCCACCCAGTTCAGCCAGACCCCTTTGGGCTGCCTCTGGCCAGGCCGCTGGGTCCTGTGGAGGGACAGCAGGCCACCCCAGGCTGGGTCTGCTCCCCACGCGGGACCCCCCTGCCCAGGGGCTGAGTCGCGGGAGCCGCTGGCCCTGGGGCCCTGGGCTACAGCCAGGCCCTGTGGCAGCGATGGATTGCGAAGACCGATGACGCTTTGTAAAATGATTTTCTTTTCTTTCTTCTTTTTTTTCCCCCAAAGAAACTGAAGAAACCTGTGGTTTGCATATCTGCTGACCCAGCAGGAGGCTTCCACTGACCCACCCAGGGTCAGGAAGAGGCCTGAGCCAGCGTGTGGAAAACACTGCCAGGCAGACCCCAGCCTGTGTGGGGGGAGCGGGTCACAGGTCGGCCGCCGCAGGGGCCCTGGGCACGGGTGTGGGGTGGGGGCAGAGAGACGTGCCCCCTCCCCAGGAGGGTGTCATGGGTCTCCTCCTCGCGTCTGTCTGTCCATCTCCCGGTGCCGTGAGGTCAGGCTCTGCAGTCCTGCCTCCGGGGCCTCGGCCTCCTCACCGGATGCACGGAGGCTCCCGCTCGCCCGGGAAGGGGGTGACCACACCCAGGGGCCAGAGAGTCACTGGAGGGAGCGTGTGACAGATTTCAGCGCCACGTGGCCCCCCGTGGCTCTGCACGAGGACACGACACCCAGAGTTTGTGGTCACCTCGTGCTCTTCCTTCCCGCCCTGACTTCTGGAAGCGTCCCACTCTCCTCCCAAATGGGGCTGTCTGGTGATGAGAGGCGAGGGGGCTCCTGGTTGAGGTGGGGGCTTCCCTGGTGGCTCAGCTGGTAAAGAATCCGATTGCAATGTGGGAGACCTGGGTTTGATCCCTGGATCGGGAAGATCCCCTGGAGAAGGGAAGGGCTACCCACTCCAGTGTCCTGGCTGGAGAATTCCATGGACTGTACAGTCCGGTCCACTGGGAAAGAGAGTCGGACACGATGGAGCGCCTTTGGTTTCGCTTCCCCCGTCTCAGCCTCTCCTCGTTTCTCTTTTCCAGTCCCCCTCCTCCACCTACCCCTTCCCCGGGGCAGTCAACCACGCGTCCGCAGGGCTCCGGCTGTCCTGCACCACCTCCCCGGACACACCGAGGCTCTGCCTCTTGTCCCCAGCGCTGACCACAGACCCCGGTGTCCACCTGCCTCCCGGGTGTCCCTCAGAGCCTCAGCTGAGGCGCCAGACGGGCCCCATCCTCCTCCTCACTCATCGTGCGGGGAGTCCAAAGGCTTCAGGGCCCAGACTCTGGAACCTTCCACAGCGTGGTTTTGGAAGAGGCCAGGAGGGTGGGGGTGGGCGGCAGAGGCCAGGGCCGAGGATGAGGAGAAGAGCCCGGCAGGGCTGTGGGGCAGGCGACCAGGGCATCCCGGGAGGTGGGCTGAGCGCCAGCCGAGGGAGGCGGCTCTGGGCCGGACGTGTGGCTCCCACGTGTGAGCTGTGTGGGTGCCGGGACCCGGAAAGCTGCGGTTTCAGGAGCCCCGGGGCGGCGTTGGGGAGGGGGCACGCAGAAAGGCACTCACCGCACAGATGTTGTCATTAACTGTCGATCTCCTATCGTCTCAGCTGGTAAAGAACCCGCCTGGAATGCAGGAGACCCTAGTTCTATCCCTGGGTCAGGAAGATCCCCTGGAGAAGGAAATGGCAACCCACTCCAGTATTCTTGCCTGGAGAATCCCATGGATGGAGGAACCTGATGTGTTACAGTCCATGGGGTAGCAAAGAGTTGGACGTGACTGAGAGACTTCACCTTATTTTCTGAGAGCTCCCGAAGCTGGGTGCTTTTGCACTAGGCCCCTGACTCGAGTCCGGGCCCTGCCCTCCAGACCCCCGCAATGCCTTGCTCTGTAGGGCCTGGCTGGCCATGTGTTCTGTCCAAGTGCTCCATGCTGCGCTGTGAGAAGGTTTCAAGCTCTTGGGAATCTGTAGCCACCCCACCTCTCCCTTCCCGCGGGGGCAGGGGGCTGGTGATGGGGAAAGGCTGTGGTCTGGCGGCCCGCCCAGAGCTCATCTCCGCCCCAGGTCGTGCCGTGGGGAGGGCAGGGGGTGGACGAGGAGACTGGGTGGGAGCGGCCTCTGATGGGGCTGGGCAGGCCTGTGGACCAGTCTTTCCCCCACCCCAGGCCTGGGTTTTCCCTCCTTCACGACAGGATCGACCATCTCTGGATATGGCCGAGGTGGGTGGTGGACCAATCAGGCTTAAAGGATTGAGGCCCACAGGGCTCCTCTCGGGAGGGACACCATGCCAGCCCCACTCACACACAGCCCCAGCCCCACTCCAAGCAGCTGAGGGTCCTGGAGATTGAAACCCCCCTACACACACACAGTTCTTCATCATCACATGCTCCCCGATCCTTCTGCGGACACTCAGCTCAGGAAGCTGCAGGTGCCGCCCTGGAGCCTCTCACCAGGGCCTCAAACCCAGAGCAGGATGGACGTTCTAGTGGCTTCTCTGTGCTGTGTCATGAGGAGGCCGGAGGTGGGGCTCGCGGCCTCGACACAGCTGGAGGGGCGGCACCACGCCGGGAAGCTGAGCGGGGCTGGTGGTCTCCCTCTGGCTGGCCTGGGGGCCTTTCAGCCCCTTTTGGGCCCAGTGGTAGCTTGGAAGGTAGTGTCTCCCAACTCCATTCTCGTTTATTCATGGTGCTCAGATTGTCCAGGCCTCCCCAGTGGTGAGGCTACAACCTTCCACCTCAGGCTTCTGCCTGTTTCCCCCTTGCCGCAAAGGTTATTTTTATATTTCTCCTATCCATCCACAATCTGCAACCCATACACCATTCCATCCGCATACCCACCCACCCACACATACATCCATTTATCCATCCATCCATCCATCCACCCACCCACCCCCCACCCACCCATCCATCCATCCACCCACCCACCCATCCACCTACCCACTCATCCATCCACCCACCCATTCATCCATCCATCCACCCACCCACTCATCCATCCACCCACCCATCCATCCACCCACCCACTCATCCATCCATCCACCCACCCACCCATCCACCCACCCACTTGTCCATCCATCCACAATCTACAACCCATATACCCCTGTATTCACTTACCCACCTATCCTTCCATCTACCCACCCATCCATCCACCCACCAATCCACCCACCCACCCATCCATCCATCTGTCCACTCATCCATCCACCCACACATTCATCCATCCACCCACCCATCCACCCACCCACTCGTCCATCCATCCACAATCTACAACCCATATACCCCTGTATTCACTTCCCCACCCATCCTTCCATCCATCCACCCGTCCATCCATCCGTCCATCCATCCATGTGTCGCGCCATCTGTCCGTCCACGGCACTCATTTGCGTGCGTGCATTCACTGGCCAGTCCCGCAGCTTTACTCTCTCCCATTCTTCCTCAGGTGCACACCCTCTCACCATCCAGCCCCTCACCATCTGCACTCACCTGTCTACCCGTCTGCCCATCCACCCACCCATTCATCCGTGTGGATCCACTGAACACCTACTTGCTCCATCCCAGGCCTCGTGGGTCCCAGGCACTCCGACATTCCCCAGACTGCCCATATTTAATATTAGATCAAAGCATCCGGCCTGCTTATCACGTCTTGTGCTTTGAGGATCCTGATCGATGTCCAGGTGTCTGGAGAGCAGCCTTATGGTGTCATGTGTGAAGTGGAATTTCCAGCGGGGCACAGGCTAGAAGGGTGTGTCCATTCCCCTGATGGAATCAGCTACTGTGGGGGGAGGGAAAGGTGCCACCCTAGAATTCTGGAATGGAAATGGAATTTGTCATGGAGAGAGCCCAAAGTGGACTGTTTCTTGGCACAGACGAGCTGTTGCCGCTCTGTCCTAGGGCTTCCCTCTGTGCCCCTGCAGCCCCTGGGGCGGGGCCGGGGGTGTCGATACGGTCATGGCCGCTCCATCGTGTGCCTTGAGGGGAGGGGTGCTGTCCTCCTGACCACTGACCTCAGTGCGCCTAGGAGGCAGGTTGTGCCCCGAGGGGCCCAGAGGAGTGTGTAAAGGAGGGTCCTCCCCCACCGTCTCCCCAGATTTGGAGGCAATTTGTGGGGAGCAGAAGGTGAGAGGGGCTTGCATTTAATGGGGAGGACTCACTGGTGGGGAGGGCAGCGCAGAGCTGCTGGCCTGGAGTGCGAACGGGGCTGGGGGAGGAGCAAGGGCTGCAGCCTCGTGCACTACCCCGGGGTGGGGCCCCTGCCCGTGTGTCACCCAGGAGCCGCCAGAGTCAAGTTCTGAGGACCCGGGGGAGGCGGGGGCAAGCCTCGCCCCAACATGCCACCGATGAGCTCCTTCAAGGGAAAGAGACCGGTGCGTCCTCCTCCTCGGCCGCCTTGACCTGAATCTCTGCTCAACCGAGGCCCCGCCCCAGGGTTTACATAATTAGTATCTCCTAACCTAATTACAGAACTTCCTGCTAATTCCCAGGGTGTACTTGAGTGCAATCTGCACTCAGGTGCATTCTGGAGAAGGAGGCAGAGAGTATTGCTTGGAAGTCAGACCCACCGTCTTAAATCTTTGTGCTGCTGCTTGCAAGCTGTGTGACCTTGGGTGTGCGGCTTAACCTCTCTGAGCCTCATTTCAGGGATTCTAAAATGGGGGTAGGGATGTTGTTGACCCTGTAGGGTGTAGCAGAGTGGTTGAGAGAACGTGCCTTTCCTTCCCCAGCCACACGTATTACTGGCCTGGAGGAGGGGCTCTGGGGGGTGCCTCTCCCCCTTCCCTCCCTCCCCTTCCCCTCCCCTCCCCACCCTCCCCCTCCCCCGCTGGTGGAAGCAGACAGCTCTCCCAGAACACTTGCCGGCTGGAAAGGGCTCAGCCTCTTGCATTCTTGTATGAGAGTCTTAAATATAGGCTAAGACAATTAGGACAATCCTGCAGATGAGTTTTGAGAAATTGGTCTGGCCGCAGAGTGGGTGAAGAGAGCCAGCCGCCCGCCCGCCTGCCGACCTGTTTTGCGGAGGAAACGGGATAACATCGCCCTGATTTATTGCCTTATTTACTGAGCAAACCCCTGCGCCCAGGCCAGCCCTGTGGGGCAGCGGTCCAGGCTCACAAGGAGAGGGGGATGACTCAGGGCCTGCAAGGTTCCCCCCGGGTCTGGGCAGGGGGGCCGCGGACCTCAGGCTGCTTTGTCATCCTGCTGCCCACCTCTCCCAGGCCCCAGCTGGCCCATCGTGTCCTGGGGGCCGCCAGCCCCACCCATCCCTGTCCCCCGATGGCCCCCCTGTCCCCGTGTCTCAGGTGCTGGGACCCTGCGGGGGCCTCACCCTGCCGCCCCAGCCCTTCGGCCACGAGCTCACCCAGCCTCCCCGGCAGGAGCTTCTGCTGGCCCAGACAACCCTCCTGGGAGGAGGTCGCCCCTCCGCAACCCCGCATGAGCCGCACAGCTGTCCTGTGCTGTCTGTGTCTTCCCCAGGTTTTGGAGGTCTCTCGCCCCGCCCCTGGGCTCTGCCTGGGACAGGCTCAGGATCTAAACCCTTTACGACACGGACGTTCGGCTGACTCTCCTGCAGAACACAGCACGCGCCAGGTGCCGTTCCAGAAGTTTCTACGTGTGTTAGCTCACTCACTCCTGGGACAGCCACACTGGAGGCACCCTGATAACCCCCCTGCTTTGCAGACGGAGAGCCTGGAACATGGAGCTTGAGAGCCTCACAGTGACGGGAGGGACAGGAGCCGGGAGGACGCTCCCTGCGGCATCTCTGCCCAGCACGAGCCCGTGGGGAGGACGGGGCTGTCCCTGCTCGCCCCGGTCCCCACCACCTCCAGGGTCAGCTGCCCCATCCCTGCCGATCTGCCCCGTCCAGGGACGTGGCTCTCAGCCCCCTTCTGTCCACCGCTCCTGCCTTTTCGTCTACAGATGTGGCCTGGTTACTGCCCCCGTGGGGCCCGTGGCTCCTTCTGGCGTCCGAGCTCCTCCCTGTCTGTGGCTGCTCACCTGTCACAGTGGTTGAGAGGGGGTCCCCAGAGATGGGTGCCCGTCTTGAGCGCTGGAACCTCAGAAGGCAATCGTATTTGAAAAAGGGATCCTTGCTGAGAGGTAAGCAGTTGCGGATCACTAGATGAGGTTGTCCTGAATCACCTGGGTGCCCCCCAAACCCAACAGCCACCGTCCTTGTGAGAGACACAAAAGACGGAGGGGCCCTGTGACGACAGAGCAGAGGCTGGGTGGATGTGACCACAAGCCCAGGAGCTCCTGGACCCCCAGGAGCTGGGAGAGGCGGGAGGGTCCTCCCCCAGAGCTTCTGGAAGGAGTCCTGCCACCTTGATCTGGATGTTTGGGGCCAGAAATGTAAGAAGATAAATTTCTGTTGCTACCAGTCACCCAGTTGGTGGTAATCTGTACGGCAGTGGGAAGACACTCGTGCCTCCCTGGGGCGGGGCGGGGGGTGATGCCCTATTGCCTCCACTTTGCAGATCCAAGACTGGATGTCGTTTTCCGAGGACGATGGGCTCCAATATGACTGAGCCTTCCTCTCGCCCTGGGGTACCTCGAGGCACGGTTTGGGGAGCACATGGGGGCACAGCCCTGGGCACTTTCTCAGCCCCTCAAGGGCCGCCTTCTCTCTCAGCTGGCACCCTGCCTGTGCCAGGCGGCCCCCCCAACCATCCATGTTGATGCAACCGCCACTTCAAACGCTGGGGGCTGGGTCCTGGGTGGCTAGGTGATGTGAATGCAGATAGCAGGGGTTGGCGCCCAGCGGGGAATGGTCAGGAGACAGAGGGGTTTGGGCAGCGCCCCCTCCACGGACCAGCCCGTGTGAGGTTCCTCTGTGTAAACCATCCTGAGACACCCCCTTGTGCCGACCAAGCACGACAGCTTGCCTCTTCCTGCTCACAGTCTGGTGGCAGCCAGCGTGGGGGCGTCTCATCCCAAGCCCCTTTCCTGGTCTGCTTCCCGTCCCCTGACAACCCCCTCCTGGCCTTGTCCCTCTCATGAGAAGCAGCGGCAGCTTCACCCTTGCCTCAGGCTCCACTCTCCAGAGGGCCTGGCTGAGACGGGCAGCCGCACATCCTGAGCCCCTCCGCCTGCCCATGGTCCCCCCTCCCGCCATGTGCTCCTGACTCCTCACCAGCCTCATCCTTCTACCGAAATTTGCCCCTGGCACTCTGAAGGTGGCAGAAAAGCAGGCCGAGACAGCCCTCTCTCTGAGTCGGCCAGCAGCGGCCAAGATCCCCTTCAGGTGCTCACTCATCCCTTCCTCAATCTGGGCTGGCTTGGGAGTTCTGGGAAGTTAGAAGGGCCAGAGGTTTACTGGGTGATGCTTGTGAAAGACAATGGGGCAGGCAGGGCCTGTGGACGGCGGTGCTGGGCTGGCCCCTGCGAACGGGGAGGCAGAGGACGGACAAGGACCGAGGGCCTGGGGCTACGGGGAGGCTTGGGGAGGGTCCCAGCCGGCCCACAGCGGCTCCCGGGGCAAGGCTGCTGCAGAGCTGGCTGCGAGGGTCAGCGATGGCGAGCCCGGCCCCGCCGTGCCTGACCGCTGCCGGGCCGCCGGGGCTGTCACAGCCTCAACTCAGAAGCAGGTGCCGTGGCTGTGTTTCTGTGTGTGTGCGTGCGTGTCCGGTGGGGTGTCTTGAGGGAGATCCGAGTTCTCTTCCATCACTGTCCATAAATGTGGATCAACTGTGTGCCTGGCCCGAGGGACACCCACAAGCATCAGACCCCTCCGCAGTCCAGATGGGCACCAGAGGGGAGAAAGGCAATTCAGGGTCCAGTGATGTGGCTCCAGGAACCACCGGCCCAGGACTCCGGCACCTTCTGTGCTCCCAGGGGGGTCCCATGATCCCGACCCCCTCCCATGCCCCCGTCCTGCCCCCACCAATGCTCAGCTGGACCCTTTCCCTCGCCTCAGCGCCTGCAGCATCCTCAGGGACTCTGAGCTCTCAGAGGCTCAGGTTGCCATGGTCACCAGACTCTCCTCTCCCCAGGACCTACTTATTTCTGATTCAGCACACAGCGGGGTGGGCTCGGGGGACCCTCGGTGTCCCTGCCACGCTGGGGGCCGTGGGGGAGGTCACGTGGACACGAGGTTCCCCTGCCGACTGAGCCCTCACCGGCCAAAGTGAGCCGGAGGCCGGGGGAAGGTTCTGGTCTTCCTTGTTGGTGGGACTTCAGGCTAGAGCTGGCAGCTGAGACGTCAATGAGGTTCTGTTAGCTGACTCGCTGTGGGGACAAGGATGAAGCCCCACGCCAAGTTCAAGCTGACCAGCCTGCCCCTCCCCCCATGCAGGCTCCTTGGCTGTAGACCCCTGGGATGGCCAGGGAGACCCCCGGATCTCCCTAACACCCCGATCTGTGGCTCTCCTCTGCATCCCCGGGGGTCCTGTCGGGATCCTGGGGACGGGGGATCCTGCTCAGCTTCTCAGCTCTCCCTAGAGGCTTCTCCCGAAGCCCCATCACATGTCCAGCGGGGATTTTACCACCAATGTGACAAAGTCCCCATCACAGTGCTCCGCTTCAGAGCAATCTGACATTTTGAGAGAATTAAGGAAATGAATGTCAGCAGAGCGCTTGGCCGTGGAAATCATCACTGTCTTCCCACAAGTGTGATTGTGCGGGGCTCGCTGGGTTTAACTGGCCTGCGGCATGCTGGTGCCCTGGGCAGGCTTCTCGGCCCTGCGGGGGGCCAGCCCCCAGCCCCTGGGGTCAGGCACAGCCATGAGCCCATCCAGTCTGGACACCGCTCGTGACAGGGAGGAAGAAGACAGGGACAGAGACGCGAGCCCGCTGTCCTCGCCACCAGTGGCTCTTCTTGGTGACACATGGATTTACCTTGCTAAATCCCTCCCTGCCTCCCCAGGGCAGCTCCAGGGGGCAGGGACTTGTCAGGTCAGCTCGCTCCCAGTTCCCCAGAACCTGGATGGGGCCTAGCCCACAGTGGAAGCTCGAGATTTGTTCAATAAATGGATGGATGGATGCATGAGCAGATGGATGGATGGATGAGTGGGTGGATGATGGGTGGATGATAGACGTTGGATGAGTGGGTGGATGAATGATGGCTGCTGGCTGCCTGGATGCCTGGGTGGGCAGGTTTGGGGAGGGTGGGTGGATGGATGGTTGAGAGAAGGGGGTGGATGATGGACGAGTGTGTAAGTGGATGAATGGGCAGATGGGTTAGTGGATACGGGCTTCCTAGGTGGTTCCGGGGTAAAGAATCCACCTGCCAATGCAGGAGACGCAGGAGACACGGGTTCCATCCCTGGGTCGGGAAGATCCCCTGGAGGAGGGCATGGCAACGCACTCCAGTATTCTTGCCTGGGAAATCCCACGGACAGAGGAGCCTGGTGGGCTCCAGTCCATGGGGTCTCAGAGTCCGACATGACCGAGAGACTAAGCCTGCATGCACACACGGGTCAGTGGGTGAGCAGGTGGACGGAGGGGTGGGTGGGTGATGGATGTTCCCCAAGTGCCAGGCCCTGCTCCCCCGTTCCTCACCAGCTGCTGGAGGAGGTGGCTTTGTCATCCACTCCCTGCCTGCGTGTGATGCGTATTTCACAGTTAGCCCCAGACTTGCTCTGAGGAGGTGGACCACTGCCGAAGGGCACATGCGGCAATGTGTCCACTTACTGTGGAGTCCTGAGGGCACCACGAGGGCTCAGAGCCAGGGCCAGGCCTCTGGCTAGTCCCTGTGGCCTCAGCCAAGCCTGACCCACTGGCACATCTTCCCTCCTTCCCGGGCGGGGTCCCTGTTCCCGGCCAGCTTTGGGCTGGGGCCTTCACAGTTCGGCCTTTGACATCAGCTGTGGGCTTTGGGCAGCCCCTGAGAGGAAAGTTCATGGTCAACTTTGTGGTTAAGAACGAGTCCTTTCCTACTCTCCCCTAAACCTGAGCCAGTGTGGGGGGCAGGGACAGGAGCCAGGCTACCCCCCTGAACAGAAAGAATGCTGATATGGGGGTGCCCCTCCCTCTCCCTGTGCTCCTTCCCCACCTGGCGCACTCTCCCCCAGCAGACTCCTACACATATGTCAAAACTCAGAAGGCCACTCAGATCCAGAGTGGAGACCGAGTCTTTTCTCCCTTCCTGTCCCCACACAGGTCAGACCCTTGGGGGTGACTCACCGAAGACAGTCTCCTGCTTACTGATGAGGAAACTGAGGCCACAACGAGACCCCGGGCCCAGGCCTCACGGGCCCTGACGGCCAGTCCTGACCCTGAGCCT
The DNA here is from genome assembly GCF_002263795.3 of Bos taurus. Taxonomy (NCBI): domain Eukaryota; kingdom Metazoa; phylum Chordata; class Mammalia; order Artiodactyla; family Bovidae; genus Bos; species Bos taurus. The sequence continues at coordinate 115,222,142 of NC_037333.1, read as the reverse complement.
GCTGTGGTCTCTGCTCCTGTGATGGCCAGGTTTCTGGGTCCCCTCGGCCAGCCCACAGTCCCTAGTGATTCAAACCCTCATCTAGGTGTTGCTGTGAAGGTATTTCATAAGGGCATTCACTTCTACCCCTTTCAAGTGATCGAGTGAGGCCCACCCACCCTGGGGCGGGCTGCCTGCTTTACGCCATCGACGGCTCCGAAAGCTAAGCTCATCCAGACACCCCCACAGACACACACACAGTCGTGTTGACCGAACAGCCAGCCTCCGATCAGATTGACACGTGAGGAACCACCACACTTATAAGCGCGAGTTTGGAGCCGTGGCCCCAGTTTGGTCCTCACGCTCCAGGCCTGGGCCCAGTTCCTTCACCTCGCTGCACAGGGAGGAACGGCCACGGGGCTGCAACACAGGCCCCAGCACCCCGGAGCTCTCTCTGGGAAGACGGCGGCAGCTGCTCTGATGGTGACGGGATGCTGAGGCCCAGAGAGGGCAGGCACTCCCCCGAGGTCACACAGCAGGCCCTGCAGCAGCGGCTCACGCAGTTAGCTCTCCGTCAGCTGGGCTGGGAGGGTCACCGGTCCCCAGTGCTTCCCTGGTCCCTGGGCCCCAGCGTAGGGTGGCTGTGTTATCATCACAGGGGCCTCTGTTTTTGACCTCAGCAGCACTACACCCGACACTTTCTTTCATCTTCTCAATTGCCTCTCCCAACAACCCGGGAGGCAGGGATGATCCCATTTCACAGATGGGGAGACTGAGGTACATAGGGTGGGAGGGATTCACCCAGGGTCCCAGCAACCCTTGAGTACAGACCCGGCCTCGATGGAGTCACAGGTCAGTCATATTTTCTGCCCCCTGGCCACCCCCGTCAGCCTCCTCCTTCCTGAGTCTTGTGGGGAGAAAGGGGGTCTGGGGGGTCTCTGTTTAAGGTGCCTCTGTGTCTGCAGGGTGTGTGTGCGTGCGAGTGCGTATGCATGTGTGCGTGTGCACATGTGTGCACGCCCGTGTGATCAGGGCAGCGACGGAATGACCCCTCTAAGCCCTGAGCCCACCGTGAATCCGTAGTTGGTTGTTTTGACCCAAACTTGAACTCCACACGCTTGAACGCCACGCCACGGTTCACTGGCGGCCTTGGTTTCAAAGAAGTTTCCCGACTGAACAAAAACGAAAAGCCAACAAACAAACTTGAAAGAGCGGAGAAAAGGCCACGGGCAGCCGTGGCGGGCGTAGGGCCAGATCAGAGCAGATGGTGCAGAGTCGCATGCGGGGCGCCGAGCGGGAGCTGTGGCAGGTCCGGGAGGTGAGCGCGGGGCGCCTGCCTCGGCCTGTGGACTCCCTCCGTCCAGGCAGATCCAGGGTCCTCCTGGGCCTGGCACAGAAGCCAGAGCCCGGCCCTCCCCATAAGCCGACTCACCCTCCCGACCCCCCAGCAGCCCTGTGGAGGGGTCCAGGCCCTCCTGCAGCGATGGGAGAGGGAGCAGCCCCCAGGGCTGAGCTGGGATCTGACCCAGCACTGACTCCAGGCTGGGCACTGCCCCTCACTGCCCACCCCGACCCCGGGCATGTCCTGGCTGCTCCTGCCCTCTCGCACGCGCCTTTGCTCAGCCTGCTCGCTCCGATTGAGAGACTGGGACTGTTTCCTCTGCCTCCCTTGTCTCCGTTGAGCCCCCACGGCAAGGGAGATGCTGACCGCCCCGGGGGGCCCTTGAGGGATCAGGACGAGAACGCAGGCCGGGCCGGAGTGAGGCCCACACGAGGGCGGCCGTTGGGCTCACACTGCCCACCTCGGTACCCCCATGCGGGGGGTGGGAAGCAAGGGGTTCAGCCCTGCACTTCCTTCCCTCAGCGCTGTCTCCTCTTTCTCTCAGGGCCCCGGGGCCGGACGGAGCATCTCCGCAGCCCTGAGGAGTGTATGCCTGGATTTTTAAGTCCAGACTGGGTTTAATTCCCTGCCCTTTGGGCCTGAGTGGGGGTGGGGGCAGTCAGCGGGTAGGTTCCCATAGGCTCCATCAGCCTGCTTATTGAGCCTCTCTCCCCCGGGACCCTCCTGGGCTCCTATTCGGGGGCAGGGGTTCTGGTCCCAGGAAGGGAGGGGTGGGCAGGAATGAGTGGCCCCCCCAGTCTCTGATCTCAGCCAAGCTTGACTGCTGCTGCTGGGCCAGGCTCCACGAGCTGTCGGGTCATGATCGGGGGGCTGGGGGGGGGGCACTGATGGGAGGGAACTTTCCAGAGGCTGGCCCCACCTCAGAGAAACCCCTGCTGGGGCCCCCACCCTGGGCCTCAGGGCTCTGCTCCTAGGGCGGCTGTGTGGCCATTACTGCCCCTGCCTCTAGAGCCTCTGGGGAAGGATTTGTTCAGCCAGGACCTTGCTGAGGGCCTCCTGTGTGCGGGGGGAGCCAGACCAGGTGACCACACTGTGGGGTCCCTGCTGGGCACAAGGGGCCCTGAGGCCGGATGCATGGGGAGACCCCTGGTCCCCCACCTCCCTCAAGGTTGTATTGAGACTGGGTCTTAAAGGCAAAGCTGACATTTCACATCGGGAGGGGAGGCAGGGGGAGGGGAGGAGTTGGGGGAGTGGAGGGGGAGGAGGAGGGGGAGAGGAGGAGGGGGAAGGGAGGGGGAAGATGCTACAACAGAGGAACAGCATCCACAGCAGCTTCGTGGTTTTATCCACAAACAGATAAAATTTGGATCCCCAGCCACTGCAGGTCCCTGGACCGGCGCGGCCAGAGCTGCACTTTAGGAAACCCTGCAGGTTCTCATCCGAGTGACACCGATGGTCGAATGTCCCAGGCGGCCACCCCGCCTTGTCTTGGGCCCCACCTCCGTGTCCCCAACCCCGGGCTCCCAGCACCGGCCCCCCCGGACTTGGTCAGCCCCTCTCCTGCTCTCTCAGAAGACTCGGGCAGGCGGCCCATGAAAGGAGGTGTCCGGCCGGGCGCTGGCCACCTTCTCGGAGACCCCACCACGCCCCTCCTTCTCTCAGACCTCAGACTCACTGTCCAGGGAGCCTGGACATCCAGGGACGCCTCATTGTCCAATGCTCCATGGTGGCTCCCGACTCGGGCTGGGGAATCTCTGGGGCCCGGGGAGGTCGTGAGAGCTCAGGCTGCCAGCCCCTCACCCCAGGAGGAGACCCCCACACCCTGTGCTGGGTGGCGGTCTTCCTGGCGGGGCTGGGCCCTCGGATTCCTATAGCCAGCTGGGCTGTTTGCTGACCCACAAGCAGGGCTCGAGGCAGAGCGGCGGTGACTGAGGCGGGGTGACCGCCTGGCCTGGGGCCCTGGGGGAGGGCAGACACTGGCGGACCCAGGCAGGGGACAGGGGCCGTGCTGGGGGGAGGCTGGCTGAGGACTGTCGGGAGAGCTCTTTCCATTTCTGCGCCTGGAGCAGGAGGTGGCCTCTGCCTTCGGAGCAGCAGACAGGCCTCCGAGGACCTGGCCTCAGATTTCTCCCTCCCTGGGGCACAGGGACGAGGAGGTGCTTTTGAAAATCTGTTTTCAGAGCCATTTACACAGGCTCTCTGGCCCTCATTTCCAGAAGGTTCCGCAGTTGAGTGAGGCTGTAATCTCTACGCGGAAGTCAGTTCAACAAAGTATGTGCACCCTGGGCCCTCTCATTCTCGTCAGGCGGCCTCGGGCGTCCCGCCGACACCTAGGCCTCCTTCCTGCCTGCAGGCCTTTCCTGGTCTGTGTCTCTCCACCGGCAAAGCATCTCTGATCTGTCTGTCTACACCCGCAAGGCCTCCCTCAGACCAGCCCCTGGTCCAGGCAGGGCCGGAGCCTCCTTCCTGGGGCTCTTGCTGGGGTGGTCTGGTCAGCACCACTGAAGTCGGGGTCTGGGCACTGGCCTCTGACCGTGAGCCGGGCCCGAGCTCGGGGTCCCAGGAGGACCCAGTGCTTGGATGCAGTTTTCAGACAGAAGCCTCACGACCGAGGACCAGACGCTCCTGATCACCCGCCAGGTCAGCACACGCCCCTTGAACGCTACCTTATCTTTCATTTCATTGAAACGACAGTTTTAAGTGCATCATTCAAAAAGCCAGATCATTCTTCGAAGTCTATCATAAAAGCCATCTGTCTCTGGGCCTCCCCCGCTTTGATTCCCCCTCCGAGAAAGCTTTTAACTTTTCATCTGTTTTGGTTTTGGTTTGGCTCTCTGGGTTGGGCACGTCCTCCCTTGTAAATGACGTGTTATCTTGTGTGTTGATTTTTCAGGGTAGACACCACCCTTTCACTTTGATGGTGACAGACACTCGCTGAATTCTCTCAGGCCAACTCCCCCCACCCCCCAACCACACACCTCACTCCCCGTAGAGGGGAACTGCATTGGGAATTAAGTCACTATGCAGTATTAATCAGTTCCTCAACCTATGGATAGGTTTCCCTGATGGCTCAGAGGGTAAAGCGTCTGCCTGCAATGAAGGAGACCTGGGTTTGATCCCTGGGTCAGAAAGATCCCTGCGTCAGAAAGATCCCCTGGAGAAGGAAATGGCAACACACTCCAGTACTCTTGCCTGGAAAATCCCATGGACAGAGAAGCCTGGTAGACTACAGTCCATGGGATTGCAAAGAGCTGGACATGGCTGAGCGACTTCACTTTCTTTCTTTCTTTCAACACATGGATTAGATGTTTTAAATGAGACTCATCAATCCATCTCCAATACTTTGGCCACCTGATGAGAAGAGCTGACTCATTGGAAAAGATCCTGATGCCAGGAAAGATTGAAGGCAGGAGAAGGGGACGACAGAAGATGAGATGGTTGGCTGGCATCACCGACTCGATGGACATGAGTTTGAGCAAGCTCCAGGAGTTAATGATGGACAGGGAGGTCTGGTGTGCTGCAGTCCATGGGGTCACAAAGAGTCGGACATGACTGAGGGGCTGAACAACAACAACATCAATCCATCAATCTCTAGTCCCACGCTGTGTCTCATCGGTACTTTTCCCGGTCTCCCTGAGGTGAGCTCTTTGGGGGCTACATTCTACATTTTCTTGTATTTCCAGCACAAATTCTTCCCCTGAACTTTTTACAAAAGCCTGTGAAAACTCATTCTCCTCTGTGTCCCCTGCAGCGGGTGGCTGGTCCAGCCCAGTCTCCTCCATGGAGATGCCAGCCTGAAGCCGTCTTTGCTCTCTGCTCAGTCTCTCTCCTGGATGTGTGCGTGGTAGGTTGCTTCGGTCATGTCCAACTCTTCTCGACCCCATGGACTGCAGCCCACCAGGCTCCTCTGTCCATGGCAATTCTCCAGGCGAGAATACTGGAGTGGGTTGCCGTGCCCTCCTCCAGGGGATCTTCCCGATTCAGGGATTAAACCTGTGTCTCTTGTGTCTCCTGCTCCGCAGGCGGGTTCTTCACCACTAGCTCCGCCCATGTCTTCCTGCAGCTGGTTTCACTCTCTCCTCCTGTGCAGCAGGTCCTCCAGGAGGTCCTGGCTGGGGACTCGGGGGCTGTGCGCTTCCTAAGCGATACAGGGCCCCGTCTGTCCCTGTCTCTGGGTGGCGGCCGGTCGGGCTGTGGAATCTGGGTGCAAGTGAACTTTCTTGGCCATGGATGCTCCACCCTCTCCCAGCCTCCAGGACGCAGCAGAGAAGGTTGAATACGTTCTGCGTCCTGATCTTCTGTGGCCTGTTTCTGCTCCCCTCCCCAAGGAAACCTTACTTCCCGTGCAGGGAAGCTGCACTGGGCTGCATTTAGTGGCTCCGCTCTGCGCCCGTGCAAGGTCCTTGGAGGCTCCGGGAGCTGGATGGAAGGTCTTCACTCTGGGACAGAAGTCTGCCTCCCTCCCTGGCTCACCCCGGCTTGTGCTCTGGGGCTGCTCCCCCAGCGCTCTTGTCTCACGTCCTGCCCATCTTCTCTCTGAATCCTTGCTCTCCCTCACCCCCGTGTCCTCATCATTAGCTTCTCAGTCCTCCACCGTCAGCTAATTAGTGTGCAGCAATTTTTCCTTTTTGCTGAATGCTCACTTTTATGGGGCCATGCTCTTATTTTTGTGAATGCATTATCTTTCCTCATCTCCTTGAGCCTCTCTCTCTATTTCTCCGGGAGTTTTCCCCCTGTCTCTGTTTATTCCCAGTTCTCTTTTTCCGTTTGAGTCTGCATTTCTGTCTTTCGTGTTGGATGCCTTCTCGATGTTGGTGACCCAGGGTGCGTCGCCGTCCATTGTATGTGGGTCAGGTTCCGTGAGCTGCACCCACACTCACTGCCACCCAGGGCAGAGCCTGGCGCAGCAGGCTGTCTGCTCCTGGTGCTGCCCTCCCCCCACTGGCAGAGTTCGAGCAGGAGGTGCTCGTGACGGCGTTGTCTATGACTCTGAAAACCTGGACAAACCTACACGTGCTGATCTGGGACATCCACTGCACGTGGCTGGTCCAGCCTTCCGGGGAACACTGTGTGCTCTGCAGTGATGGGCAGGGCTGTGTCCACCGCTCCCGAGGTCCATCCAAGACACAGGGGCAGCTCACAGATCACCAGGTAGAGCTTGAGTCTTTATGCAGAGAGACCTGTGTGTGCGTTCAGAAGTCAATGTCTGGAACGACGTTTAACAAAAAGTCACCAGAGATTCTTATTTCTGGGTGATGAGATTTGGAGTGATTTCCTTTTTCTTGTGTTTTTCTACCTTGTCTGAATTTTAACTGCAAGTGTGGAGAAGGCAATGGCATCCCACTCCAGAACTCTTGCCTGGAAAATCCCATGGACGGAGGAGCCTGGTGGGCTACAGTCCATGGGGTCGCTGAGAGTCGAACACGACTGAGCAACTTCACTTTCACTTTTCACTTTCATGCATTGGAGAAGGAAATGGCAACCCACTCCAGTGTTCTTGCCTGGAGAATCCCAGGGACGGGGGAGCCTGGTGGGCTATGGGGTCGCACAGAGTCAGACACGACTGAAGTGACTTAGCAGCAGCAGCAGTGGATTGCCTTTATAGTCATCTTCATCTCGGAGAACGAAAATCACTCGCCAGAATAGTTCTCTAGCTGCTTAAAAGCAGGTGCCGGCTCCCCACGGCTCACAAGCAGCATGGCCCAGCGTCTGGATGAGACGCCCCAGCTTTCCGGAGCTGCGTGGTGCTTCCTCCCCATCACGCCATGGTCAGGCCACCATGTCCTTGCCCTGCCCCCGCCCGGCCGCACGTTCCCAGGGCCCCGCCGTGGCTGTTCCTGCTGCTTTGTGGCCTTGCCAGGGCCGAGTGCCGGCCGTCAGCACTGCCCTGGGGCTCCCTCAGGTCAGCCCGCCTGTGTGGCCCAGTTTGGGGTCTTCACAGGCACCCATCCCTGCTTTCCTGCACTGTGAACGGGTTCTGGTGTATCTTAGATTTCTCAGATCTTTTCTATGGGCTGGAGGCAGGACAATGAGTGTAGAGAGATCACAGGTGACTTATCCACTGATGTTCCCCTCCCAGGGGCCCAGCATGGTGCCCAGGACATAGCGGACAGGGAGATCCTGAAGAATCAGTGAACGCGGACAGAGCGAATTTGAGGGCGGGGACAAGGAGAATGAACGTGTAAGCTAGAATTCTCGATTCTATTCTCTTGTAAGAGATAAAATGAGAAGGTACTGGAATAGCCGTGATCCAATTTAAGTAAATGTAAAAAATCACTTTACAGCCGAGTTAAGAATGGTTTATTTAACCCAGAAATTGGTGTTTTCCTTAACAAGTCAGTAAACAGTGGCTTTGCAAAGTAGGGCTCGTGGCTCAGCCCTCGGGTGTTAAAGCCTGTGTGTGTCTATAAATATCTGCTCAATTGTTAAAAGTCAGGTTTAAACCTAGGGATGAATCAATGTAGTGTTTACTTTTCTCTTTTTTGTGATAAGCTGGATAATTGGGGGCTTATTTGCTTTGGAATGACTCAGGCTATTCCGTTTGTGGCCTGGGAGTGAAAGGTCTCTCTTCTAAGGCATGCAATTTGCACTCTGCGCTGGGGACAGCAGGCTGGTTGAATGACAAATGCTATTAGGAATCGGAGTTCACTGATTTTTTTCTTCAGATTTAAGTGCCTGTGTCTGCTCCGGGAGGGCCCTCTCTGCAGCCGTAACACACGCCCTCTGAGCTCCCCACGGAGCAGCATTGAGGCTGTTGTGGCCGGAGGCTGGGTGGTCCCCGGGTCCCCGTCGCGATGGGTCACAGCCCAGCAGGGCCGGCAGGGGAACGGTGACAGCGGTGCCCAGGGTTCCTGAGGTTGGGTGGATTTGCACTCCAGGAGAAGAGTGTGCAGGGAAGGGGTGCATCCTGCGGGGAGGAGGAGGGCCGGAGGGGAAGCCAAGGCTGCTCTCAGCCCCTCTTTGCTGTGGGGAGTGGGAACTTGAGCAATCTCCCAGGAGGGCCAGGGGTGAGGGGCCTTTAGGCCTCAGAGGGCCCAGAAGGGCCTGTGGGCCTGTGGTCCCCGTCCTCCTGGGCCCCGGGAGGGCCTGAGGGCCTGTGGTGGGAGGGTCTGAGGGCCTGTGGTCCCCATCCTCCTGGGTCCCAGGCAGAGATCCAGGACACAGTGGAGCCAGTTAGCCAATAATGGAGCCAAAATGGAGTGTTTCTTCTCAAGGGCGAAGCAGCCCATTTTTCTCCATCTCCAAGGCTGACAGCGTGGAATGTGCTCTGGGCACCGAGCTCGGATGATGGAAGAGGCTGGCACCATTGGACAGACAGCCCGCCGCCTGGGAGCCTGCCGGCCGCAGGAGGGGCACAGGGTGGGGTGCACCGAGGCCCTTCCATCCGTCCGTCTGGGGCACTGCATCCCCAGGTGAGCGCAGGCAGGAATGCCCGCCCCAAGCCCGCCCGCAGCTGCTGGTTCTCCAGAGGTGGGACTGGGAACCTGCGTGTTGCTGGGGCCTGGCCGCCCAGGTGACACCCTGTCCGAGTACCTGGGCTGCAGAGTCACCCCCGGCCAAGGCCTGCTTCTGTCACCAGGCAGAGAGCGCTTGCGGCTTCCGGCAGAGGTGGAGGGCTACCGGCCAGAGGGCTGCGGTCCCTGCTGGCCAGTGGGAGACCCAGCAAACGGGGGTGCGGAGGGGCGAGGAGAGGACCACCCTGCTAGGCAGAGGCTCGGGGTCGGGGCTGGGTGCAGAGTCAGGTGAGCGGGGGCAGAGAATCAGGGTGCTGGCTGTGTAGAGGATTGAGGCACATCTGCTGGGCTTTGGCCCACACTCCTCGTGGGGTGAGTGAATGAACCAGGGCTTCTAGGAGGGGTCTTAGGCCGGAGATGGGCTCTGAGGCTCAGCAGAGCTCAGGGAGTGGAGGTTGGGAGAGAGGACTGTCCTTGGTGTATCTCCCACCCCGGTAGGCAGACCCTGAGGACGCACCGGCTCCTCCTGGTCACGGGCGTGGGGAGCAGCCTCCTGCACTGGGCGCTGGGCAGGGTGGGAGCTGTGTGCAGAGGCGGTGGAGCTGCGGGGTTGGGGTGGGGCTGGGCACACCCCGTCCCTCTGTGCATCCTTCCCTTTGCGGGGGGGGGGGTGCCCTCCCTTGGGGGGTTGCCCTCCCTGACCCGGCCACCCCCTGCTGGACTCAAGGCTCCAGAATCAGCGTTGCCCTGTGTGGGTTAGCTCCGGTTGCAGTGATGCTGCGTAACGAACCATCCAAACTCTGCAGCTTACTGCAGACAGTGTGAGCCTCTCGCTTACCAGCCTGCGCTGGGCCAGGGCTTGGCGGCTCCCAGCTGAGCACGTGCAGGGCTCCGGGCCGTGGGCTCCACGTCCACTCTATGCTCTGCCTCCCTCCCCATCCAGCCTGGTCGTGCTCTCCCCTCTGTGGGATGCAGCTGGGGTCAGATGACGCTCCCGACAGATAAACCCCGGGGGGGGCCTCTTGAGGCTCAGGATCAGTATGCACACTCCCCTCTCTGCCGCCCTCCATCGGCCAGGCTAGGGCGGAAGGGTGCTTGCCACATGGTGGTGGCCGTCTATATTCACCTGCCTCCTCTAGGAAGGGCCTCCAGGGTCCCCAAGATCGCGACAGACCCTCCCTCTGATGGCGTGTCGCAGCCCTGCGTGGGGTGCTCACGGCCGTCTGTCTGTCCACAAGCCGGATGTCCCGAGGGCAGGGGTCACCGTGTTCCACCGTGGACTCAAAATGTCCATGCACAGGAGGTGTTTCGCGAGGCGTGAGGGGGAGGGACAGAAGGGGACACGGACTGGGGACCAGCCCCTCTGTCCCGTCCCTGGGGGGCCCGGCTCCGGCAGCGCCTGCTCTGTGAAGCCCTTCTTCTCCGCTGGGACCGGCTCTTCCTCTGCGGCTCCTTGCACCTTGGGCGGGTGAGAGGAGAGGGGAGGGGGGTCCCCCAGAGCGCACCCCGGAGCCTGAGGACGCAGCACCTGTGGGAGGGGCGGCCCAGAGCGTCGAGCCGCCCCCAGCACTCTGCAGCACAAAACGGCCGGCTTTCATCCCGAAAAAGGGGAACCTGGCTCAGAACACCTCCGAATGCCTTTATAAAGCGAGTAATTGCTTAACTGCAATTATTTTAGGAGGTTTAACGAGGCTGCATGGGTGCTCTTTAAGAATACCTCTTCAGCTTAAAAATTCCACCCACGGCCCCCTGAGGGTGGGGCCGAGAGGCCTGCCTCCTTCAAGGGGCTCAGCTGTGCCCCAAGGCAGGGTGGCGGGGGGCGAGGGGTCCTCTGGAGGGGCTTCTGGCAAGGCAGTCAGCCCTGCCCAGGGAGGCAGAAGGATCCTGTTGCCAAGGGAATGGCCTCCTCTGCACTCCGAGGAGGCTGGGCCCCTCCTGGAGAGGATCCGCTGGGCCAGAACTCAGTGGGTGGGGGGGGATGAGGAAGAAGACGGAGGGACGGAGCAAACAGCGATCACCTTCACGTCGGGCGCTTTTCTGAGCCCCCGCTTCCTTACGGGAAAGAGCCGTCCTTCTGGGTCCTTGCAAGGGTGACGTAAGAGGCTGCACGTGAGACGGCTTCGTGGGGATGCTCGCCAGCCCTCACTGGCCCGGGCCGGTTCATCTTCCCGCTCGGCCGTGAGGCTGGCGACACCAGCTTCCGGAGCAGCTGCCCACACCGATCAAGCCGCAAGAGACCCAAGTGAGACCTGCTCAGCCACCGCGGGAGGTCTGTCACCCGACATGCGCATGGGCAGAGGCCTGGAGAAGTCTTCTAGGGAACAATTTATGTTTGCAGAGTCAACCCCCAAACCATGAAAGGCAGCGTGTGAAACGACAGGGAGATGAGCAGCGAGCAGTCTAGTGAGTTATTTAAAAACGTGTCACAACCACAGCGAGTGAGCGCAGGCTGGCACGGCCTCACGATTGGACTGCTTGCTGGAGAAGGCATTTTGAGGAAAATAACGGCTTGGGTCCAGCTGTCTGACCGGGGCTTTTTGGGCCAGACTCCTTCTTCCACTGCCTTCCACCCTGCGCGGGGCTGTCTGTGCACATGCGCTCTGTCCCCAGCCTGCCCTCAAACAGTTTCTCCATGGTAGGACCGAATCAGCCTCCGCTCTGCGTGGACAGAGCTGGGATGCTCTTAACCACTGTTGCCCCCTGGGGTCCCTGGGCCAGGGTGGGAGACCCCACCATGTCTGGGGCCCCAGAGGAGATCCAGGCGGTCACGGGGGCTCCCTGGGAGAGTCCTGGCATCACTGGATCCTCAGTTCCCACCTGTGAGGCAGGCAAACCGAGCGTCATCACGCCGTAAGGGAGGTTAGCAGGCTTGTTTCTTACAGTTCAGTTCAGTTGCTCAGTCGTGTCCGACTCTTTGCGACCCCACGAATTGCAGCACACCAGGCCTCCCTGTCCATCACCAACTCCCAGAGTTTACTCAAACTCATGCCCATCGAGTCAGTGATGCCATCCAACCATCTCATCCTCTGTCGTCCCCTTCTCCTCCTCCCTTCAATCTTTCCCAGCATCAGGGTCTTTTCCAATGAGTCAGCTCTTCGCATGAGGTGGCCAAAGTATTGGAGTTTCAGCTTCAGCATCAGTCCTTCCAATGAACACCCAGGACTGGTCTCCTTTAGGATGGACTGGTTGGATCTCCTTGCAGTCCAAGGGACTCTCGAGAGTCTTCTCCAGCACCACAGTTCAAAAGCATCAATTCTTCGGCGCTCAACTTTCTTTATGGTCCACCTCTCACACACCCCCTCATGCCGCCCACTCAGGCATGCTCACAGTCATTCGCTAGCATTTCCACAGCCCCTGTGTCAGGGGTTGATGAGCAAAGCGCGGGTGCTGCTCTCGAGAGGTCACAGAACCATCCGTGGCTCCCAGCTCTTTGACGCTCCCTGTTCCCCTGCGGTCAGTCTCTGTTGTGTGCTGCTTGACCCCATCGCTAGCGTCTCAGTAGCTCTTTAACCTTGTCTGAAGCTTTGGCTTTGGTGAAACGGATTTCAAAGGACAGGGAAATAATGTTCCATTAAAGGCTCTGAAAAAATTGATCGTCTGGCTTCTGCACGATCTCCAAGGCGGAGGTGCCAACGACTGTTGGGACTGAATTTCCATCCTTCTTGCTCGAGGTTTATCATCAACCCCAAGCTAACAGCCACTAACAGCCACCGGAGGACAGAAGTCAGGGCCCAGGAACATCTGAGGCTTTGGGATTCCCGCGCGGCTGGGCCAGCGTGCCTCTTGCTGATTTCCTCTTTGAAAAGCACAACGCTCAATCACTGATACCCTGAACACACAGCTCCCACTCACCCGGCCCCCAGGAGGCTGGGAGGGCCCGAAGGGTGCAGAGCAGGCAGAGGGGCACCTGGGGCCTCACTCACCTGGCCCCCAGGAGGCTGGGAGGGTCCGAAGGGTGCGGGGCAGAGGGGCACCTGGGGCCTCGTCTCAGCCCCTGAGGCCATGCCGTGCCCAGTGCTTGCCCTCCCACTGCCTCTCACAGCACCCTCTCCCTCAGGTTGGGGTTCTTTCTTTCCCACCTCCAAGTCAGATGCTGCGATCCCCACCTTCTTGTGCTGCTCGGGTCCTCAAAGACTGGCAGGCACACAGGCCCTCCTCCCACCGAGAAACAAGTGGGTGTGTCGGGGCCCTTCCCCTCTGCCCCCTGGCTATGGGGTGCTCCTGGGCCCCAGGGACTGCTCCCCGCCGCACCCCTGCATCCCCCAGGGGTGGCAGTCTTGCAAGGCCTCCTCGGCCCAGACCCTCCAGGGCGACTGGGGCTTGACAGCACCACCCAACACTTTCACCCCACACCACTGTCGGTCCTCTGTCTCGGCTTCCTGGGGTTCAGAATATTTCCATCTGCGTTGACACGGGAGACACGGACAGGCCAGGGCGTTTCCAAAGGGCACACCTGGGGTGGATGCTGGTGGGCGGGGGGCGGTCCACAGGGAGTCTCTGTGCTCATTTTGCCGTGAGCCTGACACTGCTCTGGAGAGCAAGCGACGTGTGCACACAGCCGCGGGCAGCCCCGCGGAGGCCGGGGGTCCCCCTCTCTCCGCCCCATGGGGCAGGCTCCTTCCACTGCCTTGCAGCACACAGGGTGTCTCAAACTTCGGGCCACAGGCCCCTTGCAGCAGAGCTCCCTGCAACCACCCTCGGCTCCCCCCAAAACCAGAGGGCTGAGGCCCCGGAGATGCAGTTTCAGAGGGCCTGTGGTCCCTTCCCCTTCAAGGGAGCGAGGCCTAGAGGCCAGTGACCAGCGCCTGTGGGCGCGTCAGAAGCAGGGTGGAGTCCCGGGCCCTGGGCCTCAGGGAGAAGGTGGGCTCCAGGTCAGGAGGTCCCCAGACACCCCCGACCCCATTTGGGGGCTCCCAGTGCCTCCTCTGCCCCCCAGGCCTCGGCAAGTCAACTGAACCAGCCGGTTCACTCAGCCGGGTTTCCGCCTTCCACTTTGGGGGAAAGAGGCAAGTACAGCCAAGGAACCAAATCCTCACGCGGAATTCCTTACACGGTGCCTGGATCCTGCCCCCGTGACCCCCAGCACCAATAAGGCCACAGACGGGGCTCTCGGAGAACCAGGGGTTCAAGGGGGTAGCTCCCGAGAGAAGCGCATTCTATATTCCCAGGTAGATGACCTAGCTGGGCGCCCCCGCCCTTGCGGGCACAGCCTGCCAGGGGCCCAGGCTTGACTGTCTCAGGAGAACAGGGGTGGGGCGGGCCGAGGTCCCCAGGCTGCCGGCCAACTCGGGGTCCTCAGGGAAGGTGGCCCGAGCCATGTGCAGGGCCTCGCATTCCCTCGTCCCCTCCGGTGATGCTCTGCTGGACGGTAAGCCCGTGAGAGAGGGACAAGCCCCCGATCCCACCCGACCCCTTCCCGGGATCCTGGGGATTTTCTGGGAGTGGTCAGTGCTCAGGACTTTTTTCTTGGTTTATCGAATGAGGGGAAGCCGCAGGCTCCTGCAGACAGCCCTGTATCCTGCTCCTTGCTGGGCTGGGACCAGCCTTAGGCAGCCCCTTGCCCAGGGATGAGGCTCGGGGGTCGGCAAGGTGGGCAGGGGCGGACATTGGGAGCTGATGGAGACACTCGGCCTCCAGGGTGAGAGAACAGCCCCCGTCGTTGCCAAGGACACTTGGCCGGCAGTCCTCCAAACAGCTCTGGGCGTTCACCATCCTGTTTCCTCCCTGCTCACTGCAGACAGAGGAGCTGCCAGACGGAACCCTGAGAAAGCGGTGTTTCCACACTGGCCCCCCAGCTCGGTGGGCCGGTCGTCACAGTCTCAGCGCTTGGTGGGCCTGCCTGCCAGGTGGGGCGGCCAAACCTGGTCCAAAGAGACGAGGGAGCCTCAGACCCTGTCGGAGCCTGGGTCCCCTCCGAAGGGCACGTGGCCCCAGGCTGAGTATGCAATTCTCAGTGTACCCAGCACGGGAGAGAGTGTGACCTGGGAAGCGGACTGTGGGTGAAGGTGTAAAGTTCAGCTCTGATGCTTCCTTGCTGTGTGTCTCCAGGAAAGTTTCTGAGCCTCTCTGGGCTTTTGTTCCTCGTCTGTGAAACCGGGATGATCATGGTATCTACCCCAGTGTTAGTCTCTCAGTCGTGTCCCACTCTGGAGACCCCGTGGACTGTAGCCCTCCAGGCTCCTCTGTCCATGGCATATGGGATTCTCCAGGCAAGAATATTGGAGTGGGTTCCTATTTCTTTCTCCACTGAATCTTTCTGACCCAGGGATTGAACCATTGAACCTGGGTCTGCTGCATTGCAGGCAGATTCATTACTTTCTGGGCCTTTGAAGGCCTAATGCGTTAATGGATGTATGTGACAGCCACTGGTTTAGAATAAATTCTCAATAGAGATTAACCAGGAGGTAGATGAGTGTGGTGGAAGGGTTAAATGTGGGGGAGGGTTAAACATGGGGGAGGGTTAAACATGCAGGGTTAATCGTGTAGGGGAGCGTAAATGTCGGGGAGGGTTAAACGTGAGTCAGGGTTAAACTGGGGGGCAGGGTTAAACGTGGGCTGGGCGCTTACAGAAACCTTCCTACCGTGCAGTGTGCAGTAGGTGCTGCCCTGCCCTCCTGGGAGATATCTGGGCAGAGATTGTGGTACATTCTGGGGATGGTAGGTTTGGCTCCCGGGAGCCGGCCCACACCTCGGGTGAGAACTGGTCCCCCAGGACTGGCCAGTGGGCTCAGTCCTGGCGAAGGTGAGGCCAAAGCGAGGGCCTGGGAAAGCCGACAGCGCGGGCTTCACCCACGTGCTGCAGGGCGGAGCTCTGGGTGTGTTCAGTACGTGTGCCAGACTGCCTGGCACAGAGGGGGCCACAGAGGTGCCTCGGAAACCGGAGCAGGGCCAGGCCCACCCCGGGTTCGCAGTGGGAGCCGGCCAAAGGCCACCCTCCTGCCTCCCCTACACAGTCATGCTTCAGACTCAGCGCTGATGAGTGACCCCGGGCCTCTGGGCGCCTCTCCACAAGGAAGCCCCCAGTTCCATCTGCAGACAGCTCTGTACCCCCAGCTCCTCCACTGAGGAAAATAAAGACAGTCCCAGTTTGCTCTTTCTGAAAGCTCCGCAAGTGTATCTTTGGAGAGGAAATTTGTCAGCTCAGATAATTCGTGTGTCTCTCGAGACATCTCAGCAGATCATGAAAAACCCTTAGGAGCCCACAGCAGAGGACCATGGTGGAGATGCAGACGGCGGAGCTGAGAGTGGCCGGCATGGTTCGAAAGCCCTCGATCCAGGCGCAGCAACCCGCTCCAGCCAGAGCCAGTGGGGTCTTTGGGACCCTCACACGTCTCGTCACCCAACACCCAGATGAAAAGCAGCCCCGTTCCCAGCCCTGCAGGTGCATGTCTGAGACAAAGACCCTGGGAGAGACACAGGTGGGTCAGGGATCTGGGTTCAAGCCCAACTGCGCCTGCAAGCTGAGGTCCTCACCTGCCTGAGGCTGAAGGGGAGGGGCTTTAGGAATCAGACGAGGTGGGGTGTTTCAGGGGCAGCCACAGAACAGGTCCCCACGAGGTGACCAGGACCGCCATCCCGGCTTGTAGCCACAGCTGAGACCACCCGTGGGCTCTGGTTCCCACAGCACAGACCCTCGAATGGTCACGGGGGACTGTGAGTGACCACACCTGTCATTTACTGGGTGCCAGCCTCTCTCATGGAGGAGGAAATGGCAAGCCACTCCACTATTCTTGCCTGGAGAATCCCATGGGCAGAGGAGCCTGGCAGGCTACCGTCCATGGCATTTCGAAGAGTCGGACACGGCTGAGCGACTGGCACACAGGCTTTCTTGGCGCCTGGCCACTGTAGATGGGGACTTGACGAACTGGATCATCAAAGCCAGAGGGTGGGGGTTCTCCGTGAAAGGTGGGGATGACTGTGGTCCCTGCAGAGGGGCGTCCCCCAGCACGGTGTCCCGAAGGCGTGCCTATTGGAGCCTCTTGGCTGTGAATGCCAAGGCCAAACGCAGCCTGAGATTATGGGCTCGTGTCATCCAGGATCTGGGAACGTCACAGACCCTCCCTGTCCCAAGGAAGGTTGCTGTCCTCTTAGGATATGTGTGATGGTCCCCCACCACCCCAGCTCAGCAGCCCTGGGGAAGAAGATTCTGATGGATCCACGTGTGCTCATCACCTTAGGGGATGATGGGTGAGGTCTAGGCCATGCACCCACCCAGACACCACGGAGGCGTGGGGATCAGCCACCCCCAAAACCAGGGGAGCAGAGGTTGGTGACCAGTGAAGGCTACAGACAAGGTGTCTGTCCAAGGCCCCCTCCAGACAGGAACAGGGGCCACTCCTGGAGGTGGGAGGGACGCAGAATCTCACCCTGTTCTCAACCACAGGGCCGGGACTTTCACCGATCGCTTTCATACAACTTGGCTCAACAACCGGGCCCCAGCTTTCCCTTGATTGAAGCAAAGCGTGAGGCTTCGCTGACTTCATCAGGTTCTTGGCGGACAAACCCAACTTCCTAGAGACTAACAAGTTGGCAGATGGCTTTTGAGCCCCACTTGTTTGCCAGGCACTGCCCTGAGCTCCTAGAAGCCCTGAGTCGGAGTTGGTGCCCTTGGGGAGCCCCCAGTCCCCCAGGAGGAGGAGGTCCAGCTCTGGGCAGATGGCAAAGAAGAGGCACTGGAGAGTGGATGGGGGCAGACTCACGGGGGAGACGTCGGGTGCACCTGAAGCGGGGAGCCTGGCGGGACTTTGGTGCTGGGTTGGACTTGCGATCGCGGGACGTGGTGGTGACCAGCTTCCCCCAGGGGAGCCTGGTGGCCCCTGCGCTTGTGTGGCCCAGTCGGCCATGAATAAAGACCAAGCACCCACCTGTTCCCAGGCTCTGCACAAGGGCCCAGGCGGGAGGGAACCAGAGCTCTTCGATGGGGCTTGTGTTCCGGTGGAGACGGAGGAAAGCCACCGACAAACAAGTGGATGGAATGGACACGAATCTTTGTAAACTGGTGCGCCCGTTCTGTGTCCCCTTCTGCCAGCGACACGGTCTATTTTTACCTTGTCAGAGCAGGTGACGTTCATAGCAGAGCCTGTGACCACGCCCGACCCTGGGTCAGGTTAGAAATGAGAAAACCCGGGGAGAACATTTAGATTGTTCCAACAGTGTAAACGCTATTCAGAGCTGGCCTAGGCCTGGGCTGAGATGCTGTCCCCTTTCCACCTTTGTCACAGCCCCTGGGTTTTCAAGGACCCTTCCTGCAACCCCAAGGCAAATGCGTTTTGTCTACTCATCACCCACTAATTGCTCAGTGTCGTGTCGCTTGTCAATGTTCCCTGAAGATGTAGCACAGCTCTTTTCTTTTCCTGCAGTTTTCAGCGGCATTTGTTTCTAGATATGTGCTTTATTATATCATCATTTCCTCACTAAAAATGGTTGCTTTTGTGTTACAACCTCCATTCTGCAAGTTGCCTTTTCTGCAGATTCCCCCTCTGCTCCAGTGTAGACCAGTGGCTGACCAGGCCTCCTCCCAGTGCTGCCCTGGGCCTTCCCTCACCCCTGCACAGAGTCAGGCTCCCTGATTCTCATCTTCTACCCCTTTTTCTGTCTTGGTCTTACTCCCTACTTTTGCTGGAGTACACCCTCAATGAACTTTCTCGCACCAGATGCATGAGAAATACACGTTATGCTCCTGCGATTCTGAAAATGTTTAGGGCTCCTTCAATTGTCTCTGTTTCCTCTGGGGTCAGTTTTTCCTGTACCAGCACTTGGTCCACCTGCCTGGGGATCCTGGCGATGTTCTCTGTTCAGGAGGGAGCACCTGACTGGCTGGTGTGAGCTTCCTCTGCTGTCATGTCAGAGCTGTTTCTCCTCTGGGCAGAGGAGCCACGTCCCCCGGAAGCTTAGCTTTAGGGGAATGACAAGAAGCCGCTTTGGGGACTGGCCTTTCCAGGAGCTGGAGCGTGAAAGGATTTGTGGGGGACAACTGGTGTCCCCTGAAGGTTCAACTTTGTTGCTAGGACAACTCACCCAGGGAGTGCTTTATTCCCTGGGGGTCCAAGCAGCCTGCCTGCCCTCTAAGTGAGGAAATGGGTGGGACGGGGGGACAGGGGTCCCCTCCCGCTTCTCGCCTGCAGACTGTGAGCCCAGCGCCGCCATGTGCTTCTGTCGGGCAGTGGGCTCACCCTCCTTTTGCAGGTCCTCCTACAGGGTGTATGCTCTGATCTCCCTTCTGTACCATCCATCAACCCACGGTCCTCTCTTCCACCGTCCGGACATGTGTCAGAAACTCCCCTTGGCTGGTGGCCTGTGCGCCTCCTCAGCGCTTTCCTCCTGAGGGCATGTCATTGTCACCGTAGTTCTGTGGGTCTCGGGAGATGGGAGGTGAGCACAGGTTCTGGTCCGCCATGCGGGGCTGGGTGTCTCCCGGGGTTTGACAAACACAGAAGAGAAGTAACAAGGCTCTCATTTCACAGGGGAGCAGAGTCCCTTGAAGGCCACTCAGAGATTGGCCTGGAGAAGGAGACAGCGGGTGGGAGGAGGGCAGGAGGGGCTACCCAGGTGTCCAGGGGCATGAGAGTGAGGCTGACTGCGGACACTCAACTGGTCAGGGACCAAGGATGGATTGAGGCTGGGCAGGGACAGGCAGAGAGGAGTGAAGGAAGGAGAAGAGGGGAGGGGGTCCCAGGCCAAGGCTCCACGTGGGCCCCCAGCAGAGGGAACAGTGGGACCCAGGGTCAGGGCTGGGGGGCCCCACCAGCAGGCAATGGGGAGGATGGCGTCCGAGGGAACCAGCTGTGGACAGGGCTGGGCGCAGGGGAGCCAGGACCTCCCGGCCCCGAGGGTCCAGGAAGGGGTGTGGCCAGGCCCCAGAGGGAGGGTTGCCCCGGACACGCTGCGGCCTTGCTTCCCTGGCCTGGCAAGCAGCGAGCCCGGGAATCAGCCTGTCTCTCTCAACCCGCCCTGTTCTCTCCAGCGGCTTCCTATTGGCCAAACACGCAAGGAAGCTAGAGGTTTAAGGGGCCCCTTGAAGTGGCCACACGGGTCCGAGGGCAGGGGCCAGAGGGGGATGGGAGGGCCAGGCGGTGGTGGGGGGTGCCAACTGGCCAGCAGCCCAGGCCCTGCTCCACAGCCCCCAGGCAGGCAGCCTGACAAGACATGTGCAGAGTCCATGTGAAAGAAACCATAAAACGCTCCTGCGAG
The DNA here is from genome assembly GCF_002263795.3 of Bos taurus. Classification (NCBI taxonomy): domain Eukaryota; kingdom Metazoa; phylum Chordata; class Mammalia; order Artiodactyla; family Bovidae; genus Bos; species Bos taurus. Next base: position 115,202,177 of record NC_037333.1, on the reverse strand, counting down.
GCACGAAGAAGACCCAAAATAGAAAGGTTAGGACGTTCCAACATCATCAAGATGTCAGTGCTCTCTAATTTAGGGTATAAATTTAATGGGCTCCTAGTAAAAATTCCAATGAGCATTTTTTCATAGAGCTACATGGTTGATGTTAACATTCGTATGGAAAAATAAACGGGCGAGAATAGCTGAGGGCGCTGAGGAGGAGGGGCTCAGGATGGGCATTACGACACGCTGCGCAGACCTCTCCTGGAGACAGCGGGCTGATGACACGGGAGAGCCGCGGAGCCAGACCGTGGCAGCGGAGTCCGGCGTGTGATGAATGACGCGTCTCAGTTCCCCGCGGCAGTCATGATCCGTCAAGTAACATGATGCCAGGCGAGTAGATCATTGTTTGGAAAAAGATAAAATTAGATCCATTTCTCACACCAGGCAGAAGAATAAACTCACGAGATCAGAACTCTGGAAGTACGAAGCTTCGCTATACAAATACCAGAAGCAAACACAGGTGAATCCTTCTGTAAGCAGCGTGCAGAGAAAGGCTTTCCAGCTGTGAGTAAAAACCCAGCTCCAATAAAGAAAACGGCAACACATTTGTCTGTAAAAATGGGAAGTCTTGCATGAAAAATAAGTAAAGTAGAAGAGACACCAGGAGAAAACGTTTGGAGCTTACCTCGTAGATAGAAGGCTTGACATATGAAGAATTTTTAAAAGGTGAGAAACAAAAGTGCAGAAATCATGTAGAGAAAAGAGCAAACTACGTGAAAAATAGTCCCAAAAAGGGCTGTGAAACGGCCCTCGGAAATCATGTAGAGAAAAGAGCAAACTACGTGAAAAATAGTCCCCAAAAAGGGCTGTGAAACGGCCCTCGGAAATCATGTAGAGAAAAGAGCAAACTACGTGAAAAATAGTTCCCCAAAAGGGCTGTGAAACGGCCCTCGGAAATCATGTAGAGAAAAGAGCAAACTACGTGAAAAATAGTTCCCAAAAAGGGCTGTGAAACGGCCCTCGGACGAGTGAAAAGCCACTTTGCGTCTCCATGTAAGAGAGACAGACTGAAGCCAGGCAAGGTGCCATCTCTTATCCATCCAGCTGGCAAAGACACAGAGTCTGACAACACGCGCTGCTGGCGAAGCTGTGGGTTAACAGGCAGGCTCAGGCGCTGCCGGTGGCAACGAAGCGCTGTCCCCCTCGTGGGTGGACAGATCCACGCGTGCTTACTCTTTGACCCAGCAGCCTCACTTTGAAGAATTCACCCCAAAGATACACTTTCAACATCACAAAATACAGGGGCACAGGGTATTCCGTCCATCAGAATTCATCGCGGCAACTTAGGGAGAGTTACAGGTGCAAGAGGAGGTGGGGACCGAGTACAGCACACCCACAGCGGGGTGGGGCTGGGCCACTCGCCAAAGGGTCTCCGCCAAGCGCGTTGGAGTGATTTCTAGGATGTAATATTGAGTGAAAAATGTCAAGGGCAACAACAGCGCAACCACGACTACCTTGTATGTCATAGAGAAAGGGAACAGCAAAAATGCACCCAGACGGCCTGTCTTTACAAGAAGACACTCAGGGCAAGTCAGCAAGGGGTGGATGAGACCCCTCCCCTGCCAGGAGAGCGGGTGGGGGACTCTCTGTGAAGTTCGCCTTTGGAAGCAGGTTCTGGTTCTACACATTCAAGTCAATTCAGTCAGCGAGGAGAAGACAGGGGAAGACAAAATTGAAAGCAAACTGGTAGAAACCAAGCTCCATGGGTCCAGAGGCACCCGGAAAACCGAAACGGAAACAGAAGCAAACCCAGAGTGATGGTCTGGACACCCTGAGCCTTTGATGGGGCTGGAGACGGGGCAGGGAAAAGGGGAGCAAATTACAACAGCCTCTGGTCGGGCTCTTGTCCGTCTAGTCAAGGCTATGGATTTTCCACTAGTCATGTATGGATGTGAGAGTTGGACTATAAAGAAAGCTGAGCACTGAAGAATTGATGCTTTTGAACTGTGGTGTTGGAGAAGACTCTTGAGAGTCCCTTGGACTGTAAGGAGATCCAACCAGTCCATCCTAATGGAAATCAGTCCTGAATATTCATTGGAAGGACTGATGCTGAAGCTGAAACTCTAATACTTTGGCCACCTGATGAGAACTGACTCATTTGAAAAGACCCTGATGCTGGGAAAGATTGAGGGTGGGAGGAGAAGGGGACAACAGAGGATGAGATGGTTGGATGGCATCACTGACTCAACGGACATGAGTTTCAGTAAACTCTGGGAGTTGGTGATGGACAGGGAGGCCTGGCGTGTTGCAGTCCATAAGGTCGCAAAGAGTCAGACACGACTGAGTGACTGAACTGAATTGAACTGAACTTGTCTGGCTGCTGAGAAGCTAAGGGCCCACCCCGGGGGAACTGCTGTGGGAAGAAGAGACAGAATTGTGGAGTGGGGCGGGCGCCAGCCCAGGTTACCAGTATGAACTCAACATCTCTACAGTGCCCAGGGCGCTTCACTGGGGGCTCAGATGGTGAAGAATGTGCCCGCAGTGCGGAAAACCCAGGTTGGACCCCTGGGTCAGGAAGATCCCCTGGAGAAGGGAACGGCTGCCCACTAACGGCACCCAGTGTTCTCGCCTGGAGAATCCCAGGGACAGAGGAGCCCAGGGCTACAGTCCATGGGGTCGCAGGGTCAGACACGACGAGCGGATAACCCTTCACTTTTACATTTTCACAGTGTCCTTGCAGCGCGTTTGCACGTGCGTATGTGTGCCTGTCTGCTGCGTGTTTACACGGGTACATATGTGTGCACAGTTCCTCCATATATCTGCCGACATGTCTGAAAGCCTGAGTCCGTGACCCCTGGCACCCAGACGCTCTGTTTCTAAAACACTTTCTACTAAAAGGAACCAGGCTTCCAGGGGAAATGGCTGATTTTAGGGCTGTGGCAGGGAAAGCCCGCCTTGAGCCTGGAACCTCCTGTCTGCCAGGAGTAAAGAGATGCTAACAAAGGTGGGATGTCACAGAGACCGGGAGCCAGCTCGGCAGGGCACTCAGGGCCCAGCGTTTGGGGTGGTCTGAGCATCAAACTAACGAAGGACCCTGATGGATTATAGATGTTCATGCTGATGAAAGACACCTACCTACATTCACGATCCATAGATGGATCGATGGACAGAGTAATAGATGGCGATATGGGTGCATCTGTCCACACAAACATACCTACACACCTGCACACCTACCTGCCTACCTGACAGATGATGCAGAGATGGGCAGACAGGTGGGTGGGTGGACGACGGACGGACGAGACAGAAGACTCATTGCTTTCCTAGCACACTGGATGCCAACGCCACACGTGCAGGAACTGCTGGGTTGGAAAATGGACATTTAGCAGCCGAAGACTGGATCAGCAAGTCACTAATGGATGGTAAATCTAGAGGGACGTTTTGATGAGAGGCAGACCATTTCCAGGGTCTTTAAAGAGCCTGCTTTCTAGACTGCTTATCAGTTGCACGGAAATACAGCAGGTGAATCAGACGGCTCCCTGAGCAGCTCACCAGAAACAACCTCCCGGCGAGAGGCGGATGCTTGTCGTGTGCTCTCGACGTGGAAGCGGGGAGGACACGTCATCCGTGCGCTACTGCAGCCAGAATCTAACAGAGAGGAGGGATCAGACAAACCCCAAGGAACACCGTTCTATTTAAAAAAACAAAACTGTAGTCTTCAAAAATGTCAGTGACATAAAAGACAAAGACTACGGAAATGTACCAGATGAAAAGGAACTAAAGAGAGAGGCAGATAAGTGCAATTCCTGATCCCCAAGTGATCCTGGACTGGAGAGAGAAGGCGAGAAAGGGCATCATCCGGTCAATTGGCAAAATGGGAATTTCAGCGGCAGCTTAGATAAGGATGTTGGAGCTGTGCTGATAATCGCACTGATGTTATGTAAGAGAAGAGCTCTGTCTTGAAGGGTGAAGGGCTGCCGTGCCTGCAGCTGGGTCTCCAACAGTTCAGAGAAAAATTGCACATTCCCATGGGGGTGTAGGGGGAGGGGGAAGGGAGGAAGGGGGAGGGCAGGGAGGGGGAGGGGCAGGGCAGAGGAGGGGGAGGGAGGGGGAGGGCAGGGCAGAGAAGGAGAGGGAGGGGAGGGGCAGGGGGCAGAGGAGGAGAGGGAGGGGAGGGGCAGGGGGAGGGGCAGGGCAGAGGAGGGGGAGGGAGGGGGAGGGGCAGGGCAGAGGAGGGGGAGGGAGGGGGAGGGGCAGGGCAGAGGAGGAGAGGGAGGGAGGGGCAGGGGGAGGGGCAGGGCAGAGGATGGGGAGGGAGGGGAGGGGGAGGGAGAGGGCAGAGGACGGGGAGTGAAGGGCAGGGGAGGGAGAGGGGCAGGGCAGATGAGGTGGAGGAGGAAATCAACGATGAAATAAATGGGGTAAAACATTAGCAGTAATGGAATTCAGGTAAATGGTACCTGGCATTCTTTGTTCTACTTTCATTCTCGTAACTTACCTGCAGTTTGAGATTATTTCCAAATGAAAAATTTAAAGACAGCAACCCCCTGCTCCCCACCTGGGTCTAAGTGAGGCACCCAGATCATACTCTGCTGTTGACAGCCAAACACACTCCCACCCAGCAGCCTCCCCCTCTCTAGGAACCCCTCAGAGAAGCAGTGTCAGAACGCCCGCCCTCCTCAGAGTACTTGTCCAGTAAAAACAGTAATAACCCACTGCAATAATAAACCCCTCTCCGTGTATAGAGCACTCAGCAGTTTACAAGGCACTTACCAGACCCGGTAGGATCTTGATAGCAATTCTGAGAGACCTGTAACAGCTAGAATTTGTGTTATATAAAATCATGGTTCAAAAACACTGCTTTAAAAGGGGGCTTCATAGTGTTTATTTTCCTGGGCCCTGATAAGGATGAAGTGGAATCAGACAACTGTAAGTGCTGGGAATTCTCAAGCAGTTTATCTAAAGCAGTCCCTCAGGCCTCTTGGGATCAGCTAGGGAGCTTATGAAATGCAGACTCCTAGGTGCCATGCCCGGATCTCAGGACTGGGGACTGGCGTCTCCATGGTAGCAGGCTGCCCAGAGGAAGTTGGTTCAGAGCAGAGTTGTGGGGCAGACACAGATATGGGGTGACCCCGCTTCCCCCCGATAGGAGCCCGGCCCCTGGGCTGGAGCTCAGGGCGGGACCAACCTTGGGCAGGACCACACACCCTGAATCCCACTCCTGCGAGGGGCCAGCCAGGGCTCCCAGGTGTTATTACCCAATGTCTCCACTGAGAAGTTCCCGTCGGCCAGCTGGGGCCCTGCCCACCTGTCTGCCGGCTCAGCGGAGCTCAGCTGTGGGCTCCAAGGGCAGAGTCCGGGACCCCTGCCGCCCTGGTGGAGGCTGGCTTTTCAGAGAGGGGGTGTTCATATCACCTCTCACCTGAGACACAGGTGGAGGGCCTTTCCTTTGAATTTTATTTTTAATTTTTAATTGTGGTTGAATACACATGAGTTGAATACACAGGGCTTCCCTGGGGGCGCAGACGGTAAAGAATCTGCCTGCAATGTGGGAGACCTGGGTTCGATTCCTGGGTTGGAAGATCCCCTGGAGAAGGGAATGGCAGCCCACTCCAGTATCCTTGCCTGGTTAGAGAATCCCATGGACAGAGGAGCCTGGCGGGTTACAGTCCATGGGGTCGCAGAGAGTCGGACACGACTGAGCGACTTCCCTTCACACAAGAGATGGACCAGGTCTGCCCTTGTTAAATGTACAGCTCACCCGGTCAGCATCAGCTCCAGGACCGCGCCCTGCTTCCAGTCTCTGAGGTTTTATTTCAGTGGTGCCAGCAAGCTGACACAGTGGTACCGAGTTGGGGTCCTTCTGCACAGACAAGGGGGCAGGGGAGCGCCAAGCCGTAAGTGTGGCCGGGGAGTGAGCGTCTGATCACTCAGCCAGTGTGAGGTCATCGAGGAGGGGGCAAAGCAGCCGCCATGCCAGGGACATGTGTCTGTGAGTCCTGGGGGCTGGGACAGAGTGGGGGTCTCTCATTAGAGACCGGACCCAAGCTTTCGGAGAGAAAACGATTCCTTGGTCCTAAATTCTTCTGCGTTTTCCTCATGCCAAGGGCTGACCGCCATTAGCGGACGTGTCTGGTGTCGCCCTGTTCCAGTTCATCCCCTCGCTCTTCTGCTTTGCATTGACTGAGGTTTTTAAATTGAAGCACAGTTGACTTGGGCTTCCCTGGTGACTCAGTGGTAAAGAACCCGCCTGCCAATGCAGGAGACGCGGGCTCGATCCCTAGATGGGGAAGATCCCCTGGAGAAGGGAATAGCAGCCCACTCCAGTATTCTTGCCTGGAGAATCCCATGGAGGAGCCTGAGGGCTACAGTCCGTGGGGTCGCAGAGTCAGACTCAACTGAGCAGCTGAACAGCAGCAACATGTGTCTGATGATGTTGTGTTAGCTTCAGATTTCCCGCAGTGATTCAGTTACACTTGACCCTCTCGTGTGGGGTTTTCGGGCCTTCCCTCGCCTCCAACAGTGTCCGTCTTACCTGGAAGGCCTGCTCTGGCCGTTCCGTTAGCTCTGTTCACAGGGGAGCTGGTTAGTTCTAGTTCACGGCATTCCCTTTCCTCCTGGTTCCTCTCTGCCGCCTCCTGACTGCCCCTCTAACCCCCACGGTGACGGCTGGCTCTGTCTTCACCACCCGCTCCGGGGAGGGGTGACAACCGTTAAGATGGGCACACATCTCGGGGCTTCGGTGAGAGTGAGGCAGGAGCTGGGGATCCCAGTGTCCAGGGCTCCCGGGCAGGGGCCGCTCTTCCGAGAGCGCTTCCGTTTGTCCCCCTGCCAGCCCCTCTTGGCCTCAGGCTCCCGACTGGGCCCCAGCACCTGGAGGCGAGACCCGCGCTCACCGCTGTGCGGGGAGGAGAGCCCGCTGGGCACCCGGCAGTTCCTGAGACGCCACCCTGCCCCCTCCCCGGGCGCCGTGGGGCGGCCTGAGCACCTGGCTCACGCTCTCCTCACCTGGCAGGGCCTTCCTCACCTTCCTTGGTCCTTAGGGCTGTGTGCTGGGCAGGGCTGCCTCTGCGACCCAGGGCCATCACCTTCCCCTCAGCCTGCATCTTGAATCAGAAGTCCCTGGATGCCAAAGGGAGGAGGTCAGAGCAGAAACACTTCTGTGTGGTCATTCTGCTCTGGACCTGGGCTTCTCAGCAAGAAAAAAAAAAAATAATAAAAGGGACTTCCCTGGCGGTCCAGGGATTAAGACTCCACGCTGCTCGTGCAGGAGGCGTGGGTTCCATCCCTGGTTGGGAAACTGAAGTCCCATATGCCGTGCAGCATGGCCAAAATGTAAGAAAATAAAAGTAATAATAATAATAATAATCAGGTGTCCACACAGTAATCCTAAGAGGTCAGCATTTTTATTCCTACTTGGCCCCCCAGTGACACCAAGGAGAGGAGAGCCTTTTGCTCTAAGGAGGAGTCAGGATTTGAACTTGGGTCTCATGGAGTGATGGAGGTGCCATGTGAGCCCAAAATACGTGGTCCAGTCTGCATGGCCTCCGGGGGTTCCTGGTCTGGGAAGCCCTGGTCTGTCCTGTCCGTCTCCCCAACCGCCCACCATGGACGTGATTTCATTTCACACAGTTCAGTTCAGGTCAGCTTTCTCCACTTCGATGAGCACGTCTCCTGGGCTGCCCTGGGCCTCACCGGGGCTGGGGCATTGACGGTTGAGTAGGAGGTCGGGCTCTGTGTCTTGGCGGGCTGAAGGCGAGTGGACGTGTGCCTGCTTCTGAGAAAGTTTGGAGAGCTTGTCTGCTTTCCCTTTGGGGTCACCTTGATTCTCCCCTTTTACGATCTGACTTGTTTTTCCTCAGGCTGGCGGTCATTGAGCCATCCCTCGAAAGGGCAGCACAGGGTGGGGGTTGGTGCCCAGAGCAGGGAGAGGAGCCCCTGCTGGACACACGGGAGCGTCCGCACCCACCTGTCCAACCACGCGTCTGTCCCAGTGATCTGTCCCAGAGCAACGATGCCGGTGATGAAAGAGCCAGAAGCGGGGGAATAATGAGACAGCTGATTTTGTTCTGGGGCAGAAAGCCGGCCCTTCACGGAGGCTCAGAGCAGCCCCTGCGGGCAGGGACCCAGCTGGGAAGGAGGTGGGGGTCTAACCTCGTCCACCTCCGGGGCTGTGGGCACAGCTCCTCGGGCACACAGCACTGGCCCCTGCTCAGGCCTTCACATGGTAATGAGGTGCCGTCTGCGCTGTGCTTGGGGGACCCCCACCCCGATACAGTGAGGAAACCACGGCTTTGGGCGGTGAAGCGGCAGAACCAGGCCCCAATCCTGCCCTGTGACCCCAATCTCTGCTTGGAGGGCCGCCAAGACCACCTTCTAATGCGTGAAGGGTACATGCCCGTGACCCTGACCCTTCCACCACCAGAGACCACTTTGCACCAGAGACCCCGGTTCTGGAATCTTTCATGTGCCAAACGCCACTTTCCAGGTGGCAAGCAACAACAGTTAAAATGAATGCATGTTTCTTTTACTAAATGTAACCTTGGACCAAGGTCCAGGACGGAGCGCCCCTGGTCCCTGGAAACGGGGTGCAGTCAGAAAGGGGGCACCCCTAACCCACCTCAAAAGGTGCCCCCCGGCAACCAGGAGCCACAGCCCTGGAGGATGACCTGCTTCCCGTGAAGGAGACTGAGCCAGCCCTTGGGAGGCAATGGACACACTGAGATGTACAAACCCACAGCCACGCACACAGCCACACTCGTCCCAACCGCATCTGAGCGGCGCCTGGGAAGCAGCGAGTTCCCCTGGGGGCACAGCCTGGCCCGGGCACCAGTCAGGCCTGAAGGGGCCTCGAACTCCATGCTGATAAGAGATGGAATTTTCCTGGGCGTTTCTGATGACCGGTCCCAGGCTGGGATCCCACAGGACATTCTGCTCAAAGCACAGCCACGGGTGCAGACTTGCACATGGGCGTCAAGTCTACAAAAGGTGGACGGGGTGACCCTCGCCCCTGGCCTCCGCGTGCCAGGCTCCCCGGGTCCTCCCCCTGAGTGCCAGGCTGTGCCAGGCCCCGGACGTGCTCCGGCCCATCGCCTCCCGACCCCAGCAGCCTGACGAGGTCCAGGTGTGGTCTGAGTGTCTGTTCCCTCACAACTCACACGTTGAACTCGTACCCTCAGCCTGAGGGTATGTGTGGATGGGACTCGGGAGGTGGTCTGATTCACCAGATGTGGGTGGGATCTGTGTCCTTGTAGAGGAGGCCGACAGAGCCCCTCGGCCCCTCTGTCTCACGAGGACGCGGGGAGAAGGGCCGGCCGCAACCTAGGAAGACAGTCCTCACCCAGACGTGACCGCACGCACTGGTGCCTGGCTTCCAGTAGCCAGAACTGTAAGCAGTAAACATCTGTGGTTCACGGGGCCACCACTTCTGTGGGCTTTTGTTAAAAGTGCCCAGACAGACCAAGTCAGGGACGGTGAATGGGATGACCAGGGCGTCCCTGGTGGCTCAGAAAGTAAAGAATCCGCCTGCAGTGCAGGAGAACAGGGTTCGATCCCTGGGTCGGGAAGACCCCCTGGAGAAGGGAGTGGCAACCCACTCCAGTATGCTTGCCTGGAGGATCCCATGGACAGACCATGGGGTTGCAAAGAGTCGGCCACGACACGGCTGAGCGACCAACACTGTCCCACTTTCCTGGATGACCTGCGGGGCACGGGGCAGGTCACACCGCAGCTGAAGGCCCCTCAGCCGTCGTGTCAGGCTGTGGGGAGGAGCCCCAGGTCCAGCCAGACCCTGTGGGGTTCACGTTCATCTTCCGGACTTGTGCGGGCGGCCCCACTCCCCTGGGCCTTTATCTTCCACACAGTGGTGGCGACAGCGACCCGATCGCGTGGGTGAAAGCCCAGGCCTCAGTGTGTCCTCCGCAGAAGATTCAGTCCCCAGGACCCCCACGCTGGTCACTGCAGGAAGCCGTGGTCTCCCCGGCACCCCACGCCCTGATCCTTGAATACTCATCAGTGTCGAGTCCCCCAGTGCAGTGGTTTCCATGGAGACCCACTCTCAATGGCTTAAATAGACAAGGGCGGGGGTTTTCCAAGGCCTGCACGCAGGCCAGCGTGGACGCGAGCATCCCCATCCACGGGGGGCTCCTGCTGACCTCTCTGGAGACATCAGAGATGAGGGGCATGGGGGGAGGGAGGAGAGGGCGGGAGGAGGGGGCCTGGGGGAGCCTGGGAGCCCGGGGTGGAGATGAGACACAGAGGAGTCGGTGCCCACTACTTGTCACCTTGGCGATGCTTGCGTCGAGTCGCTGGCAGGCAGCACATGTGCCGTCCTGGACGCCACCCATCTGCACGGGTTTCCACCGTGACCCCAGCAAGTCCCGTCCTGGGAGGGTGAGGCCCCAAGCCCAGGCCTCCCACCGCCACCGCCCCAGCCGCCCCCAGGGCCACTGCGTTTGGGTGGGTCGGGGTGGGGGGACAAGACTTGCCCCGTCCCAACCTTTGGACGCTGTCTGAAGGGTCATCGCCACTCACCGACCCGTCCTGTTCCGACCTGAGTCCTTGGCCCACCCTGGCTTCTCAGGCCGGGCCGTCTTGGATGCTCTCTGCCTGGCTCCCAGCGGACAGTGGAACGTCTGGCGTGAGTTTGACGGTCAGCGTCAGGGGCCTCAGAATGGTCTGGGTGCTGGCCTGAATGCAGGAAGGTGGGACCTTGAGGTCCAGGAAGGCGTCCGGTCAAGGAGGCCTGAGGGCCTGCCCGCCGCTGCCTGGGGAGCAGATATGAGCCGCGCCTCTCCGCCCTCCAGCCCTCACCTGGAGGCTCGGCCTCAGCAGGACGCAATCAGAGGCCAGCTGGGAAGGGCGGGCGTCCGGGGAGTCGAGGGCAAGGTGCCCACAGACCCTCGCACCCGTGACCCAGTCCGCACCGCACCTCCGTTTGCCCCTCAGGAGATGACAGGCAGGAGGTTAAGGGTCCTGCTGGCATCGACAGCCCCGGGGCCGAGTCCGTCGCTCTGCCTGTCTGAAGCAGGGGCCGCACCGGCCAGGAGCTCAGCGCTGATGCCGTGAGGCCTGTGTGCAGCTAGCGGGCCGGGCAGGCACCCTGAGCCATCAAGCGCAGATGTGGGGAGATGTCGCCCCGATTCCTCCCCGCCCCCAGTGGGCCGGCCGGCGCCCGGAAGAGCTGGCTTCCCGCACACTTTCGGGGCATTCACTGTCCACTCAGGCGTTCACTGTCCCGCTTAGATGACCGGAGCCTGTGCACGGTCAGCAGGCCGGCGTCCTCACTTACCCGCTCGCACACTCGTGTCCGTCCAACAGTCTTCTGAAGGATTCTACCTGGGATGGACCTGGGATGCTGCAAGAGAAGCATCTGGGTTCCTGCCCCAGGAGCCCTGAGCACATGGACAGACACCCAGGAAGACTGGGATGACGAGCCCCCACAGTGGGACCTTGGCAGCCCGCCAGCGTCCCGAGGAGCCCCAGGAGGGCTTCCTGAGAGAGCTGGCTGAACTGGTTCTGATGGATGAGGAAGAGAGAGCCGTGACGGGTCACGCTGGGAAGAGTGCTCTGGGCAGAGGGGTCCCAGTCACGAAGGTGGGGAGGTGGGGAGGCTCGGGGGGCCACCAGGGAGGAGCCGAGCAGAGCAGCTGGCGTGCCTGGAGCAAAGTGTGTGAGGCCGGGAGGGACGAGGGAGGCGCCAGGGCCCAGCCACACTGCCAGGTGGGTTCTGCGTACCGGCTCAGAAGCGCACCTGCCGGTGAGGTCACAGGGACGGCGGGCTCAGAGTTCGACCTGGAGGGGTCCCTCTGGGTGAGGGGAGGCTGAAGGGCCAGTCCCACGGTGGACAGTGGAGGGCGGGGCGAGACTGGCCAGGCCGTCGCTGGGGGTGCCGCCGCCCCGTCTCCAGCTTTGTTGTTGCCGTACAGTCGCTGTCGTGCCCGACTCTGTGACCCCACGGACCGCAGCACGCCAGGCCGCCCTGTCCATCACCAACTCCCAGAGCTTGCTCAAACTCGTGTCCATTGAGTCGGTGATGCCATCCAACCATCTCATCCTCTATCGTCCCCTTCTCCTCCTGCCTTCAGTCTTTCCCAGCATCAGGGTCTTTTCCAAAGAGTCGGCTCTTCGCATCAGGTGGCCAAAGTATTGGAGCTTCAGCTTCAGCATCAGTCCTTCCAGTGAATATTCAGGGTGGATTTCCTTTAATATTTGGACCCACTAATTCCCTTTCTGTCCCCCACAGAGCCTCAAGCACTGGGACCAGTCTGGAGGGGTGGGGCCTTGAATGTTGCCCCCTGCTGGACACCGGCTCACCTTGCAGCCATACCAAGTGATGATGCTTTAAATTTCCAAAATGCGCCTGACGTCGCCTTGCCCTCCTCCAGGAGGGCTCTGGCTGTGAAAGTCGCTCAACCCTGTCCGACTCTTTGCAACCTCACGGACTATACAGTCCATGGACTCCTCCAGGCCAGGATACTGGAGTGGGTAGCCTTTGCCTTCTCCGGGGGAACTTCCCAAGCCAGGGATCGAACCCAAGTCTCGCGTATGGCAGGCAGATCCTTTACCAGCTGAGCCACCAGGCAAGTCCAGAAGGGCAGGGGCCGCCAAATCCCCGGGGCCTCCCGCCGGGCTTCCTGCTACTGTGGGGCTCTTCTGACATCAGGAAGGGGCGCCTTCTTGGGAATGAAAAGGAGGTATTTGCTTCCTCCTGGAATTTGTGTATGTATTTTTTCTGCTGTAATTGAAACAATATCTGGAACGAAGCATCTAATTACTCTTCTTTCCTCGAAATTGAACAATAACATGTCCTGTCGATACAAACCTTTGGTGGAAGTCACACACACGGTCTCCCTGAGCGATCCTGATGAACACACAGCAGAAAAAAGTATTTGGGTTTTAAATAGTTTCTCTAAGTATAATACCAGAGCCTGACGCTACCAACTTCATCTTTTGTTCTGCTCCATTTTTGAAAGTATCTTTGTACTCTTGGGTTCCTGCATGACAATAGCTCATAATTCGAGCCTGGAGAGGAGGCTGCCTAATTAGAATTTTTAGAGCTGGGAGAGCCTTGAGGAAATCAGGGAGGAGCCACGCATTCAGAAGAGTACACCAAGCCCTGGGCAGTGGCGAAGAGTCAAAGGTCACGGACCGTTGGATCAAGGTGAGGCTGGATGCTCAGTGGCCAGACCCGGAGAGCGGTGAAGAGACGCAAGCTGGTCTCTGCAGCCACAGCGAGGGGTGAGGGGTCAAATTCCAGCTCTGTCTTAACTCACCCCAGCCCAGCCCACTGCTGACCCTTTCCTGCAGGCATGCATGCTTAATCGCTTCAGTCACGTCCAACTCTTTGCGACCCTATGGACTGTAGCCAACTAGGCTCTTCTGTCCATGGGATTCTCCAGGCAAGAATACTGGAGTAAGCTGCCATTCCCTTCTCTCAGAGCTTCCCTGATAGCTCAGTCAGTAACGAATCTGCCTGCAACGCAGGAGAACGGAGTTTGATTCCTGGGTTGGGAAGATCTGCTGGAGAAGGGAAGAAACTACTCCCTCCAGTCTTCTGGCCTGGAGAACTCCATGGACTGCAGCCCAGGGGGTCGCAAAGATTCAGACAGGACTGAGCGACTCTCATTTAGCTCCCCTTGTGGTTCAGACGGTAAAGCGTCTGCCTGCAAGGCAGGAGACCTGGGTTCAATCCCTGGGTCAGGAAGATGCCCTGGAGAAGGAAATGGCAATCCACTTCAGTACTCTTGCCTGGAAAATCCCGTGGATGGAGGAGCCTGGCAGGTACAGTCCATGTGGTCACAAGGAGTCAGATACGACTGAGTGACTTCACTTTCACTTTTCTCCAGGGGATCTTCCAGACCCAGGGATCGAACCCAAGTCTCCTGCACTTCCTGCTTGGTTTACCGCTGAGCCATCAGGGAAGCCAAACCCTCACCCCCCAAATCCTAATCCTGATCCAAACTGCATCTTAAGTACTGGATCTACCCTCAGGATTAACCCTAGCCCATCCCAATTCAAATCCTGTTTATAAACTTAACCCTGACCAAAGCCCAGCTAAATGCCTGTCTAAACTCTTTAGCACCTCTGTGGTATTGCTGACTAAACCTTAAGTCTAACTTTAATCCCAACCCCAACCCTAACCCTGAGCCCAGCTCGACCACCTTCACAGCAGAGAAGAGCACACATTTCTGCAGAGTTGGCACTTTCCCGCCTGCTCTCAGGCCCTCTGCGGTTGCTGTGTCCCTCGTCCCACATAGAGCCGACACCCTGTGGTCCCTGCATCTGTTCGCCCGAGTGACCCAGCGTGGCATCAACGGCCACGTGGTGCGCACCGGCTGGGCAGCACTCACGCAGGCAGACCCTGGCCCCGGGAGAACTTTCTCCCCGTTTGCTGGACGAGGAAACCAAGGGTCTGAGAGGACCCTGCGGCACCGCACGTAGGCTGCAGCAAGGCGGGAGGGACCTTTGACGGTGTGTTCCCGACACCGGTCCCACTCCTGGCCAGGTTCTCGGGGGTGTCAGGCTCGGACTCTGGTGGTTTGCGGCTGGACTTGTCCGTCTGGCCTGTCTTGCTGTCTCAGTGACCCCAGAGGTGAGGGTCTGACAGATGTGTATCCACTTCGTGTAGCTGGTCTCAAGCGACAAGCTGAAGCCAGACCCACAGGCCAGCCTGTCAAGCTGGGGGTGTGGGCAGGGGCTGCAGGAAGCCCCTCGCCCAGAGGCGCAGACAAGCATCGGCCCACTGAGCTGGTTCCCCATGACTGCTGCACAGAATACCATGAGCCGGGCAGCTTAAAGCAAGAGAAGCTTAATCTCACAGCTCTGGAGACCAGAGGTCAGATCAAGGTGCTGGGAGGGTGGCCCCCTCTGGAGGCTTTCAGGGAGGGTCCCTCCCACCTCCTCCAGCTTCTGGTGGCCCCAGGCATCACCCCGACCTCTGCCTCCATCTTCTGGTGGCCTCTTCTTCCTGTTTCTCTTCTTGTAAGGACACCAGCCCTGTTGAGTCAGGGCCCACCCCATTCCAGTATGACATCATTGGACGTGATTCCATCTGTAGAGACCCCGTTTCCAAATAAGGGCATCTTCACAGGTTCCAGACATTGGACTCGAACATACCTTTTTGAAAGTGAAAGTGAAGTCACTCAGTCATGTCCATCTCTTTGCGATCTCATGGACTGTACCTGCCAGGCTCCTCCGTCCATGGGATTTTCCAGGCAAGATTACTGGCATGGTTTGCCATTTCCTTATCCAGGGGATCTTTCCAACTCAGGGATCAAACCCGGGTCTCCTCTTTGCAGGCAGACTCTTTACCATCAGAGCCACAAGGGAAGCTGTTTTGGGGGGTCACAATTCAACTCATAATGACCATGCAGCTTCTTTCATTTTTTAATTAGGTGTCATCAGCTTCCCTGGTGGCTCATATGGTAAAGAATCCACCTGCAATGCAGGAGACTCAGGTTCGATCCCTGGGTTGGGAAGATCTCCTGGAGAAGGAAATGGCTGTCTGCTCCAGTATTCTTGCCTGGAGAATCCCAAGGACAGAGGAGCCTATAGTCCATGGAGTCATCAGTAAGCTCTGAGGATATTTCACATGAAAAACTGGGCCTGTGTCCTCTTCCTGCATGAGACCTGGCAAAGTGGAACCCAGAGGAAGCTGTTCTCTCTTGATGACGCAGGCTTCATGCCCCCCCACCGAGCCCCCGAGCCCCACTCCTGCCTGGTGCTGTAGACATAGAGATTGGGACCCTTGATTTGGCCAGTGTTTCTCAACTAGGAGTGATTTTGCCTTGGAGACATTTGGCAATGTCCAAGGACATTCTTGGCTCTCACAACTGGAAGATGCCTAGCTCCTGTGGGTAGAGGCCAGGGATGCTGCTAAACATCCTGCAATTCACAGGATGGCCCCTCTGACAAAGAAGTTCCCACCTCCGAATGTCAGCGATGCCCAGGTTGGGAAATCTTCAATACTTTCATCTTGGTTCATGGCTGCCCTGTTAAAGACTACATTTCCCAGCTTCCTTTGTGAAAGGTGTAGCCACGTGACAACATTCTAACCAATGGGGTGTCAGCATAAGGGCTCTAGGCATCCTCCAGTTGAGCATGCCCTGTGATTGGCAGATGAGGCCCTCACACCCCCACTGAGTGGACCAGGGATGTGATGGCAATGGCTGGCACTAGAGCAGCCAACTGAGACCTCGAGGTGGGAGCTGCTTGCTGGGAATGGCCAAGGAAAGGTGGAAGGCACCAGGATCCTTCACTCCCATCAGGCCACCGTGCTGGTCCTGCCCAGACTTCTGCGTGCGTCACCTGTACCCTGACTTACTCCCGGCCAGTCCCGTTCCCTCCTGTGACGAATTACTAGTTTAAATCAGAGCTTTTCTGGGAAGGAAAAACTCAAGAAGAAAACATAGCAGATCTTGCTGAATCCGAGCCTGCAGTGTCCAGGCTCCAACACAAACATTCCAGCGCTCTGGGCAGTGGCGAGGATAGCTGGGCCTGCCCCCCGCCTTCTAGAAATACTTGGGAATCAGGGTCAACACAGGGGGCTGGAGCGGCTTCACACGGTCAGGGTGGTGTGAGCATTTCTTAGCTTGTTTTCCCAAACATGTCAAGGGCTCTTCATTTTCCAATCTGAGAAAAATCAAAGCCAAACAAAACAGCAATCTCTCTGAACCCCCTCCAGCTGTGGAGCGAGTATCCGCTACGGTCAGATTCACAAATCGTGGGCATGACATTGCTTTCATTTGTTTAACTTTTCCCATCAGGCACGTTCCCCAGATTCTAGAAGGGGACAACGCCATAAGAGGTGTCAGGCCTCAGGGTGGAAGGAGAGGACCCTCAGTGAACACGGAGATGCTGGCCCAGCAGGGTGCGTGGATGCCCCTGGGCGTGGCCTGCTCATTCCCCTCGCCCACGAGAGCGGGCGGCATCCGAGGCGCCTGTCACATCTGGTCACCATTAGGGATGGGATTTGAGCCTTTCTCTCGCCCCCTATGAACCTCGCACATGTTTGGTGCTCAGAGAATGAGAGGCAGGAAAGCAGAGGGAAAGATGGGGCTTTAATAGAGAAGTCAGGCTCTCTGGGCTGGGACCATCTCAACTAGGAAGCAGGAACCAAAGGGCCTTCCTTGTGGAGGGGTCTGCAGACATCCCGTTCATTCCTTCATTCGTCCTTCATTCAGAACTAATTTTGTGTTGCAGGATGGGGGAGTCGAGGGGTACTGGGGAAATGAACACATTTTCAATAGGTTCCCATATTTTTCTACATTTGCTTCTTTGTGTCTCCCTTCTCTAAAAGGATGGTATTTTAAAAAATTAAAGCAAATTTAATCTCCCCCCACTGCTTGGGGTGGGGGAGAGAAGGCCCCCACATGGATCCAGGGCCCCCACAGTGGGGAGGGGGGTGTTTCTCTTGAAGCGGGTGGTGACCACAGAGGCGTCCACCGTGGGCAGTGAGGCCAGAGGGGGTAAGGGCCTGAGCCCGAGCCCCGGTCTGCCCCATACTCTGGGGGACTGAGGCTGCCACGTGTGCCCCCAGAAGCCTCCGTTTTCTCATCTGTCTGCAAAGCGGGGGTGTTGGTAGCACCCAACTCCCAGAGGTCCCGTGAGAGTGAAGGAAAATGAGAGGCTTCAAATCTGCTGATGGCCCTGACTCCCCGGAGGGCTCCAGAGAACCCTGGATGGAGGACCTGGGGCGGGGGGCATGCCTGGCCCCAGCGGGAGGCCCCGGGCCAAGTCCAGGGTCATGCTGCAGAGCCGGGAGCCTCCTGGCTGAGGTGGGGCAATGGCGGAGGCCTCCCCTCTGCTGTCAAGGCCAGGGACAGAAGCCCCTTCTCAGGGAGCCCCACATCACTCGGCCCCGCCAGTAACCAGGGACCAGGCACCTCCCTACGAAGGCAGCCTGGAGCCCACAGGAGCAGGCAGGAAGGTGATCTCCCTGTGTCCCCTGGGGTCCAGCCTGGGGCCTGGCACAGAGGTACTCCATGTTGAAAACAGTCAGAGTCCCCCTAGGATGGACTGTATGTTCAGAAAAAGCAGTGAGCTTCCCGTTGCCCAGGGTGTGCAAGCAGAGGCTGGGGACAGGCCTGAAGGGCCACTGCAAAGTGGGCTCGTTCAGCTGGGATAAGAGTGATCATCATGATGATAATGTCAATTAAATGTACTCAGAGCTCGCTAAGCCCCAGCAACGGTAAAATCTTTGTTCTCTTTTGTTAGAAAAATTTTTTTTTTAATTTGCTGCAGTAACTGAAGCTCTCGGAACGAGTTAAACAATACAGAGATATATAAAGAAAAATCCAACATCAGCCCTCCTCCGAGGCCTCTTTCCCGCCCACAAGCCAGGTACCTGGGCTGACAGCGAAGGTGTCATCCTTCCAGGCATCCGACAAAGAGGATCCCTCTCCATCCTTCAAATGCTCTGAGGAGGCTCAGGGAGGGGAAGCCGTTCGTCCAAAGGCTGCTAGCTGCTTAGAGGTTCCAGACCAAGCAGGTTTAAGTTGCCTCTTCAGCCCAGAGGCCCCCAGCTCAGCCTGGCTCTCCTCTCCTCTTCTCCTGGGAGCCCGGCCCGCGGGAGACACAGAGCCTCCCCTGGGATGGCCTGAGACTCCTGGGCCAGCTCATTCCAACCAGAACTGACCGGTCCTTGAGCCCACGGCCCAGCCCCCACCTTCCAACTTGAATTTGGCAGGACTGACTTTTTTTTTCTAAGTGATGAAAATATGATAACACATTTACAGGAGACTTCCCTGATAGCTCAGTTGGTAAAGAATCCGCCTGCAACGCAGGAGACCCTGGTTCTATTCCTAGGTTGGGAAGATCCCCTGGAGAAGGGATAGGCTGCCCAGTTCAGTATTCTTGGGCTTCCCTTGTGGCTCAGCTGGTAAAGAATCCACATGCAATGTGGGAGACCTGGATTCGATCCCTGGGTTGGGAAGATGCCCTGGAGAAGGGAAAGGCTACCCATTCCAGTATTCAGGCCTGGAGAAGTCCATGGGGTCACAAAGAGTCAGACACGACTGAACAACTTGTTCACTTTCACTTGGAAAATACAGAACAAAGTTACATATAGTTCCACTATATATTACAATTAAATTCTTAGTTGGAGTTTCAATATCAAACTCTCAGAAATTAATAGAATAAATGTACAGAGAAGTAGAAGAATATAGTAGACCTGAAAAGCATCGTGAAACAATTTGACATAATTAAGATTTATACCATTTTCACACAACAGTAGGATACCAATTCATGTTCCCATAGACTAAACCAGGAGACACTAGAACATATCTGGAAACGTAAGACCAGGTGCAGAAATTTCATGGTCTAAAGGTATTGAAATCATAACGCAGCTTTTCTCTTATTACTGTGCAATTCCGAAATCAAAAGATATTTGAAAATAACCCACATATTTTCAAGCGCAGTGTGTTATTTACCAAGAGAGAACTCTGACTTAGCCATCAAGAAAGCCTCAATAAAGTTAGACTGGATAAAACACAGAGGGTAACTGTAGAGAAGGAAGCATTCAAATGAGAAATTAATATCAAAGATACTTTAAAAACTCCCATGCATCTGGAAATGAAATGTCTGCTTTTAAATGAGGGCTAAGAAGCCGTAACAAGGAAGGCATTCTGATCTCCTTCTGTCAGACTCTCCCAGCCCCGACAAGGCCCTCCTAGTGCCCAGGAAGCCCAGAGTCCCATCCCTCAACTCAGAGCTGGGGACACGAGGCTCAGGAAGGACAGGGGACTTGTCACACCACAGGAGGACCACATTCCTTGTGTTTAATCCGATAATTTACAAAGTTCCATTGTGACTACTGCACGCGTCCATTCATTTCCAAACACCCACAGAGTGTGTATTCACTTCCCATTGCTGCTATAACAAATGACCGCAAACTTAGGAGCTTGTAACAACACACTGATTATTGCACAGCTCTGGCGTCCAGAAGAATGAAGTGCCTGGCAGTGCTGGTTACCTCTGGAGCCTCTGGGGAGAATCGTGTTTCCTCGTCTCCTCCTGCTTCTGCATCTCTGAGCTCGTGGCCCTCCTCCCATCCCTCTGCCTCCGTGATCACCTCTCTTTCACTTAGAAGGACCCTCGTGATGATGTGACAATGTGTAGGGATTGTTCAGATAATATAGGATAATCCCTCATCTCCCTAATTTAATTAAGTCCCTAACTTAATCTCATCAGCAAAATCCCTTTTGGTCACTTAGCCACAGGCTCTGGAGAGGAGGGTGTGGATGCTTTTGAGTGTTATTTTGCCTACTTGCACAGTAATTCTCAAAGGAGGCAGGACAGGGTTGTGTACAGCAAATCAGCTAGGATGCGTTCCGTGACACATTATGGAACCCTCCTCCCAAAGGGCCTTAGACAGTGAGGCTACTTAGCGTCTCCATTGGCAGGAAGCCTGACCAAAGGCTGGCTCCAGGGTGGGTTCATTTGGAGGCTCAAGAACAACAGCACTGGGGATACAGAGTCTTTCCCCCGTGACTGTTGGCATCATCTCCTCCTGGCCCCAAGAGAGCGGCTGCAGCTCCAGGTGTCACGTCATCACACATCCATGACCAAACAGGAAGGAAGGCAGTGAGTCTTCTGGTATGTTTCTTGCCTGTCATCAGGGAGGTCTCAGGGGCTGAGGCCGGGTCGTGTGACCTCTCTGCAGCCATTGGGGAAGAGCGTCCGTCTTTCCTGGACACATCACTGCTCCTCCACCAAAACGAATCAGGTATGCAGGTGCCTTCATTATCTACGCTGCATGACAAAGCACCACGAATTTACCAGCTAAGGGCAACACACATTTACTATCTCAGGTTCCATGGGCCAAGAGTCAGGTGCAGGCCAGCAGACTCCTTGCTCATGATCCGGAGGCTGAAATTACAGCGTCAGCTGAGACCAGGTTCTCACCCGAGGCCAGGGACACCCCGCGTGCCAGGCTCCCCCAGCTATCGAGAGAGTTCAGTTTCCAGAGGCTGAGTGGCCAAGGTGAGTTTTCTTGCGGTTTTCCAGGGACCACTCAGCCCCTGAAGGCCACACTCACCCAGGGACTGCCTCTGGCATCGCTGCTGCTTCTGTGTGGCTAGCAGGGGAGCCCCTCTGATGCTTCAAAGGCTTCACTTGATCGGGTCAGGCCCAGACAGGATAATCTCCCTTAAGAGGATGAGATGGCTGGATGGCGGCATCAGCGATTCAACGGACATAAACTTGGGCAAACTCAGGGAGATGGTGAGGGACAGGGCGGCCTGGTGTGCTTCCATGGCATGGAGAAGAGTCAGGCACGACTCGGGAGACTGAAAAACAGCAAGCTGAGAGCCAGCTGGTTAGGAGCCTGGATGAGGCAGCGACGCCCACCCCGTTCACACAGGAGGAGGCGCACCCCCTGGCCTGGGCCACTGGGGCTACCGGAGCATCCTGCTGCCTCACCCTCCAGTCTGAGCTGGGCCCCTCCTCCTTCCTGAGTCCTCCCTGAGCCCCCGGCAGGTCCCTGGAGGTCGGGGGCCTGTGCCCCGAGCCCTCAGCTGGGCCTGGGGGGTGCTGTGGTCTCTCCGTGGGCGCTGTCCACACTCAGCAAAGAGCGGGTGCCCAGGAGACGCCCGCTGGATGAATGCAGAGCCCCCACAGTACTGGGAAGACCTTGAAGCCCAGAAAAAGTGATGGGGGCTGGGCCTAGGATTCTGGCCCCGGTCTCAGGGGGGCTGGTTTGAAGATAGGATCGTGCCAGGCCCTCAGAGCTCCCCACTTTAGGCCTCTGCTTCAGAGAGCCCTTCCGAGGCCCCCCCAATAACCGAGGCCAGCAGCCAGGGAGGCACTGGTGAGCGGATAGCAGGCAGTGCAGAGACAGCAGGACAGGGGACCACAGGCCCTGGGCTCGTGCCCACGCGTGATCTGGAGCAACCTGGCCTCCACCCTCCTCTGCAGGATGGGACACCACCCAGAACACACTGTGATGGGGACGCGAGGAGGGTGAGGGGGCCCATCACCCAGGGACTGTTCAGGACAGGACCTGGCTGAAGGATGGGGACTCACGAGCGCTCATGGGCAGAGGCCGAGGAACAGGAGGGGGCAGAGGGGAAGCTGCAGGGTGACACACCCCCAGGAACTGACCCCCGGAGGTCCCAAGGGGCCCTGTGGCTGCCGTGGGCCATGGACCCCCGTGCGGGATTCCGAGGAGCCCCCTCTGGTGCTGAGGGGGCGTGGCGCTGTGCCTTGCTCAGGTGGGTGACAGGCAGGGGCGGGTGCTCCAGGCCCAGGGAATGGCAGCAGAGATGGGTGCTGCTGGGGCACCCAGGGCCAAGAACCTGCTCGGCTGCCGTGGAGGGTGGGGGGCTCCGTCGTCCCCATTCAGGGGGTCGGACAGGGACACTCACACGGCGATGCCTGGTCAGCTCGAGCCCAGAGTCCAGGTCAAGGCCAGGCCACGGAGGGTCCCAATCGCCAGGCTCAGGCATCTGGGCAGCGGCAAGGCCCAGGACGGAGGACGGGTCAGCCCAGAGCGGCCGGCAGAGGGGAGCCCCGGGAGGGCCCCCGTGTGATGGGTGGATGGGAGCTTGAGCCCCAGCAGGCCCCCGGGCTGAGCGAGGTGCACAGCAGGTGTGCCACGAGCGTGCTGACTCGCAGCTTGAATCCATTACACTCCCTGCAAGTCCAAGACGGTCCCCAAAGCCGCTCTTCCCCCAGAGGGCCCCGAGCCAGCCCTGGAGGAGCTCAGCGGTGCCAAGTCCATCACTGTGATCGATATCGCAGTGAAGTTGGTGCACGCAGATCCGGCTGCATTCTGACAAGACAAAGCGGTTCTGGAATTCTTCGGGGAGGGGCGGGGAGAAGAAGCAAGCTGCATCTTTTCCCCTGTCTCAGCTTTAAAAATTAAATTACAAATAAAGTTGGGGACACAATATCTTCAGACCAGTCGAGGACACACCAAGTCTTGGGGTCTGAGACTGGAATGCCGGGCTGGCCCTCCCCCGGCCCCGCACCAGCCAGCTGAGTGCAAGGGCCCTTCCCCCTCCCTGCAGCCACCAGCTGAGGGCAAAGACCGCAGACACAGCAAAACTCCCAGGGGCTGGAGGCCCAGCTGGGCAGGAGCCGACACGGACCTTAGAACCGTCCAGTCAATAACCCTGCTTTACAGATGGGAAAACTGAGGCCATGGGAGGCAGGAGGTTCTCGGGCTGCCAGACAGAACGTGAGGAGATAAGCAGGAGCTTAAGTCCAGGACCTCCACAGAATGGAGACAAGAAGGGCCTACTGGTTGGGGAGGCCGGGTCTGGCTCTGGGTGAAGTGCTGCTGTGCTCGGCCGACTGCCACCCACACAGGCGACCGCACCAGCATCCGGTGTGGCTGGGG
The DNA here is from genome assembly GCF_002263795.3 of Bos taurus. Classification (NCBI taxonomy): domain Eukaryota; kingdom Metazoa; phylum Chordata; class Mammalia; order Artiodactyla; family Bovidae; genus Bos; species Bos taurus. The sequence continues at coordinate 115,178,860 of NC_037333.1, read as the reverse complement.
AGGATGGAGGTCACCAGGCCCTTCGGACCACCCATCCCTCCCGCACGCTTCCACCGCAAGCTGTGAGGCAGGCCTCCCCACAGACAGAGGGACAGAGACGTGGCCTGTCCGCAAGAGCCCATGGCAGAGGTGAGGTCTGATGATGGTTCGTCCCTGAGGGGCACACAGGATCCCAGTGAAGGGGGCTCCCCGCCAGCTGGGGAGAGCGGGCAGGCCTCCTGGGGAGGAATCTCGAGCCTCATGTTTTGGAGGAAGAGGAGAGCACTCAGGATAGAGGGGGCAGAGCTGCCAGCCGGGAGAAGGGCCTGTGATGGAGCCCCAAGTCCACGGCAGGCAGGGACAAACGGGCTCCCGGGAGGCGAGGCGGTGAGGTGGAAGCCAGCCCGACGCCTGGAAGAGCTGCCCGCGCTGGGGCACCAGAGATACAGCCTGCCTGCAGCTGGGAGGGTGAGCGAGGCCACAGGCACGCGCGCATGTGTGGGTGTGCACACGTGTGCCAGCGCAGGGGGGTGTGTGTAGGCACGTGTGTGCACATGTGGACAGGCACGCCTGTGTGCTGGATGCTTGTATGTACACAAATGAAGTGTGCACACAAATTCCTGCATGTGAGCACACAGTATGTGTGTGTGACTGCATGTGTGTGGATATGTGTGTGCACACATACATGTATGAGCATAGCGTGTGACCTGTGCATGCACATGTGGGTAGATGTGCACGCATGGTGCTTGCAGGTGTATGAACGTGCATGTGTGTGCATTGTGGGCACATGGATGCTTCTGTGAAAGCACGGTCATGTACGTGGCTGTGTGTCTGCACATTCCTGGATGCACGTGAGTGTTTGTGAAGATACAAGCCTAGGTGTGCATGGATGTGTGCACATGGATATGTATGTGTGCATGTGTGCGCAGGCATACCTGCACATTCAGGGAGGCAGCTCAAGGAGACGCGCCCCCTTCACCTGAGCTGAGGCCACCCTAGCACAGACCTTACACAGACATCGCCGGGCTGGTGCACACCCAGATCCCTCCTCCCAGGAGCGGGCCTGGGACCCAGCGTGCCGCAGGTCACAGGGGATGAAGGTGAGGAGCGGGCCCGGGACCCAGCGTGCCGCGGGTCACAGGGGATGAAGGTGAGGAGGGAGCCGGGGACCCAGCGTGCCGTGGGTCACAGGGGATGAAGGTGAGGAGCGGGCCCGGGACCCAGCGTGCCGTGGGTCACAGGGGATGAAGGTGAGGACAACCTCATAGCCCCAGCCTGCTCCACCTCCACAAAGTCGCCTCCCAAGATGCCCCCCAATGCCCCCTCCCCCACCAGCGCAGCCTGACTCCCCATAGCACCCTCCTGTCACCCGCCCGGTCCTGCCAAGCCCAGGCCCCGGGGGCAGCGACCCCCAGGACAGGCAGTCTTCCAGGGCGCAGGCGGTTTCATCTGCTCCAGGGCAGTGGGGATCTACCTGTCAAGCCTCACGCTCAGTCTCGGGATAAGAGGCCTCTCCAGCTCCACGGTGCACAGCTGAGGCCCCGGGGCCTCCCTCCAGCGCACAGAGCAGGCCTGTATGCGGCGCCTTCCAGGCCAGGGCTCTCTACCCCGAGGACTACCTGGCCCGCTGCCGCCCCTCGCCTCTGGGCCCTGGACCCCAGGAGCGGCCCTTCCTCCTGCCTCCTCCCAGTTTGGCCAGCCGGGCGCTGTCTGCTGTCTGAATTCAGAAGGCCGGCCCAGCGTCCCCCGGGGGCCTGGGTCACTCGGCCGGCCAGACTCTCCAGAAGTTCCCAGCCTGGCCGGGCTGGAGAGCCACTGCCTGGGCGGTGGGATGTACTGTCTGCTGTGGGGCCCCTGGAGCTCTGTGTGCTTTTCCTTCAAACCCCTCACGCTAGGCTGGCCTTGCCTGTGGACACGTGGGGTGTCGCATGGAGCAGGACTCTTGGACTCAGCCCCCAAGGTGCTTCTCGAAAGGTAAGACCCCCTCAAGGCCAGGAGGAGGCCCACATGGCGATCCAGCTGATGGCAGGGCAGACCTCTCCAAAACCTATACATGACCACCACTGTGTCCCTTCTGAGGACATGCCCACCAGGACAAAGCCCAACCCCACCCCAGGGGGCACAAGGAACAGGGGCCTCTCACTTCCTAATAACTCCCCTCACTCTCCAAACACAGCTCAGAGGTCACCTCCTCCAGGAAGCCTTCCCTGATAACCCCACCCCCAGGATGGAGGAGGAGCCCCAGGGCACTGATGGCATTCACTGCACCCATCTCAGTGCGTGGCACCATCGAGCCCAGACAGCCAGCATTCAAGACAGAAGGTCTGATCCAGACAGAGACAGGGCAAGCCAAAGATGGAGGCACAGGGGTCTTCCCTGCAGAGTGCGCTCCTCAGCACCCTGACTGGTGGCACCTTTCAGGCTCCAGGACCAGAGGACCTTTCACAAGGATGGGGCCTCTACCTTCCCTGGGTCACACACGATCATGGCTTTGCTCCCCAAACTGTATAAATGCCAAGGACTGGCCCAGGAGGATTAACCTTCCTCAGCAGGTCTGCCATCTGGAGTACTTGATTTCCTGTCTGGCCGTGGCCTGACCCTGCCCCGCCCCACCAGTGGAACCATGTTAACAAGGATGTCGGTGCTCCTTGTGCGCCTCTCTGCTGAGACAGCCTGCTCTCCCGGGAAGGACTTTGAGCTTTTCCAGAGCTCAGAGCAGAGAGAAGCAGCCCTCCAGCCAGGGCACAGTTCTGGGCATCATGGGGTGGGTGTGTGTGTGTGTGTCTCCAACCCCTCCGTGAGTTACCCTCCTAGTACCCGCTCCCCAGACACAACCCCCATCCCCTCCTCCCCCCACCTGAGAATTCCCCTCCTCCCCCCACCTGAGAATTCGACGAGAGCCGCAGGCCAGCCGGGGTGTTTCTGCTCTGCTGGGAGCAACGAAATGCCTGGCCTGGGACCACGGTCCTCCTCCCCAGCCTCTATCTCCCACAGACCTCAGGAGGTGGGGACCACCACGCAACAGTGTACAACTGCAGAACAGATGCACAGGGACGTGGGGGCAGGGGTCAGCGGGGGTCACCCCCAACACCTCGCCCCTAAGCAGGAATGTGACTCCCACGCCAAACAGCCCCTCACCTGGCAATTCAGTGTGGGGCGTTTGTCAGAGGCGAAGATACTGAACATCCCCCAGCCTTTAAAAAGCAGAGCTTATGGAGCATAAGAATTCAACTTCAGGAATTGCCAACAAGGGTGCAGAGCCTGGGAGCCTGCCCAGGGCTTCCACAGGCACCGCCGTCATGATTCACGCTCCAGCAGAGGCCGGGGGTGGGGAGGCAGCTTGGCCCCCGAGCATCCCCCAGAGACGAGAGTGGGCCCTCGCAGCGAGGGCGCACCCTCGCCGCGTCGCATCCTCCGCCGGGCTGCGAGCGGCTGGCTCTCCCGTCAGGCCGCGGACCCCCCGAGCCGGCCCCGCTGCGGGCGGGCGCGCGCGTGTGCCCGGGCAGGTGAGGAGGCGGCCGTCTTAGACAGAGCAGGGTTCTGGAACTCACCGCCCAGGCCAGCCGGCACTCGGCCCCGGCGCACAGGCTGCGGACGGCCCTGGAGGAGGCGCCCTCGCCGGGCGCGCGCGCCCCGCGCCACCGCCCCGGGCTCCTCCCCGGCGCCGCGCGGGCAGGTTCGCTGAGGCGGCCGCGGGCTCGGGCTGCCGGGCCCGCTCCCCCCGGGCCGGCGGCGCTGGCCTGCCCGCCAGGCCGCCCCCGCCCGCCCGCGCCCCGCCCCGCTGCGCAACTCTACCCAAGTTGGAAGCCGAGCCGGAGCGGCGACAGTCGCGCCGAGCGCACGGCGGCGGAGGCGGCGGCGGCGCAGCTCCTGCGAGCCGAGGCAGGCGAGGCGGCGACCGCACGGCGGAGCGCGGACCGCGTGGGGCGCCCGCGCCGGGAGCGGCAGGAGGAGGAGCCGGGGAGGACGCTCGGCGGCGCCGGCGCCCTGCCCGGGAAAGTAAAGTTGGAGCCGGAGGCAGCGCGCGGGCGCTGGGGCCCCGAGGAGCGGGGGCCCGCGCCCCGGCGCGCCGAGCCCTAGCCGGCCGGATGGGAGGCGGAGCGCCCGGGCCGCCGCCGCCGCCTGCAGCCTGCGCCCCGGCCGGGCGCCGGGGCCGCGGGGCCGCCCGGGCACGCCCGTTCGGGCGCCGAGTCGCTGCGGGCTCGCGGCCCGGGCGCTCCCCGTGAGCCGGGCCGAGGGCGGGGCCGCGCGAGGACCCCGGGACCTGCCCCCTCCCCCTCGCCGCCGCGTCGCCGCTCGCTCCGGGCGCCTCCTGCTCTGCACTTACGCGTGCGGCGGCGGCGGCGGCGGCTGGGAGCCGGGCAGCCACGCTCTCCGGCGCGCCGCTCGCCAGCCGGGCCGCCACGGCCGAGGGTCGGCTGCGGGGCGCCGCGGTCCCCAGCGGGCGCGCCCTAGGCGCAGGCGGCGATGCGGGCTCCGACCCGGGCTGGGGGGCGCCCGAGCTGCCGCGGCTGCGCCCCGGCTCCAGGCGGGACCGCGTAGCTTGCGGGAGGACCATGGCGTCCCCGGCGCTGGCGGCGGCGCTGGCGGCGGCGGCGGCAGCGGCGGGCCCCAACGCGAGCGGCGCCGGCGACGGGGGCAGCGGCAGGGTCGCCAACGGCTCGGGGGCCCCCTGGGGACCGCCGCCGGGCCAGTACTCGGCGGGCGCCGTGGCGGGGCTGGCGGCAGTGGTGGGCTTCCTCATCGTCTTCACCGTGGTGGGCAACGTGCTGGTGGTGATCGCCGTGCTGACCAGCCGCGCGCTGCGTGCGCCGCAGAACCTCTTCCTGGTGTCGCTGGCCTCCGCTGACATCCTGGTGGCCACACTGGTCATGCCCTTCTCGCTGGCCAACGAGCTCATGGCCTACTGGTACTTCGGGCAGGTGTGGTGCGGCGTGTACCTGGCGCTAGACGTCCTCTTCTGCACCTCGTCCATCGTGCACCTGTGCGCCATCAGCCTGGACCGCTACTGGTCCGTGACCCAGGCCGTCGAGTACAACCTGAAGCGCACGCCGCGCCGCGTCAAGGCCACCATCGTGGCCGTGTGGCTCATCTCGGCCGTCATCTCCTTCCCGCCGCTAGTCTCGCTCTACCGCCGGCCCGACGGCGCCGCCTACCCGCAGTGTGGCCTCAACGACGAGACCTGGTACATCCTGTCCTCCTGCATCGGCTCCTTCTTCGCTCCCTGCCTCATCATGGGCCTGGTCTACGCGCGCATCTACCGGGTGGCCAAGCTGCGTACGCGCACGCTCAGCGAGAAGCGCGAGCCCGCGGGCCCCGACGGCGCGTCCCCGACCACGGAGAACGGGCTGGGCGCCGGCGAGAACGGGCACTGTGTGCCCGCGCGCCGCCCGCGCGCCGACCTGGAGCCCGAGGACAGCAGCGCGGCGGCCGAGAGACGGCGGCGCCGGGGCGCGCTGCGGCGGGGCGGGCGGCGGCGTGGGGCTGGCGAGGGGGCCGCGGACGCCGAGGGCACAGGCCCCGGGACAGTGACGGCCGAGCCGGGCGCGCTGGCCGCCGCGAGGTCCCCGGGCCCCGGCGGGCGCCTGTCCCGCGCCAGCTCGCGCTCCGTCGAGTTCTTCCTGTCTCGCCGGCGCCGGGCGCGCAGCAGCGTGTGCCGCCGCAAGGTGGCCCAGGCGCGTGAGAAGCGCTTCACCTTCGTGCTGGCGGTGGTCATGGGCGTGTTCGTGCTCTGCTGGTTCCCCTTCTTCTTCACCTACAGCCTGTATGGCATCTGCCGCGAGGCCTGCCAGGTGCCCGGCCCGCTCTTCAAGTTCTTCTTCTGGATCGGCTACTGCAACAGCTCGCTCAACCCGGTCATCTACACCGTCTTCAACCAGGACTTCCGGCGCTCTTTCAAGCACATCCTCTTCCGACGGAGGAGAAGGGGCTTCAGGCAGTGACCCGCGCGCCCTGCCCCGGTGTGGACACCCTGGACAGCTCCTGGCGGAGGCAGGCAAAGCCGGCCTCCCTGGGACCCAAGGATGGATTGGCCTTCGGGGTGCAGGGGTGGGTACACAGCGTACAGCGAGAGCCCAGAGACTGCAGGGCCCCCGGGGAGGGGGGAAGGAGAGAGGGGAGACCCCTCTGCCTTCTTCTCTCAGCAAGGGGCTGCTTCTGGGGCTCTAGGCCTGGCTCCGGCTCCCCGGAGGGGCCCCCGCCCAGGTGTGGGAGTGGGGCCGGGTGGTAGACCCCAGTGGCGCTCGTTTATCCTCCCAAATTGACGAGAAAGGAGCCTGCCCCGCCCCCAACACATGCCACCCTACCCCCCTCTCCACCTCTGAGCAAGGGCTGACCTCCCAGGACCTCCGTGGGTGGCTTTCCAGGGGTGGGGGTGGGGGATGAAGCAAGGCCCCAGCAATCTTTGGTTACCCAAAGTATGTAAATGTTTGCCAAAAACGACTGACAGCCAAAACAACCAAACTCTTTTTCTAAATAAACCTTTGTAATCTAAGTGGTGGGTGCCATAGTCAGTCCTTCAGCCCTGGGGGTGGGGGGCCTTCCAGACCCTCACCCTACCCGATCCCCCCACCTCCCACCTTCTCTTGCATCAGGTGGTGGTGGGGGGGGGTGTTTGTTTAAAGGTAACTTGTCTTACAGATGTCCAAAGCATATGCTCAAAATGGTTGTGTTGTTACTGGCCCAGAGACCAGGGAAATCAAGAGACCCCAGATTAACTGCAAATACAGATGCTGGAGGGCTGTTCTCCATCCATACCCATCCCTCTCTGAATCTAGGCTTCCCCCAGTGCAGCCAGCCTCAACCCCTTGCCCAGCCCTCACCAGCCCCCAGGGAGTCCGGGCCCACACACGCTAAGGCTTGAGGAGAGGCGGCTAGAAGAGAGGAAAGGATCAGAGAGGGTCTCCCCCTCCGGCTCCTCCAGCCCTCCGCACAGAGCCTGGGAGCGCCAGGGATAGCTGTGGGAGAGGGACACAAGCCCGACCTCTGAGACACACGGATGCCCGTGCACACACACACACACACACAAGCAAGCTCAGTGAGCAGGCAGGGCTCAGTGCCAGGGGTCCCTGCTCTGCCCACCCATCCCTCCCGCCCCACTCTGTGCCCCTCCTGGCCTTCCTGTATATCCCCTCCCCTGCCTGGCCCTTGCTTGCCAGCCCAGCCCTCCTGGATCACCGCCCACCTGCCTTTGGCCTGGGATGGCTGTCTCGGGGAGGGGTCAGCCCTGGGTCCTGCTTTTTCAAGTCCCCTTCCCCTGAATCTGGAGCCAGAGCAGGGCCCTTTCCTGGTCCCACATGCCAGGGCGGACCCTGTGGGGGAACTCTGCAGCTACCTGGACTCATCACCCCAATTCACAGGCCCTCAGAATACCCCACTAGGAAGAGCTTTCCTGGACTGGGGTCACAGTTGGCAGAGGGGCGCAGGAAATGGCTGGTCAAGGCTGGTGGCAACCTCCCTAACCTCCACATCACCCAGGCCTGGACAGGGGGTCCATGTTGTAGGCCCAGCTCTCACCAGGACTGCTGAGCGAGCTCTGCCCTCTCTGAGCCTCATCACCGCCAACCCCCCCCCCACCCCCGACCCGCCCACGTCAAGTGGGGCAGGGCTGAAAACTCAGGCCTGTTGTCTGGGGGCCAACTTACCGGCTGAATGGGGGTGCGGGCGGCTCGAGCAGGGACCTTCCCTTGGAGACAGCCTGACCGACCCAGGTATTGCCTCCCCAGTGCAATGGAGTGATACCACAACCTCCCTCCACTCCTGGAGGGTGAACCCCAAGACTCCAGCAGGAGCACGTAGCCAGGACACACCCCACGGAAGAGTGTCGGCAAATTCTTCCCCTCTCCCTTCCCTCATCCTGAGAATTGCACCTTCCAGGGCTGTGGCTAGGAACGCAGGCACCCAGTGCTTAATACCCCATTCAGCCAACAGATGTTCACCACTTGATCGTAATTGCTGCCTGGAGAGGCTTTCTTTTCAGCTGGATAAACAGAGACAGAACCTGGCTGCTCACCCCGCCTGCCGTAGGGAAACGGCCAGTTGCCCTGCTCCGGGTCTCCGGCTCCATCAATGAAGCTGGGGTGCTGACACCCCTCGAGGGTGCCCGAGGGTGCCTGCGTGGTCCAGGAGCCAGCCCGCAGGGAGGGAGGTTTCTCTGCGGTGCAGAGGCGAGCCCGTGCACTGCGCATGGTCATGAAAGCCAAGATGCCCTGAGGTGCTTGCCTCTCTCTGGGCACCTTGGTGTCTGCTCCATGGCACCATCAGTGTCCACCCCTGTCTGGGGCTGAGGAAACGCAGGCCCAGAGCTGACCATCTGGGCCAAGACCCACAGAGGAGGCGGAGGGCAGAGCCCGCCACGAGCCCGGAAACGTGCGGGTCAGGAGATCTCTGCCCTCAGCACCCCAGCTCCGGTCCCGTGAGCAGGGGCGACCCCTGGGCTTTGCTGCTGGAGAAGTATGGCCCTCAGCCACCTTCCTGCCCCCAGCTTCCTTCCCCTTGGCTCTCCCAAGGCTTCAGGCAAAATTAAAAGAAACACCCACCAGCAGGTTCAAGGAGAGCAGGATACGGGATGGGGGTCAGCTTCGGTGCTGTCCTCGGCAGAGCCCACCACTGATGTGGTTAGTTCTCAGAGACAAGCATAGACGTACATTCATTTAAATAATTCATTCCTGTATTTTAATTCAATTGCTGAGTTTGTAGAAGGCGGCGGGGGTGGGGCGGGGAGAAGAATCATCCAAATATTCCCTTACAGCTCAGTATGGAGTTAAAAAAAAAATCGCTTGGAGCAGGCAGGATTGTTCACACTTCAGAAGAGCAGCTCCAGTCTTTGAGTCCTGCCCCCAGCTCTGGGGGTGGGGGCTGAGGGCTGGGAGAAGACTCGTTGCCGGGGCGCTCGCTGGCGAGGAAGCGGTCCTTCCCGGGCGTGCTGGCAGCCGGCTGTATTTTTATATCACATCCGTCGGCAGGGCTCAAATATTCCAGTGCAGCCTGGGATCAAAACAGCCGGCGCCTGCAGGCCCGTCTTGAGTCTGCTTGGCCAGCTGCGGTGCTTTGCGGAGCAGAACCCGTGACTCCGGTCCCGGCAACCCCCCGCAGCCCCCCACCACATGTGCCGAGTGGGGCGGGGGCAGGAGGCACGCTGGCTGGAGATGCCTTGCGCTTGGGGGGCTGGAAGGGCATGATTCTGTGTTACTAGAAGCCCGGCTCATCGGAGCTGAGAAACAGGTGAGTTATAGGGGAGACTCAGGTGAGAGTGTCCCACCGTGAGGACCCCCAATTTTCCGTTCTGGGTTTCTGCCTTGAGCGCTGCCAGGAGACCTCAGCATGCCCCACCACTCCGCTGCCGCCCCCCCCGCCCCCCCCCCCCAGCTTCCACGTGACTGAAGGTCAGGCTCCCATTCAAACTGCTGGACTCTTGAGATCATCAAGGGCATCTGGGTAAGGGGACAAGGGGGTGGGCTTCCCTGGTGGCTCAGCTGGTAAAGAATCCACCTGCAGAGTGGGAGACCCGGGTTCGATCCCTGGGTTGGAAAGGTCCCCTGGAGAAGGGAGTGGCAACCCACTCTAGTATTCTTGCCTGGAGAATCCCATGGACAGAGGAGCCTGGCAGGCTGCAGTCCTTGGGGTTGCAAAGAGTCGGACACGACTGAGAGACTGAACATGCAAGGGACGAGGAGGCTGAGGGTAGAAGCATCTGGTTTGCCTGAGAGGGACCCCGGCAGGCACCCTAACTCCGCTCTCTGCGTGACCCCACCCCATCTCGCACCATCAGTAAACAGGGCATATCTTCTCTTGCGTCGGTGCAGGTGGGAACCGTGCATAGGAGAGGACTGGTGACCTCCAGGCGGGGCACAGCGCCCCTGAGATCTGCCCAGGGAGCAGCTGCCAACCATGGGCCAGGGAAAAGCCCCGGGGACCCGAGGCTTTTCTTCCCAACAGAAGGATTTACGGCCCCTCCCAGGAAAAGTCTCGGGCACAATGGGACATCCTATCAAGCTAAGGGATGGTCATGCGGGGCAGAGAGGGAGCGCTGGCCCAGAAAGCCCTGCTTAAGGGCATCTGCTATCCTGGCTGAGCACACAGTGTGCCCAAGTTGCCTGGCAGCAAAGGAGAGAAGGGAAACAGGACGCATACCTGCTGTCTGATGCTGAGGCCGCTGGGCCGGCCACCGCAAGCCCACCCGCCATCCCGCCATGCTGGTGCCGTCCCTCAGGCCTCAGGTGTCTGTCTCCAGGGGCAGGGGCCTCGGGGGGCCACACAGGGAAGCCTGGAGGGGTATTCTTGCCATAGTCCCTGTGGGGATGGGTGGGAGGGAATGCCAACTCCCACCCCACTGGTGCATCAGACAAGGCCGTCTCCAGGTCATCCCAGCAGACCCCGAGCCTGAGCCTCCCTGGGCCCGGCCCTGGCTCTTGGGACCCCTGGTTTGGAGTGGTGAGGGCTGAGGAGCAGGGCAGTCATGGGGCTGGGGGGCGCCGCCTGCGTCCGAGACTGCCACCACCTCACTCCGGGGCCAGAGTGAGCCTTAGGGGTGGCGGAGCCAATGTGGTCCAAGCCGCTTCTCCTGGACCGCCGCCCCGTCGGGGCCTGGCTCTGCTGCCTCTCACCCCGCCCTGCACCCCTGCCAGGAGTGCCTTTCCTGTCTTCCCTGAGCCCCTCTCATAGACTCCCTGCGAGACCCAGACCAGCCTTCGCTTCCAGAAAGTCTTCAGGAGCCTCCTACCACCCACTACCTCCCCAGCTGCAAGACCCCAAGGCTGGCCAGGCGCAGAGCCCAGCGGGGCCTGGGGGTGGGGCATGGACAGCCCGTCGTCCTGGCCAGGGGGCCGGCCAGCAGGCCTCCCGTGTGGAGGCAAGGCTGTCCTCCCTGTCCCCCGAAGACACCGCCGAGGAGCATCCCTGGACGCCAAACACGAGAGCCTCCTGGGGCACGTCCACCACGCTGCCGGGACACTGTCCCACGGGCGGTGCCGGCAGCCCCAAAGTGGGAGCCCCACACCTGCCCACCACGCTGCCCGGACACCGTCCCACGGGCGGTGCCGGCAGCCCCAAAGTGGGAACCCCACACCTGCCCACCACGCTGCCGGGACACCGTCCCACGGGCGGTGCCGGCAGCCCCAAAGTGGGAGCCCCACACCTGCCCTCAGGCCTTTGGGGAGAGACTTCACGCAGCAAAGGCAGGTGAGCTGGCTGCAGCTCAGGCAGGGCTGTGGGGCCGCGGGGCACCCACAGCTGCACGTGCAGGCCTGCTACTGAAGCCGTCCGTTCAAATACGGCTGGTCGTGTCCCCCTCCCCACTTTACAGAGGGGCCCAGAGAGGGACGTCATGACAGATAACCACACAGAGCAGGCGTGACGGTGAGCCCCTGGCCAGCGTTTGCTGCCTGCGCTCTGCTTGACAGCTTTGGGCCGGCATTCTGTATGATTGATTCTGCCAGGAGGTGGGGTGCGTGATAAGCCGCTTCAGTCGTGTCCGACTCTCTGCAACCCCATGGACTGTGGCCTGCCAGGCTCCTCTGTCCATGGAGATTCTCTAGGCAAGAATACTGGAGTGGTTTTCCATGTCCTTCTCCAGGGGATCTTCCCGACCCAGGGATCAAACCCGTGTCTCCTATGGCTCCTGCATTCCAGGTGGATTCTTTACTGCTGAGTCACCAGGGAAGCGTGGGGTGGATGGTCCCATTTTGCAGACGAGAAAACTGACCTCCAGAGAGGGAATGCCATGACAAGATGATGCCTTGAAGCCAGACACTGGGCTCTTCACATTAATCCCGCCGCCCTTGTTGAATCCCCCATAAGCCCTCTGCATAGATGTGAATTAGCCTCGTTTCATGGAAGAGAAACCCGAGTCTTGCATGTTCTGCACACAGAACCCACCTTTGAGCTGTTTCCCATCCATTTCCACTGGGAACAACTCTGAGATTAGATGTTAGGTCAAGAGGATCCAGCCGGGCCCCGGAATCACAGACCTTCCTCACCTGTGATGGGATCCGCCCTCTGAAACCTCGGTTGCCCCCAAAAACCTCCGCATCCCAGGCTCTTTGTGATGTGAATGAGGGGCCGGCTTTGTTTTTATTCCTTCGTCTCAGAAACGATTCTGAATAATGAAGCCACTTTTAGAGATCACCCCACCCAGGATATAAAAAATGCCAAAACGTTTGTGTTGAAAAATAATCCAGTTACCCGTTTCCTAGAGTGTGCTGCCATCGCAAATCGAATTGAAAGCAAAATCGGTCCTCTTTTAATTGGTTCAAATGAAGCTGTTATTCAAAATCCGATTGTTGCTGTTGCTGCTTCCTCGAGGATTCAAGTAGGAGGCAAAACAATGGAGCGGTTCTCTCACGCTGGGCGTCACTCTGTAGTCAGCAGGGCCCAGCTGCCCCGAGCCCGGGGCCTCGCGGCTGGGGTGGGACTTGCCCGTCTCAGCCCTGGGTAACTGCAGATGTGCCTGGAGCCCAGTCGTGGGACCCCTGGCATGGGGGAGGTGTCCCCTGGCCACTCAGGCTGGGCACACAGTGTGATGTCAGCTTCCCGAGGCCCGGACTGGGCTTGGAATCTGACTGAGCTGTGTGATCCCTGAGCCTCAGTTTCCTCCTCTGGAAAGTGGGTACACCTCTCACCTGCCATGGCTTCTGCAGGGAATCAGCAAGGACCCGGAGACCCCAGTGGCAACTGTACCACGCGGGAGTTGAGAGCCTGCCGGGCATTTCCTTGGGCAGGCCTGGCCCCACTTTAGGCCCGGAGTCCTTCCCCACTGGGCTCTGGGGGCTGGCCATCGGGGAGGCGAGGGGTTTCTGAAGCTCCAAGCACAGGGCTAGGGGGTGTCAGGTTCACGAGTACCCCCCTCCAGGGGCGGGACCAGCCCCTTGGTGGCACAGAGGGGTCCCGGGATGGCAGGGGCTCTGGCCGTGTTGCAGGACAGGAGGGGTTGCTCTGGCCGGGACACTGGCCTCCTCCAGGGCTTGTGGACATGCCGGGCACATGCAGGAGCATAGCAGGGCTTGTCTCTAAAAGTGGCAGGAAATCCAGGTCTGACACTAATCCCAGCAGGATTGATCCAGCCTGGATCAACCCAGATCTGTGAGGCACCTGAAGTCACCTCTGTCTCTGGTGCCCTGGGGGGAGGTTGCTGGGGGAGGGAGCATTCATTCATTCATTCATTCAGGAAGCATTTAGGGGACTTCCCTGGTGATCCAGTGGCTAAGACTCCCCGTTCCCAATGCAGGGGGCCCGGGTTCCATGTCTGGTCAGGCAGCTAGATTCCATATGCCTGCAACGGAAAACAAGCCAATCCCCAACGAAGACGGAAGATCCTGCCTGCCACAATTAAGGCCCGGCGCAGCCAAAGAAAGAATAAATCTTTAAGTGAAAAAGTGAAAGTGTTCGTTGCTGTCCTGTCCAACTCCTTGCCACCCCATAAACAGTCCGCCAGGCTCCTGTCCATGGGATTCTCCAGGCAAGACTACTGGAGTGGGTTGTCATGCCCTCCTCCAGGGCACCTTCCCGTCCCAGGGATCGAGCCAACGTCTCCTGCGTTGCAGGCGGGTTCTTTGCCGTCTGAGCCACCATGAGAGAAGCATTTATGGACTCGAGCTGGACGTGGGTGTGTGGGGAAACGCCAACTAGATCCTACAAGTGCTTGATGCCCTCCTTTAATGAGGTCATTATGGCAAAAATGGGGCACACTGATGACCATTCTGTCAGATATCTACCGAGAGCCTACAGCCCACCAGGCACCAGCTTAGCCAAGTGAAGATCCCCTCCGCCCGCCCCCGTGGAGTTGGCAGTCCTCTGGAGGACGGGCAGCTGGCCACAGAAGCACTGATGCAAACACTTCACACAGTGTGGTGTACGGTGTGTGGGGACCTGACCGGGGTGAGAGGTGGGGCTGGGGGTGAGCCGGCCGCTCCTGGTGCGTCTGTCTGGGGCACGGCCCTGCCTGTGGATGCAGTGGCTGGAGCGTGCGCTCTGGGCTTAGGTCTGTATCAGTATCCTGGAGCCTCCGTACCGCATAGACTTGAGATGGGCTTCCATGCAGAAATGTAATTCCCCGCGGTCCTGGAGGCGGGGAGCCTGAGATCAGGTGTCTGCGGGGTGGGCGCCTCCTGAGCCTCTCCCCTGCGTGCGCACAGGGCCACCTTTTCGCTGTGTCCTTGTGTGATGGTCCCTCGGTGTCCTTTCTTGTCAGGACACCGGTCAGATGGCACCAGGGCACGCCCCAAAGACCTCACGCTCCTTCCTCAGCTCTGTCAAGCCCTTCTCTCCAAATGCAGCCCCATTCCCAGGGGCCGGGGACTCAGGCCTCAACACGTGAATTTGGGGCGGGGGATGTAGCTCCATTTCCAGGCCGCACACACGCATGTGATGTGGACCAGTCCCCTCGCTCTCCTGCCTTGGTTTCCCCACTTGCAGCCCGGGCACTGTTAGTGCTTGTCCCACGGGCGCTCCAGAAAAGAAACCCTGGAGCTGTGCTCAGGGCTCGGTCAGCTGCCAGGGGAAGTCGGGCTCCGGGGTGGCTGCTCTCAGCCTGCCCACCAACCCCGAGGGGTGGGGGGTGTCTTTGGGGCGCTTCAGGCAACCCCCAGGGACTTGCAGCTCCAGGGAGGCAGGGCGGGGAGGTCCCAGGCTAACATTCCTGGGCTGGCAGAAAGTCTTGGCGGGCCTCGCAAGTCGTCACCAAGCCAAAGAGACTTGCAGCGTGTGGAGCTGGGCCCTGCAGCCTGCCACCTCTGTGACCCCTGGGTGGTTAAAAAATAACAGTTTTATTTATAATAGCCAAAAAACTGGAAACCATTCAAAAATCCATCAGCTGATAAGTGAACAGATAAACGGCTGTATCCGCGCAGTGGAAAACTGTTCAGCGGTACAAAGGGTCCAGCTCCGGATGTGTGGGAAACACAGGGGCTCTCTAACGCCTTACGTGAGAGGAGGAAGCCAGGCTCAAAAGGCCACAGACGCAAGGGTTTCCATTTACACGCTTTTTAAAAATAGACTTTATGTTTTTAGGGCAGTTTTAGGTTCACTGACTCAATGGAGTTGAGTTTGAGTAAACTCCGGGAGTTAATGATGGACACGGAGGCCTGGCATGCTGTGGTCCATGGAGTAGCAAAGAGTCGGACAGAACCGAGCGACTGAACTGAACTGAACCAGGTTCATATCACGGCTGAGCAGGAAGCGCAGTGAGTTCTCACACAGCCCTGGGGCTTCAGCTGATTCCTCCAGGATCAAAGCGGGAGGCTGGAGGGCTCCGGCAGGGAGGCTGTAGAAGCGACCAGCTGCTCGTGCTCAGGCGTGTCTGGCTCTGCGACCCACGGGCTGCAGCCCACCAGGCTCCTCTGTCCATGGGATTTCCCAGGCAAGAATGTTGGAGTGGGTTGTCATTTCCTCCTCCAGGGGATCTTCCCGACCCAGGGATCGAAACTGTGTCTCCTCCATCTCCTGCATTGGCAGGCGGGTTCTTTACGCTACCAGGGAATCTCGTCAGGTGCCACGGCCCAGGGCCCAGGAAGTTTCTGGAGGCTTGATAAATGCATGGTGGAGGAGGCTGGCTGGCTGGCCGGCCCCCGGAGCTTGCAGATGGTGGAAGAGGCAGGTTCCAGAGGGTTCTGGGAAGCTGCCCCCCAGCCAGGCTGCTCAGAGCCAGGAGGAGGGATCCTCCAGCCCTGCGTGGCCTCCTGCGAGGCTGATCACTTGCTCTAATGATGGAAAATTACCAGCTCGTCTTCAAGCCTCCAGCGGGAGCCAGCTCTTATCTTGCATCAGCAGCCCGCCGCGGCCCAGGGGGCTGAGGGGACTCGGGGCCCCTTCTGCTCCTGGAGAAGCAGGGTGGCGAGGCTGCACACGAGCCCAGCAGCATCTCCACCCTTCGGGCTAGAGGCCTGCCAGGTCCCCACCCAGCTCAGCCGCGGTCAGATGCCGGGGCCTGCACCAGGGGATGATGGCCTGTCTGCGGGGACGCCGCTCAGGTCCCCACTGTCACCGCCCTGCTGTGTGACCCCCGAGCCCCCCAACAGGGGTTCTCTCTCTTCAGCACCTGCCACCTGCCGATGGCACAGAGATGGCACGCTGCTGCTGGGGAGCCCGTGGCTTGGACAGAGCAGGGCCCGCCAGGGGCTCCAGGCGTCGAGGCTGGGCTTGAGCCCCCGTCCCAGGGCCCGGGCTCCTAGGAGGGGCACCAGGACCCCTGCTGCCGGGGATGCCCTGCTTGAGAAGCTGGAGGCGCGCCTGGCTCCCCCCTGCCCCCGCCCCCGGCCTCCTCCCCACCTCCCCCAGCCCCTGGCCTCCTCCCCCCACCCACCGTTTCCTCCCCTCCCCCTCCCCCTCCCCGTCTCCCTTCCCCCTCCCTCTCCCTTCCCCCCTCCCCCATCTCCTCCCCTCCCCTCTCTCCTCTCCCCTCTCTAGTGAGTGAATGAGTGAGTTAATGAATGAGTGAGTAAGTGGGTGAGTGAGGGAATGAGTGAGTGAGTGTGTGAGTGAGTGACTGGATGACTGAGTGAGTGTGTGAGCGAGTGAGTGGGTCAGGCGTGCGTGAGTGAGCAGGCGAGTGAGCGAGTGAACGAGCACGCAGCCGGTCGGGGGGTGAGGACGGCCCAGGGCCTGCTGGCAGAGTGCCACCCTCAGCTGGGCTCCTTGCCCTCCCTGCCCTCCTCCCTGGCATCCACTGTCCTCTTCCCAGGGGACCGGGGTGTCCTGAGCCCCCTTAGTCCGTGGAGACGAGCCCTGCGCAGTGGGGGGCGGGGGTTGCGGGGCCCCTGGGAGCGGGGATGAGCGGGGGTCACAAGGCCTCTAGGTGCAGGGATGAGCGGGGGCCGCGGGGCCCCTAGATGCGGGGACGAGCGGGGGGCACGGGGCCCCTGGGGGCTGGGATGAGCGGGTGGCGCGGGGCCCCTAGGTGCGGGGACAAGCTGGAGGGGCGGACCCTCGGGTGCGGGGACGAGCGGGGGGCGCGGACCCTCCGGCAGCACTGCCTATGTCTCCCCGTGGCCGCACACCCTCCCCCCTACCACTCAGACGTGAGCAACAAAAGCCTCGTCGTTGCCTTTCCAGCCCAGACGAGATCAATATATTCTGGAAATGCGAGAACAGCTGACCTTTGAGATTTCTAGCAAAACTTCAGAGTTTGCTTTGGGCTCTGGCTCAGGGCTGGGGGCAAATCTCAAGGTGCTGGGAAGACCCCCTCCTCTGCCCCTACACTGTCCTCCCACTCGGGGGTCCGGCAGAGGCCAAGGGGCAAGACCAGGCCCACCCAGGCCCCCGAGGGGCAGGCCCTGCGGAGGCACGGATCCGGCAGGTTGCGTAGACCAGCCGCTCCTCGGGGGCCGCGCTGTGGCTTTGCTACTTTGGTGGTGCCCTGGGGGCTGGCACCTGATGCCAGGTCCACTCTGCTTCCTGCCTCAGCTCCCCCTCCACTGACAGGGGGGCACTGGGGACCGTGGGTGCACCCCCCGAACACACACACGCCTCAGGCCACACGGTGGACCAGGAGCGTCCTGGCCTCTCTGCTCCTGGAGCCCACGGGGTCCGGGCGCGAGGAGGGCAGGCACGTCAACAGGGACGGAGCTGGTAGTGGGGTGCCCTACTGTAGGGGGCAGCAGACCACCCAGCGGGTGTGACGGGGCCCAGCCCCTGGCTGGCCCAGCCACCGTGGGGTCCACGGAGCTGGACGCTGCTTGGAGGGGGTCTTCGGAACCTTCCTAAAAACAGCAGCATCTGGCCTGAGCTTTGGGAAATGCATAAACTGTCTCTGGGATGGACTTGTCCGCGGGCTGCTGGGTCACTCAGGCAGGACCCTTGGGGAGACCCCGAGAGCTCCCGGTCAGCACCTGCCACCTCCAGCCACGTGGAGCACGTCCGTGGTGGACACATCGGTAGTGGACGTGAGGTGCTGGCAGGCTGGGCCCATCCTGGGGGCAGCAGGGAGGAGGCGGGGGCCACCCCTCACCCCGCAGCCCTCTGTGGGCTCAGACCCTCGCTCCCCAACACGCGTGTCCTCCCCAGCCCCCTTGCCCCGCTTGCTGGCTCTCCCGCGATGGGTCCTGCTCCTCCGTGTGTGTTCACTTGCTTCAGTCGAGTCTGACTCTGCGAGACTCCAGGGACTGCAGCCTGCCAGGCTCCTCTGTCCGTGGGATTCTCCAGGCAAGAACACTGGAGCGGGTTGCCATGCCCTCCTCCAGGGGATCTTCCCGACCCGGGGATCACACCTATGTCTCTTACGTCTCCTGCGTCGGCAGGCGGGTCTTTTAGAGCCAACACCACCGGAAGGCCCACACCGAGGGCCCCACCCCCTGGGCTTTGGGTGCCCTGATGGGTTTGGCCCCAGGCAGAGCTTCTTGTGGCCCAAACAGCTGTGGCCCCGCAGGCGGCTCCTCCTGCTCAGAGGCTCACATCCCTGCTTCCTCTCCTCTTGCGGCCCCGCGTCCAGCTCCCAGTCTCACTCAAGGGGACAGCGCAGGGCTCTGCTGACGGGTAAGGTGTGGCTTCCAGAACGGTGTGGACAGCTCCCCTGGAGGGAGGGCTGGCTGGTGGGATGAGGGCGGCCTCATCTTACACGTGGTGTAAGAGCCGGTCGTGAGGGGTGTGTGTGTGAATGTGAGGACGGGCAGGGCTGGACGCCCCTATGTGGGAGCTGAAGGCTCAGCGGGGAGTGGGGGTCCTGGGAGCCGGGGTCTCTGCGGCAGATGGGGGTCAGCCTCACAGTGACCCAGAGGGTCCCCGGGAGCTCCACACGAGCCAGCAAGGCCGTCACTGCTGACCAGTGTGGACACTGAGGCCTGGAGATGGGACAGGCCTGCTCATTGCCACCAAGGGAGGGGGGCCCAGACTCCTCGGGCTTCCAACTACCCTTTGCAGGAGCTGCCCGTGCCAGCAGGGGACCCCAAACACATTGGCCAGTTACTAGGATGAAAAGAGAAGCCCCCCTGAAAAATAGGTGTGAGGTGGCAGCTGTCCCCTGTAGCTGAGCCACTGGGCCCTTGGATTTCAAGGTCTCAGAACAAGCCTTTTTGAAGAGCACAGGTCCTGCCTGCGTCCAGGCCAAGTCAGCTTTCCCTGCTGGTTTTGGGAGGGGTGGCTCTTTCTTGGGGCTTCCCAGCTGGTGCTAGTGGTAGAGAACCCACCAGCCAATGCAGGGGATGTAAGCCAATACAGGAAGATCCCCTGGAGGAGGGCATGGCAACACGCTCCAGTATTCTTGCCTGGAGAATCCCACGGACGGAGGAGCCTGGCGGGCTGTAGTCCAGTGGGTCACGAAGAGTCGGACACAGCTGAAGGGACTTAGTAAGCAAGCACACGGCTCTTTCTCAGACATCCCATCTCTCCAGTTTCAACAGGAAAAGTGACTGTTGTTATTCAGTTGCTCAGTCATGTCTGACTCTTTGCCCCATGGACTGCAGCACACCAGGCCTCCCTGCCCATCACCAACTCCCAGAGCTTGCTCAAACTCATGTCCACTGAGTCAGTGGTGCCATCCAACCATCTCATCCTCTGTCATCCCCTTCTCCTCCCGCCTTCAATCTTCCCCAGCATCAGGGTCTTCTCCAATGAGTCAGCTCTTCGCATCAGGTGGCCAAAGTATTGGAGCTTCAGCTTCAGACAGCTCAGATTTGAGCTCAGACGAGGCTTGGGTGCTCGTGCGTGTGTGGGGGTGTGAGGGGACAGCCCCTTGCACAGTGTGGGCCTATCTATGTGTGTGCACACGCGCACACACGGTGTCCCCGGTGGGCACGCAGGTGCTGTGGGTATACATTTCGATACATTCTCGTTAAAAAAAAAAAGCATCTCCTTAGGTTATATATACAGAGGCAAGCTGCAGGCAGCATTTTAGGTTTCTCTTTTCTTAAAAGGAACGAAACACCTCTCTCAGCGACCGCGGAGTGCTTGTGTCGGCAAAAACAGGGCTGGATCGCTTTGGGGATCTCATTAACTCCCCAGCACAGCACAGCTAACTTGCCCTCTGAGGCACAACATGGGCTCTTCCAATTTTCTTCTGATTTTTCCCGAGTGTCAGGCGTCGGGCGTCTGCCCGCAGCCTGGGTGGCAGCTGGGGGGGCTCTCCATTCTCAGGCCCCGCCCTCCTCGCCCCTCTCATGTCCCTGCATGTGGTTGAATTTGGTGTGCATGTCGGGTTTATAGAGACGCAGTGTCCGATCAGCCCCTCTCCTGGGCCAGCTGGGTCAGCGTCCCCTCTGGGAGGCGAGGTGATGGGGAGAGAACCGTCCCCTTTGTTCCTCACTTTGCTTGGCCGTACAGTCAGGTTTAAACCAAAGTCTGGGGGTGGCTGTGATGGGAGAGGAGTCGGGCCGGGGGTGGTCAGTAGGTTTCTGATTCCCTGCCAGGGAACCTGAGGCTGCAGCTGTGGTCTGTGGGGAGGAGGATGGTCATTGACTCGTGACGTCTGCCAAGGGTGGGCACAGAAAGTGGGGGCAGAGGTGCTGTGAGCTGAGCAAGGCTGAGTTGCCATCGTGGGTGTGGCTGTTAAGAATGAGGGCAGCCTTGGTTTCTGGTGGCAGCCAACTCCCCTGAGTGCCACTAGAGCCCGCCCAGCGTCGTGTGCCTCAGGGCCTTTGCACCTGCTGCCCCGTCCACCTGGAGCGCCGCCCTCACCTGTGACCTCACTCATCCTCTGTTTTCCAGTTTGAGTGGGTCCTTCCACATGCCACCACCTCATCCACATCGTCCCAGGCGGTACCCAGCCCCTGGGCCCCACTGCTCTGTCTCCACCGTGGCTGCCCCACACCTGTGCTGGATAGGGGTCCTACCAGTATGTCTTGGTGCCCAGTGCCCTCCCAGGAGTGTGGTGCCACCCGGGGTGCCTGCCTGTTGCAACAGATTCCAACTTCTAGCTCTGGCTCCAGGCAGGCAACCTCCCTTGGCTAGAGCCCCCGACTTGCCTCAGAGGTATAGGGTCTCACTCCAGGGTCTCCATTGCACTGGTCAATCATTTCTACATATTTGAGAGTCACTTCTTCAGCTAGATTGTAAGTGTTCCCATGGGCGCTCTGGGAGGCAGGGGCCCAGTGATGACTGATTTTGCAGTTCCCAAGGGGCGCCTTGAGCTCGTGGGTGAACTCTGGCCTTGAGAGACCACAGTCACGCCCCAGGGCTTTGAGATGCAGAAGCTGACAGCGGCGGTGTGGAAGGGCTGCTGAGAACGGAACACCCGGGGACCCCCAGCGGCCAGCGTGCAGAGAGTTCGGGGTAGACTGTGCAGAATGCAGGGAGCAGGTCTCTTCCGTGCGGGGACTGAGCAGCCCTGCACGGAACAGACAATGCTGACACTGATGGCAAGAGGGCCTGCGATTCAGCAGGGTTGGGGTGGGGGGGTTCTAAGAAGAAGGAGGTGTGTCCGTGGAGCGGGGGAGCCAAGCCCCACGGAGGGAACGGCGTGGCTGAGGCCGGCCCCTATTGGAAGCAAAGCGGGGAGGGGTGCTCACCAGGGTCATCCAGCTATGGGGAAAAACAGTGTCCTTCACTGAAGCACCGCGCAGCATGGCAGAGCCAGGTGGCCACGCTCGTATCCCCACGCGGCTATTACTGTTCAAATACGCACTGTCTTCTCACACTGTTCATGGGGTTCTCAAGGCAAGAATACTGAAGTGGTTTGCCATCCCTTCTCCAGTGGGCCACAGTTTATCAGAACTCTCCACCGTGACCCGTGCGTCTTGAGTGGTCCTGCACGGCATGGCTCATAGTGTCATTGACGTATGGGTGTGAGATTTGGACTAGAAAGAAAGCTGAGCATTGAAGAATTGATGCTTTTGAACTGTGGTGCTGGAGAAGACTCTTGAGAGTCCCTTGGACTGGAAGGAGATCCAACCAGTCTGTCCTAAAGGAGATCAGTCCTGGGTATTCAATGGTAGGACTGATGCTGAAGCTGAAACTCCAATACTTTGGCCACCTGATGTGAAGAACTGACTCATCTGAAAAGACCCTGATGCTGGGGAAGATTGAAGGCAGGAGGAGAAGGGGACGACAGAGGATGAGATGGTTGGAGGGCATCACCAACTTGATGGAGAGGAGTTTGAGTGAACTCCGGGAGTTGGTGATGGGCAGGGAGGCCTGGCGTGCTGCAGTCCGTGGGGTCGTAAAGAGTCGGACATGACTGAGCGACTGAGCTGAACTGAACAGAACTCACTGTCTGGCTGCTGCCCCTGCTCAGGAGTGGTCCCTGTGGCCAATGAGATGAGGCTGGGAGTGACTTGACCCCTTGGGAGCAGAAGCTTGGCTTCTTCTCTTTCCCGCAGCAGCATCCCCACCCCAGCAAACTGGGAGCTGGAACAGAGACACAGACAGACAGGCAACCTGAGGAAGAGGTAGGTTTATTTCTCCAGACCACCGGGTCCAGGGGGCTGTGTGTCACTGCAGCGTGACTCAGCCTTTGCTGCCTGAGACTCCCAGCTTCACAGTTACATGAGCAGACTGGCCTCAGCATTCCCAGCTGTAGAATGGGATAACAACAGGCCCCTCCGGGGCTGAGTGTGAGAATGAACAACTCCTTACATGTAAAGCACCCAGTAAAGGCGCTCAGTGCGACGTGAACGCTCTTAGCAAGAAGTAAGAGCAAGAAAATTTCTGTTTTCTATCGAGAGCCCGGCCTCGATGCCGGTCACCTCAGTTCAGAGACCCATCCACCCAGTAACTTCCCCACCTGGAGCCCCACGGAACACTTGTCCTTAGCATGCTGACAGACAGGCCATGAAAGCCGTATCTGCATTCAGTAATTTGGAGAATTGAGAGATAAACCAAATTAAATTGTCGATTTTAATTGCCTGGCTTCTTGGAGCCTTGAATATGCTAACAAGCCTTTGACTTTCCACGAGTGTGCTTCCCAGTGTGTGATCATGAGACTGTGACTATATCCGTGTGTGCACACGCGTGCACCCTGGCCGGAGGGAGTGGGCCTCGGAGTCTGACCCAGGGGCAGAATCAGGGAGGAGCAGAGAGCAGTGGGGAGGGTGTGAGGAGGAGCGTGATTGAGGGGAGGGGATCCCAGGGCTGGGGGACCTGAGATTTTGTCTTTAAATATGGAGGGGCGACTGAAGGCGACCAGGACTGCCTGATGGCTTGGGGGCACCTTAGTCTCCGGGCTGGTGTCTGGGAGACGGGAAGGGGAGGGCCCTGGGGTTCAGACCCCCTGGATGTTCTCAAGGCCAGGCGGCTGCCTGGGGCAGTGGGCGGCTGGTTCCCGCCTTGGGGTGCGGGTCCACCTCCAGCTGCCTGGAGCCTGAGGCTACTGGACTCTCGGAGTCTGGCTTGCTCCCTTGCTCTTGGCAAGTGGCTCAGGCAGTGGCTAATTGGATCTGCTAATTTGGTGTGGCTGTTTACAGAAAGCTTTTAGTCCCCAGGACAGAGTGGAAATTGGATTTCAGGCTCCTGGCTTAAAGATGCTCCCTGATTCCCAACACCCGTCCTCCGGTGTGTCGGGGGCTTGGGCAGCTGCTTCCGTCCAGGGGAGATGATAAATTATGCATCCATTTAATACCAGCTCAGGCCAGATGGATGCCAGGGGCTTGAGCCGTCCAGTGTCTCTCATCTCTAAACAAATCCATTTTGCTTACACGAGCACAGGGCTCCAGGCTGGCAGTCATTCGAGAAGTTTCCTCAATGTGAGCCCTAGGCTTGGGTTGTGTGTCTGGGTCTGTGGGACCCCGGCGGGGGCAGCCCTCTGTGCCCTGGGCTACCTGGGGGGACCCCTGGGAGGAGTGATGGATCTTTTCTTCACAGAAGCACTTAACGCTTCCTGGGCAGTTAGTCTTGGCAAAGAGGTTTTAAATGTGCCGGCCGGAGTGCTGGGGGCCATGTACACTCCCTGTGTGACTCTCAGACCGTGCTTGTGTGTCCGGCCTGTTCCCGTCCATCTCAAGCTGAGAAGCCCCCTCCTTCAGAAAGCCCTCGACCAGTTTCCTCGCTTCTCTGACCTGTCACTGTTGGAACCACTAACTGACCCAGATGCAGGCCGCCTGGGGTTGCCTTTCTCAAGAGTGAGTTTCCCGAGGCTTGCTGGAATCCTCTTCCCTGGTGGAGACCTCTCTATCTCTCTGGAAACCCTTCTTGAACCGAGAGAGGCAGAGAGAGGGGGTCTCCAGGGAGAACAGAGACTTCAGTAGATGGGAAAGAGAGGCAGGGCAGAGCTGCCCTCCGCTGTCTGCATGCAGGGCTGGGCCTGCCACGTGCTCCCTGTTTCCACGAGAAGCTTCCCGAAAGCTGTGTTCTATGACTCTGTTTGGAAAAGGAGGAGACTGAGGCCCAGGAGGGTGGAGGCTTGACCAGGACAAGCTCTCTGCTCCGGGGCCTCCCAGATGACCCCTGCCCCTGGCTCTGTCTCCCCTGGGTGCGGACCTCGCCTCCCAGGAGCAAACGCCGAGTGGACAGTGATGCGGCTCCGGGCACAGAGTCACGGTGGGGACCGGACCCCAGGCCCGCAGGGACTTGGCCCTCGGACATGCTCAGAGGCAGCCATGTCCACACACGTGTTAACAGCACACGGGCATCGCGTGCCAGCTGGAATTATGCAGATGTGCGATGACGCTATTCACATCATTGGCTTTACTTGGTGAGCAGAGCTCCAAATAATCGAAGCCGGGGGCAGGTTGCTTTACCTCCCTGACTGCAGTCTTCTCCACAGACCAAGCTTCGGAGCATCTCCCCGTGAGCTGGCAGCAGCAACAAGCATCTGAGAAAGGATGTCAGAAGCCAGACAGGCCAGGAATGTGGAGGGCGGGCCTTTGTGTGTCCCCATCAAGGTGGCCATCTGCTAAGCACCTGCTGCCCGCCCAGGGCTTGGCCGGGAGCCAGGAGCAGAGAGGGCGTCCCTGCAGCGTCCAAGGGTCTCCTGATGCTACAGAGTTTGCAATCAGGGGTGTGGGGCAAGGGGGTGTCTGCTTAACCACCAGGCTCAGATTCAGCGCGAGGGAGAGAAATGCAGAAGGGCCAGGTCAGTGGGAACGGCCATCTCTTGGGGTGCCCGCAGCCTCTCTCCCAGCTGGCGTGTCAGCAAGATGGGCTCCATGGGGAAAGGGGCTTTAGGTTGCTCGCTGATTCCTTCGTCCCCGCCACACTGCCTCTGCTGAAAGCGGAGCCCAGCCCTCACCTGCAGGAGGTCCTGGTCCCCTCACTCCAGGGCAGCCAAGCAGAGGGATCAGGGTGTCAGCAACCCAACCGCGGAGAAGCGCCCAGGACAACCAATCCAGGAAAATGGGAACGTGGGTCAGTGAGAAGAGCTTACAGAAATGATATGTACCCAGCAGAGACCAGAGAGCCGTGTTTTTAAAAGCCAAGCTGGGGGCAGTGAGACTTCAGGCACCTGGCTTCTCACCCCCTCCCCGGCCTCTCCACCTTCTCCTGCAACAAGGGACACCCAGCCGTGGGGGATGTGTTTCCGTAAGAGGGACGAGAAGCATCATTGCAGAGTGGTGGAGGTGAGCTGCAGGCTCGCCTGGGGTGGGAAGACCTGCCCCACTGGGGGCGTCAGGGGCGCTGGGTGTCCCGGGCTGGGGGAAACACCAGAGACAGGAGAGGAGGGAGCTTCTCTCTCAAGGAAAAACCAGAAATTAATCACCAAGAGAGGAGCCAATCCCCACCAACCCCCCCCAAAAATTGTTAGGAATGGAAGATGCTCGCCACCTGGAACTGGGCGAGAATGATGAATATCAAATGCCACTCTTTTTCTGGAGGAGACAATGCAAAGCTGTGATTTAGTAATTACCCACATGGCTTTGTCGAATGCTTACAATGGTCCCCCAGAACGCTCACACTGTCGTGATGGGTTTTCAGAGGAAGGAGGAAAAGTGGAGGACGGGGTGGGAAGGGCCACCTGGGGGGCACTCAGACGGGTCCGGTGCCAGGTGCTGGGTCCCACCGACAATCCCTGCATCACTGCTCGCCGGGCAGTGCTCCTTCTTAGAGATGAGGACTTGGGGGCCCAGAGAGGCTGAGTCACCTGCCCAAAGACTCGCAGCAAAAATGCCAACCCAGGATTCAGTCCTAAGACCGTGTGAGCCCCCAAACCTGAGCTCAGCCCTTTACTTTAGTCCATGCAAGAGGAGGGGGTCCAGGACACCACCGCTGCCCTGCCGTCCACCAGACGGAGCCCCTGGTCAGCACGGGGTCCTGGGAACAGAGGCTGACCCTGCCGATGTCCTGACTTCCCAGCGGGACAGTGGGATGAGCCAGATTCACCAGAGGAAGAGACGGGACAGCCGTCAAATTTCAACCTCAGAAACACGATGACTAAATCTGAAGCATATCCCACGTGATATTAGGACATATGCTGCAAACACAGTCATTGCTTATCTGAAATGGAAATTTAACCGGGGGCCCCTTTTTATCTGGTGATGCCGTTAGGAGGGAGGCCAGAGTGGGCATCCACGCAGGACCACTTCTAGGGTGGCATGCAGTCCCTGGGGCAGCTGGAGGGCCGCGTGCCAGGCGCCCTCTGCCCCTGCGGCTCTGTGTCCGTCTGGTCCCGCCCTGTCCTTGGGCTGGGTGTGGGGATGGCCAGCCCCTCCTGGAGACCCTCACCGGCCAGGGTCTGAAGAATGTCCTGGTCTCCGTGTCACGGCTCTCAGCCCAGCGTGACCTGGGAAGCACCGTTTTTAGGCCACTGTTAGTCTCGCCTCTTTTTTTTTTTTTTACAGACAGGACACCAGAACTCAGAAGTGGAGGGTACGACTCCCACAACATCCCACAGCAGGAAGCGGGTACCCAGCTACACCCCCAGAGCCGAGGCCTCTGCACGAGTGCCTGGCTGGGAGGGAGGCCGGGTGGGCCACTGTGCTGGGCTGCCAGAGTCCTGGGGTTGTGGGGGAGTGTCCGTCCCCGCCTGCTGACTCTGGGGCGTGGGGGAGCTCCTGGGAGCGCACCTGGAGTGGATTTGTGTTTCCCAGTGAAACCCGGCTCTGATGGGAATGTTGCCGACTCCACGGCCAGAGAAACAGGAGGCAAACTGAGCAACAAGGGAAGCCCTTCATTCTACAAAACAGACGCCCACAGGCAGTGCTGGAATAAGAGCAGGCCCCCGGCAGGGGAGGCGTCCCTCCCCTGGCCCTCCAGGACAGCTGCAGCTGTTTTGTAAGCTGTACTCCCCTCGCTTCCATGCCCTTTGGGGATAAGGAAGAACGGGTACGGGAGCCGACAGACCGAGGGCCCTGCAGGTCCTGCCCCGAAGCTCTGACGGCCCAACTCTCCTTTCCGTTCCTCCCCTTATTCATTCATTTGGCAGCAGGACCCGACCTGAGCTGACGCACACGGACCCGTCCCGGGCCGACACACGGACAGCTGGTCTGTCGTCTGCTTCTTGCGCTCTCATCTTGCTGAACGTCTGTGATGCGTTTGGTCAACGAGGGTCCCGGCCCCTGCAGCACCGTGAAATGTGCCCAGAGTGCGCGGCGGTCTCTGTAAAGTCCAGAAGCCCACCTGCCCAGGGCCTCCTGGGAGGGCTCCCACGCTCCGGCTGAGGGACTGAGCCCAGTCAGAGGCCCGCCACCCCCACCCCGCTCCTCCTGTGAGAATCCTGCCCGTTCTGGTTCAGAAGCCCTCCAGACGGTGCTGGGCACACAGTAGCCGGTGCCTGGGCCACTAGGCCGCAGGCCTGGGAGGGACGGTGCGGCTCCCCAGCTCATAGCACCCGGCTTGGGGCCCCACGCTCTGCAGTCCTAACGGTTTTATCCTTGCCTGCGTGTTCTATGAGTGAAGGCCCTGGAATCTGGAGCATGTCGAGGGGCGGGTGGTAGTTCATAGGGTCCTGCCTCCCACCCGCTCCAGGCTGGGACTCACAGGGAGGGGCTCTAGGGGCCTGCCCTCTGCGCTGCCCAGCGATCCCTCCCTGTTGGTCAGAGCCTGGTCCACTTCAGTCTCCGGGTGGAGCTCTGGGGTCTGCACACACCCCTCAGAACCCCTCAGGCCAGCAGTGCACAGGGTACATCGGGATGGGTCAAGAGAGGCGCAGAGAAAGGAGACGGGCATTCTTCCTGCCTGCTTCTTTTTGAATTGAGGTCACATTGATTGATAAGTAATCAGTCCCTGGTGGCTCAGATGGTAAAGAATCCGCCTGCAATGCAGAAGAACCAGGTTCGATCCCTGGGTCGGGAAGATCCCCTGGAGAAGGAAATGGCAACCCACTCCAGTATTCCTGCCTGGAGAATCCCATGGACTGAAGAGCCAGGTGGGCTACAGTCCATGGGGTCGCAGAGAGCGCTGCTCACCTGACATTGTGGGGCCCTTGCTCTCAGAACCCCGGCACCATCCCAGGAGAAACCCCAGCCACGTGGAGAGGTGACCACCTCGTGGTCATGACCGAGCAACTAATCCTTCAGTTGATAATGTCATATGTTCACCTGACAACACTGTGTTTCTGTTTCTGCATCCGTGACAGCCTTGTTGTTCGGTCGCTCAGTCAGTCCAAGTCTTTGTGATTCCAGGGACGCAGCACGCCAGGCTTCCTTGTCCTTCACTGTCTCCAGGACTTTGCACAAACTCATGTCCATTGGTCCACTGAGTTGGTGATGCCATCCAACCATCTCATCCTATGTCATCCCCTTCTCCTGCCGTCTGTCTTTCCCAGCATCAGGGTCTTCTCCAGTGAGTCAGCTCTTCCCAACAGGTGGCCAAAGGATTGGAGCTTTATCTTCAGCATCAGTCCTTCTAATGAACATTCAAGGTTGATTTCTTTTAGGACTGACTGGTTTGATCTCCTTGCAGTCCAAGGAACTCTCAAGAGTCTTCTCCAGCATCACAGTTCGAAAGCATCACCTCTTCAGTGCTCAACTTTCTTTATGGTCCAGCTCTCACATCCATACATGACTACTGGAAAAACCGTAGCTTTGACTATACGACCTTTGTCAGCAAAGTGATGTCTCTGCTTTTTAATACACTGTCTAAGTTTGTCATAGCTTTTTTTCCAAGGAGCAAGTGTCTTTTAATTTCATGGCTGAAGTCACCGTCCACAGTGATTTTGGAGTCCAAGAAAATAAAATGTGTCCATGTTTCCACTTTTCCCCCATCTATTTGCCATAAAGTGATGGGATCAGATGCCATGATCTTAGCTTTTTGAATGTTGAGTTTTAAGCCAGCTTTTCCACTCTCCTCTTTCATCTTCATCAAGAGGCTCTTTAGTTCCTCTTTGCTTTTTGCCCTTGAAGTGGTACCATCTGCATATCCAAGAATGTTGATATTTCTCCCAGCAATCTTGATTCCAGCTTCTGATTCATCCAGTCTGGCATTTTGCATCTTGTACTCTGCATATAAGTTGAATAAGCAGAGTGATTATATACAGCCTTGACCTACTTCTTTCTCGATTTTGAACCTATCTGTTGTTTCATGTCCAGTTCTAACTGTTACTTCTTGACCCACATACAGATTTTTTAGGAGGTAGGTAAGGACGTCTGGTATTCCCATCTCTTTAAGAATTTTCCACAGTTTGTTGTGATCCACATAGTCAAAGGCTTTAGCGTCGTCAATGAAGCAGAAGTAGATGTTCTTCTGGTATTCCCTTGCTTTTTCTATAATCCAATGTTGCGAAGTCAAGTGGGCCTTAGGACACATCACTACGAACAAAGCTATTGAAAGTGATGGAATTCCAGCTGAGCTGTTTAAAGTCCTAAAAGATGATGCTGTTAAAGTGCTGTACTTGGTATGTCAGCAAATTTGGAAAACTCAGCAGTGGCCACAGGACTGGAAAAGGTCAGTTTTCATTCCAATCCCAGAGAAAGGCAATGCCAAAGAATGTCAAACTACCGCACAATTGCACTCATCTTACACGCTAGCAAAGTAATGCTCAAAATTCTCCAAGCCGGGCTCCAGTGGTATGCAACCTGAGAGCTTCCAGATGCACAGGAGAGTCTCCCTACCACCAAGAATAGTTCCATCCGTCATCATGTGTGTAGCTGACCCCTGTACCCACTCTGCACTCCCCGAGCCCTCCCCTCGGGCAACCACTGCTCTGCTCTCTATCTATGTGTTTGCTTTGATTTGTTCATTTATTTTGTTTTTGTTGGTTTGATTATTTTTTTTTATTCCAAATGTGACTGAAATTTATTTTGTTTTTGTTAGTTTGATTGTTTTATTTTTTTAGACTCCAAATGTGCTGCAGGATTTGTCTTTTTCCGTCTGACTTATCCCACTTAGCATAATGCCTTCAAGGCCCGCGTCTTCCTCAAGGCCTTTAGAGAGGAGGACCGGCACTTCCACTCATGCTGGGCCTGCCATCCGGAGCCTTGCTGCTCTGCAGAGCTGGACGGGGGAGGACTTTCTCGTGCACCCCGCTTTCCGCTTGGCCAGCCAGCTGGGCTCACCTTCCACTCGGACCACACCTCCTTGGAGCCTCCTGGGACCTGTTCTGGTCCGCCCTCCACCTCGCACCTCCTGACGGATGTTTTCTTGGCCTCCGAGATGTGGCCTTTTTTTTTCCTGTCCCCCTGGTGTGTGGGCCGATTCGCATCCCCCCCAGACCCATAGATTGGAGCTCTGAGCCCCGGAATGAGACTGTACTTGCAGAGAGGGCCTTTAAAGGGGGATGATGGTAAAAGGGCGTAGTTGGGGAGGCCCTAACCCAGCCTGACTGGTGTCCCGACAATCGGAGGTCAGGACAGGGACATGCAGGAAGTAGTCGGCCATCTGCTGTGGAAGGGAGAGGCCTCAGGAGGAGCAAGCCCTCACCTCGAGCTTGGACATCTGCCCCCAGGACTGTGAGGAACACAAGTTCCTGCTGATGACGCCGCCGGTCTGGTGCTTTGCTGCATGGCCGACAGGCTGGTACAGATGGCAGGTTGGCCTTGGGCCTGGGTTGAGGACCCCTCCCCGGGTTCCCGCTTGGAGACTGTCGTCGTGAAAGCTGGTGTCGGCACATCCATGCCACTGTCCATTACCACGTTCTTCTCCCTTCCTTCCACGCTGCCCAGGTGCCCACTAGCCCAGAGGAATGGGGTGAGGGTGACTTCTTGGGGCCTCCAAGCTGGGTCCTACGGAGCCAGGCGCTGCCCACCTGACATTGTGGAGCCCTTGCTCTCAGAACCCCAGCGCCATCCCAGGAGAAACACCAGCCACGTGGAGAGGTGACCACCTTGTGGTCAGCAGCCCCAGCCAAACCCCCATCCTCTGCCAGCCGCATGAAGGGCCGGCCTGGCCATCCAGCCCAGCTGACGTGAGAGACCCAAGCGAGAGCCTCGTAGCTGACCCCAGTCAACCACAGAACCATGGGAGATAAGCCAGTGGTTTGCAGGGGGTGGGGGCAGTTGCTACATAGCAGCGGATAAGCAAAGTACTCCCCAAGTGGCCCTGGCTCTGCCTTCAGGGCCGCAGGACACCAATCTGAGTGCCCTGACAGCCCTTCAGAAGTCAGACGGTAGCAACCCCATAGCCCTCTCTCCTGGTGAACAGCCCTGACTCCTGCATGCCTTCCTCCAAAGATCCAGTCTCAGGCCCCCTTTCCAACCTGCTCACCACTGACAAGCCCGCTCTAACCTGCCAAGACCCAGATTACCCAAAGGGACCCACCACCAGCTGTAACACTGCCAAGGATGTGTGACCCACCCAGGATGGCACAGAACCATCACCTCCTTTATTCTGGATGTTCTGCTTCTGTTATTAAAACTGAAGGCCGAACTTTCCGTCTAATCACCCTCACCTTCAGTTCAGTTCAGTTCAGTCGCTCAGTCGTGTCCGACTCTTTGTGACCCCATGAATCGCAGCATGCCAGGCCTCCCTGTCCATTACCAACTCCCGGAATTTACCCAAACTCATGTCCATCGAGTCGGTGATGCCATCCAGTCATCTCATCCTCTGTTGTCCCCTTCTCCTCCTGCCCCCAATCCCTCCCAGCATCAGAGTCTTTTCCAATGAGTCATGAGGTGGCCAAAGTACTGGAGTTTCAGCTTCAGCATCAGTCCTTCCAAAGAAATCCCAGGACTGATCTCCTTCAGAATGGACTGGTTGGATCTCCTTGCAGTCCAAGGGACTCTCAAGAGTCTTCTCCAACACTACAGTTCAAAAGCATCAATTCTTCGGCATTCAGCCTTCTTCATAGTCCAACTCTCACATCCATACATGACCACAGGAAAAACCATAGCCTTGACTAGACGGACCTTTGTTGGCAAAGTAATGTCTCTGCTTTTGAATATGCTATCTAGGTTGGTCATAATTTTCCTTCCAAGGAGTAAGCATCTTTTAATTTCATGGCTGCAGTCACCATCTGCAGTGATTTTGGAGCCCCAAAAAATAAAGTCTGACACTGTTTCCACTGTTTCCCCATCTATTTCCCATGAAGTGATGGGACCAGATGCCACGATCTTCGTTTTCTGAATGTTGAGCTTTAGGCCAACTTTTTCGCTCTCCTCTTTCACTTTCATCACGAGGCTCTACCAGCAGGGAGGCAGTAATGAGTGAGCAAGGAGACACAGGATTCATGCTTCCGAAAATTGCACTCCTCCCCCACCCAAATAAACCCCGACACAACCAGATGAAGCAATTTGTCACACAGAGTGATGTACATCTTTAAAAGAATTTCAGGTTTAAAAAATTCTGTGATTTTTCATCACCCCTCTCAAAAATACCAGAGGAAAAGAAAGAAAATACAGATCCCATCACTTAAAAAATCAGAATACTTTCTCTTCCAGGGTTTGAATCACCAGTCCCCAGCTCACACGTGGGTTTTCTGAGAATGTCTCTTTCATTTAACTACTTTCCAACCTGGAGGAAGAAATTGTCAGCCCCATGCTATTTCGAGAGCAGAAGCTTCTACGGAAGACGCTGAGGAAGCTCCGAGTGCTGTGGGCAGGGACCGAGCTCACCCTCCTGGATGCGTGGCTCAGCCACGGGCCCGTGGGAGGCCCCCGTGCACCCGGCAGAGGTTACCGACTGGTCGGACTGACCTCTGGGGACCCCGTGTGCCCACCCCGCAGAGCCCAAGCCGTCCAAGTTTCTGAGCAATGAAAGAAGAGTGTTTATCACCACCACCCCCTGTGACAGCCTTGTTTCATTTTGGAATCTCCAAAGCTCTAGCCGCTTAGCGAGGAGACAAAGAATGGACATGTTTCTACAGGGGAAAGCTTGTCGGTTTAACCTCAGATCCACAAGAGACGAGGTTCAGAGCGGGTTTAAGTGGTTTTCGCATATGCCGCTCTCCGCATGAGAAATATGAATGTGACCACCCAGGCGGCTTTTCTGGGAGTTTTGGTGCGTTATATAAGCACGTTTGCATAAATGTTTTCCAGGGTTGGATAAACAGTGCCTTTCTATTTAAATTTTAATCTGGTCCTTGACAATTGTTGTAACCCTGGAGATTTATCCTTGATGCAGATTTCAAATGTGAAGTGAAATGTCACTGGGTTTGCAAGTCTCTAGCAAGACCCCTGGGAAGCAGTCAAGAGGGTGGACGGGAGGGTTCGTTCCACAGATGTGTTTTGAGCGTGTGCTGTGTCTGTGCGTCCCGTCCAGGAGGGAATGAAGGGCCAAACGCCTGCCTGTGCCCTGGAGCCTCCACAGCAGCTGGAGGGGCTGACCGTAAACCCGCAAAGGGCAGTGCTGGGAGGAGCCGTGTGCCAAGGGGGAAACAGTGCCCGGCTGTGGAGGGAGCAGAGGCTAAAGGAAGAGACAGTGAGCTATGGCGACATCTCAGGAGGTGCGCCAGGCAGACGGAAGGGCAGGGGAAAGGCTCTGGGGCGGAAACCGAAGCGGTCAGTCAGGGAGCAGCAGGTGTGAGCAAGGGAGGAGAGGGACGGCATGGTCAGGATCTGCATGTGGAGGCGGGGGGCTTGGGGCAGGGCCGACCCTCCAGGAGGCTCTGGGTGGGCCGGTCCTCCCATCATGCCCGCCCCAGGGGTGGGGTCGTCCCGCCCGTGCTGGCCCACCCGCCTTGCCAGCGCCCTCTGTCTTCATCATCTAGGTCTTGGCTCAGCCCCTCCCAGCTGTGGGACCTGGAGAAACCTCCCCTGAAAGATGGGGGTCATGGTGGCGTGTGCCCCACAGGGTTCCTGCGGGGGGTCGAGTGGGCATGGAGCGCGAGGCCCGCGGGGTGCCCAGAGGGCCTGTGAGCGCCAGTTCTGCTGTGAGAACAAGGCTCCGGGCCCTGAGTGCACGCACTACTGA
The DNA here is from genome assembly GCF_002263795.3 of Bos taurus. NCBI lineage: Eukaryota > Metazoa > Chordata > Mammalia > Artiodactyla > Bovidae > Bos > Bos taurus. The sequence goes on along the minus strand of NC_037333.1, from coordinate 115,144,807 downwards.
CTCCTCCTGGCGGCCCTCCCTGACTGCACGTCCCTACCACCCTCCTCCAGCGCCTCCTCCAGCAGGCCACCCTGATTCCCCCGGTTGGAGCCCAGCCTGTCTCGCTCTCTCTGGGTCTTACTGGGAGGGATGCTCACCAACACCCTCTGTGTCCCTGGTACCCCAGAGGGGGCCAGGTGTCCAGGAGATGCTCACTCCAGGGACGACTGAGGAGTGGGCGGGGCTGACTCAGGGATGTTCTGAGCCAGGGGTTGGGCCCCAGGCAGTGGGGTCCTCCCCATGGATAGAGCCACCTCCCAGCTTGCTGTCTTCTCTGCGACCATCTGAAGACTGTGCCCAGCACCATCAGGACCCCATGAAGCCTGCTCAGCTGACACAGGGCTGGCACAGAGCTGTGAAGATGGTCAGGACCCAGGGGAGAGGCCTGCATCGCGTCCCTAGACGCGGGTCACCCCCTGGCTGGCGGCTTTGTTGCTGTGGTCCAGGTAAGGCTCCTCTTCCCTGATGGTGGGATCAGGGTGGGGATGTCGGTACCCTCTGCTTGAGAGGATAGAGCAAGCCATGGGTCTGATGCACAGAGCCCAGGCTGGGAACATAAGGTGGGGTGTCTCAGGAGTGTCCTTTATGGAGCATTGCCAGGACCCTGGCCCTGCATGGACAGGCCATCCAGGGCCCATGCCGAGGGATGTCTGAGAAGGTGGGCAGGTGGGTGACCTCAGGCTCTTCACCCCCCACCTCGGGGTGCAGTTAGAGCTGGGGTAGCCCAGCAGGGCTTCTTACAGGGTTTCCCACTTTGGAGATGTCCATGGGAGGATGCGCTCGTCAGGAGAGGCCAGGGGACCAGGGCTGGTTGGTCCAGGCCAAAGGGGGAGCGTTTCCGGAAGTCGGTGGCCCAGCAGTGACTGTCGCCTGGGCAGGAGCTCAGGAAGTGGTGGGACAGGCCGTGAGGGACTGCTGGCTTTCCACCAAGGGCTCGGGGAACTCTTCTGAGAGTGAAGAGCAGCATTTGGAAGGTTATTGATTTCTTCTGGAGTAAAGATCTGATTAGGACTTCCCTATGCTGCTGCTGCTGCTAAGTCACTTCAGTCGTGTCCGACTCTGTGTGACCCCATAGACGGCAGCCAACCAGGCTCCCCCGTCCCTGGGATTCTCCAGGCAAGAACACTGGAGTGGGTTGCCATTTCCTACTCCAATGTATGAAAGTGAAAAGTGAAAGTGAAGTCGCTCAGTCGTATCTGACTCTTAGCGACCCCATGGACTGCAGCCCACCAGGCTCCTCCATCCATGGGATTTTCCAGGCAAGAGTACTGGAGTGGGGTGCCGTTGCCTTCTCCGAGGACTTCCCTATAGCTCAGCTTATTACCAAATTCAGACTTAAATTGAAGAAAGTAGGGAAAACCACTAGACCATTCAGGTATGACCTAAATCAAATCCTTTATGATTATACAGTGGAAGTGAGAAATAGATTTAAGGGCCTAGATCTGATAGATAGAGTGCCTGATGAACTATGGAATGAGGTTCATGACATTGTACAGGAGACAGGGATCAAGACCATCCCCACGGAAAAGAAATGCAAAAATGCAAAATGGCGGTCTGGGGAGGCCTTACAAATAGCTGTGAAAAGAAGAGAAGCGAAAAGCAAAGGAGAAAAGGAAAGATATAAGCATCTGAATGCAGAGTTCCAAAGAATAGCAAGAAGAGATAAGAAAGCCTTCCTCAGCGATCAATGCAAAGAAATAGAGGAAAACAACAGAATGGGAAAGACTAGAGATCTCTTCAAGAAAATCAGAGATACCAAAGGAACATTTCATGCAAAGATGGGCTCGATAAAGGACAGAAATGGTATGGACCTAACAGAAGCAGAAGATATTAAGAAGAGGTGGCAAGAATACACAGAAGAACTGTACAGAAAAGATCTTCACGACCCAGATAATCACGATGGTGTGATCACTGACCTAGAGCCAGACATCCTGGAATGTGAAGTCACGTGGGCCTTAGAAAGCATCACTACGAACAAAGCTAGTAGAGGTGATGGAATTCCAGTTGAGCTATTTCAAATCCTGAAAGATGATGCTGTGAAAGTGCTGCTCTCAATATGCCAGCAAATTTGGAAAACTCAGCAGTGGCCACAGGACTGGAAAAGGGCAGTTTTCATTCCTATCCCAAAGAAAGGCAATGCCAAAGAATGTTCAAACTACTGCACAATTGCACTCATCTCACATGCTAGTAGAATAATGCTCAAAATTCTCCAAGCCAGGCTTCATCAATATGTGAACCGTGAACTTCCAGATGTTCAAGCTGGTTTTAGAAAAGGCAGAGGAACCAAAGATCAAATTGCCAACATCCGCTGGATCATGGAAAAAGCAAGAGAGTTCCAGAAAAACATCTATTTCTGCTTTATTGACTATGCCAAAGCCTTTGACTGTGTGGATCACAATAAACTGTGGGAAATTCTGAAAGAGATGGGAATACCAGACCACCTGACCTGCCTCTTGAGAAATCGGTATGCAGGTGAGGAAGCAACAGTTAGAACTGGACATGGAACAACAGACTGGTTGCAAATAGGAAAAGGAGTTCGTCAAGGCTGTATATTGTCACCCTGCTTATTTAACTTCTATGCAGAGTACATCATGAGAAACACTGGGCTGGAAGAAGCACAAGCTGGAATCAAGATTGCCGGGAGAAATATCAATCACCTCAGATATGCAGATGACACCACCCTTATGGCAGAAAGTGAAGAGGAACTAAAAAGCCTCTTGATGAAAGTGAAGGTGGAGAGTGAAAAAGTTGGCTTAAAGCTCAACATTCAGAAAACGAAGATCATGGCATCTGGTCCCATCACTTCATGGGAAATAGATGGGGAAACAGTGGAAACAGTGGCTGACTTTATTTTTTTGGGCTCCAAAATCACTGCAGATGGTGACTGCAGCCATGAAATTAAAAGACGCTTACTCCTTGAAAGGAAAGTTATGACCAACCTGGATAGCATATTCAGAAGCAGAGACATTACTTTGCCAACAAAGGTCTGTCTAGTCAAGGCTATGGTTTTTCCTGTGGTCATGTGTGGATGTGAGAGTTGGACTGTGAAGAAGGCTGAGCACTGAAGAATTGATGCTTTTGAACTGTGGTGTTGGAGAAGACTCTTGAGAGTCCCTTGGACTGCAAGGAGATCCAACCAGTCCATTCTGAAGGAGATCAGCCCTGGGATTTCTTTGGAAGGAATGATGCTGAAGCTGAAACTCCAGTACTTTGGCCACCTCATGCGAAGAGTTGACTCACTGGAAAAGACTCTGATACTGGGAGGGATTGGGGGACAGGAGGAGAAGGGGATGACAGAGGATGAGATGGCTGAATGGCATCACTGACTCGATGGACGTGAGTCTGAGTGAACTCCGGGAGTTGGTGATGGACAAGGAGGCCTGGTGTGCTGCGATTCATAGGGTCGCAAAGAGTCGGACACAACTGAGTGACTGAACTGAACTGATAGCTCAGCTGGTAAAGAATCCACCTGCAATTCAGGAGACCCCAGTTTGATTCCTGGGTCAGAAAGATCCGCTAGAGAAAGGATAGGCTACCCACTCCAGTCTTCTTGGGCTTCCCTGGTGGCTCAGACAGTAAAGAATCAGCCTGCAGTGAGGGAGACTGGGGTTCGATCCCTGGATTGGGAAGATCCCCTGGAGAAGGAAAAGGCTATCCAACTCCAGTACTCTTGCCTGGAGAATCCCATGGACAGAGAAGCCTGGCAGGGCTACAGTCCATGGGGTCTCAAAGAGTCGTACATGACTGAGCAGCTAAGCCCAACACAGACCATCTGACTCGTTTTCTTTGAGTGTGAGCCCAAACCACCCCTGGCGAAAACACTGGTTTGGCCGAGCTGGCCACGCGGATGGGCCCCCTGGCTGAGCCTGGGTCCCAGGAGGGGCTGGCCTGCCTGGATGGCTCCCCCCTCGAGGCAGGAGCCTGGAGTGCACAGAGGGTCAGGCGAGGAGGGCGACGTGGTATCCTCAGGTGTCAGCTGGCCGAAAGCTACAAAGGGCTCTGTGATCGGGGCTGACGTCTGGGGTCTTCCTTGGGTTGGCTGTTTCAGAGGAAGGTATCTTCCCTGGCACGGAGCATCACTGACAAGCAGCAGCACCCCCGCAGGGCATCGGCCTCCCTGGTTCTGCTCAGTGGGCGCTCATCTGCTGGGTTCAGCGGGCACCCTCTGCCCACCCCTGCATGCCTTCCCCCGGAAACGCCTGCCCAGACCATGATGTCGTCTCACCTCCTGGCATCTATGAGTGGGACCCATGTTCCTCATTTTCACCTGAACCCTCTGGTGACCCAAAGACACGCTGTTTTGATCAGTCCCTTTTGAAGGATGGGAAAACAGGCCAGGCAGCTGGCCCTCATGTTTTCAGTGGATCCAGAGCTTGCTTATGGGCGGCTGGCAGGAGAGTGGGCCTTCAGACATGTGGGGTCCTGGTCGAGGAGGGTGGGGTGAGACCAGGTCATAGTCCCTGAAAGCTGTGGCCGTGTCAGCTTACAGGGCAAGGGGCTGTGCAGGTCAGATGCAGGGCCTTGAGGCCGGGTTACCCAGGCTGGGGAGCGGGAGGCCAGGGAGCCGCTGGGCAGCAGCCCGGGACCACAGTCAGCCCCAGGACCTGGAAACGGACCGGCACCCAGAGCCCCTGGACACCTGGACGTCAGGCTCTGACTCCCAGAACGGCTAGAGGCTAAACTCGTGCTGTCTCTGCCCACCGCGGTGGAGGCGACTCGTGAGCAGCTGCAGCAAGCTCGCACACGGAGGATGTGGGAAGCCGGGCTGGGGAGCTTGGTGTATCGATGCGTCCTGGCCCAGAACCTGCGGGGCACCGGCACTTCTAATGGGAATGAGACGGTTTTCTTAAAGCACCGGCGATGTTGGAATTCGAAACCCGGCGCCCTGTCCGCCTCTGGACCACCTGCTCTCCCCGTGACGGTCCTGCCCGCCCTGGGCTCCACCTGGATGGGGTGCAGGGGTTGGGACCTGCCCTGAATGCTCAGTGAGCTGGGGGCTGTGCACCAGCAGCTTCCCCGAGCCCCACCCAGGCTCAGTACTCCACTCACGGCACGTGGCCGGGCCAGAGCGTGAAGCGCCGTGTGGGGTTCCTGGCCATTGCTGAGAGCTCACGTGCAGCTCGGGAAGGTTCTCCATGCTCAGTTTAGTTCAATCGCTCAGTCATGTCCGACTCTTTGCGACCCCATGGACTGCAGCCCACCAGACCTCCCCGTCCATCACCAACTCCCTGAGTCCAGCCAAACCCATGTCCATTGAGTCGGTGATGCCATCCAACCATCTCATCCTCTGTCGTCCCCTTCTCCTCCTACCCTCAATCCCTCCCAGCATCAGGGTCTTTTCCAATGGGTCAGCTCTTCGCATCAGGGTGGCCAAAGTATTGGAGTTTCAGCTTTAGCATCAGTCCTTCCAATGAACACCCAGGACTGATCTCCTTTAGGATGGACTGGTTGGATCTCCTTGCAGTCCAAGGGACTCTCAAGAGTCTTCTCCAGCACCACAGCGACAAGAAACTCAACCCACGGAGGCGTCGGAGCCCCGCGAGGGGTGCCAGGCTAGTGTTCACTCGTGTTTTGATAATAATTATTGTCAGTATGTGAGGCGATGCTGAGGCCAAAAGGACAGGCTTGTTGAGAGAACACGCCGAGACCTGCGGGGCCGGGGCGCCCAGGTCTCTGCACTCCTCCCAAACCCCTCGGGAGCCAGCACCCCTGCCACTGCGGCTGCTGAAGCCGGCGGTCAGCTCTGTGTCCACCGAGCCGCGGACCTTTCACCATCTGAGGACGCAGCTCATCACCCCGAAGCCCTTTTTCTCTTGGCCTCCCAGGACCCCCAGCCGTGGGCTTCCCCCTGCTGCCCCTTTGGTGCTCCCCTCTGATCATCACACCTCTCCTTGGGGCTGCCTGCACTTCCGGCCTTGGGGTTTAATACCTCCTGTGGTCAGGGACTTCTCAGCATGCATGTCCACGTGAGACGCTGTCCCAGCTCCAGACGCACACCCACCACCGCCCCACTGACTCCCCTGGACCCCTGGGACGCCTCAGACTCCAGCCGGCCGCAAGCCTGGTGGTCCCACCCGGTTGATGGCTGTCCTTGGCCTTGCTCTAGCTACACGAGTTTTATAAGAGTTGAAGGGTCTGTGGGTGGTGGACAGAGCCCCCTGCCTGGCTGAGAGATGGAAGGCGGACCTCGCTCTGTGCAGCTCCGGCCAGAGGTTATACACAGCACGGGTTTATCTCCCACCATCTGGAGGCTGGATGGGGAGGTGCACCCAGTCCAGCCCGGTCCAGTCACAGGAGGGGAAACGAGACCCATAGAGACTGGCAGGGCCAGGGTCCGACCTCCTCCTGGCCCGTAGGCAGCTGCCACTGTGCTGCCTGCTCACATGGTGCCTTTGTGCGTCTCAGGAAGGGGGGCAGTGTGAGCGAGGGAAAAAGCTGGCACTTCTTCCTTCCAGGGCACAGAGCCCATCGTGGGGCAGGCGGGCACAGCCGAGGTCTGGGGACCTGACCTCAGCAAGGCTGCTGGCAGACTAAGGCAGCGCCCTGGGCTCTTTGGGGAGGATGGTGGTAGGGCTGGAGTTTGGGGTGCTGGTCTTGCCCCATGTCATCTGCTGCCCCCCCAAATCCACACCCAGAAACCACTCTGCTTTCTCTGACCCCTTCGAGCCTGGCTCTGTGTCAGGCAAGTGGGATGCAGCAAAGCAGGCTTTCCCGGCTGCCCTGTGGACCCCTGGTCTCTCGGGAGCCCCAGGACTAAGCAGAGTGAAGCAAGTAAATAGGCAGGCAAGCTGGGTTTGCCCTGAAGCCCTCTGCGCTCGGCCGGGACGGGGCCCCTCGGGGCCTGGCCCTCCCCTGTGACCTTGGCCCTCGGTCTTTAAGAGGCCACTGCAGTCTCCCTGGCCTCGTCCTTGCCGCCCCCCTCTCGGCCCATCCAGTCTTCTCGTCGCTGCAGGTCCCGGGCCTGTGAAGGGCTGCCCCTGGCCGTCCCCGCCAGCTCCCTGCCCTCCAGACGGCGAGGCTTGCTCAGTGTCCACCCGGCTTCCCTCCCCGCCCCTCGGGCCCCCTGGAGTCGGGCTCCGCGGACACAGCATGACCAACGACAGAGTAAATCCCGGTGTGCCCTGGCCGGTAACCCCGCTTTCCTGCTTCCGCTCAGCACAGCGTGGGCCCCCTGTGTGGCCGGCACGCACCGCACAAGCGGCATCTGAGCTTCCTGGGGCTGTGGTGACAAGTCACCGCACGCCTGGGGGCTGAAGCAACACGCGCCTGACCTCTCACGGCCTGGAGGCCCGGAGGCCCGGAGTCGGGGGTAAGCTGGGCTGGTGCCCCTGGATCCTCCTCTCTCTCCTCCAGGGAAGAGTCGTCCCTGCCTTGCCCAGCTTCTAGAGGGTTGTGTTTTTTGGCTTGTGGTCCCTCCTCCCTCTTCAAAGCCAGCAGGGAAGATTTAGCGTCTTGAAACCCCTCTGTCTGTCCCCACGTCTCCTCCCCCTCTGACCCTTCTCCCACCCTCTTACGAGAGCCCTGAGACGACCCTGGACTCACCTGGAGAATCTAGGGCCTTACCTCCATCGCGTCCACACAGTCCTTCTGTCCCACGCGCAGTGACTTGTTCACAGAGTCCCGGGACTGGGGCCTGGGCGTTGTTGGGGACCGTTGTTCGTCTGCCCGCAGACACTGGAAGTTGTTTCCTGGTCCGTGCTGCTGGACACGCAGCGGGTTCTGACCTGTCGCTCTCACCACAGCTTTTGCGAGAAAGCGGGCCCTGCAGCCGCCGTGACGTCTGCCCAGGGTCGCTTCCTCTGTGAAGCCCTATGTGTGCAAGTTCTGGGTTGAAAGGAATTGAAAATTCTCAGCTTTTAAAACATACTCTGCCAGTTTCTCTCCTCAAAGGCCGTGGCGCTTACACTTCCTGTGCTGTCACTGCCCTTGGGATCCTTGTGTGTCCAAGTCCATCCAGGCTGCGGGGACAGCAAATGCCGCTGGGCACGGGGACCAGACGCCGCTGGGCACAGGGACGAGGCGCCGCTGGGCCCGGGTACCAGACGCCGCTGGGCGCGGGGACAGGACACGACGCTGCTGGGCGCAGGGCCTGTCAACAACACACAGTCATTCTTCGCGGCTCGGGAAGCTGGATGCCCACACTGAGGGTGCGGGCATGGCAGTGGCAGAGAGCAGGCGGCTGCCTGAGTCCTCGCAGGTGGAAGGGGCCGGGGAGCATCCTGGGGTCTATTTTATTTTGATTGAAACATAGTTGATTTATGATGTTGTGTTCGTTTCAGGTATACATCAAAGTGATTCAGATTCTTTCCCATGTTAGGTTAGTACTAGATATTAGGGCTTCCCTGGGGGCTCAGACAGTAAAGAATCTGCCTGCAATGCAGGAGACCCGGGTTTGATCTCTGGGTCAGGAAGATCCTCTGCGGGAAAAAATGGCAACCCACTCCAGTATTTTTGCCTGGAGAATTCCACAGACAGAGGAGCCTGTCGGGCTACACTCCACGGGGTCACAAAGAGTTAGACACGACTGAGTGACTAGCATAAGCGCACGCATGCACACACACACACACACACACACACTAGGTATTGAGTGTGGTTCGCTGTGCTATATACTGCTGCTAAGTCACTTCAGTCGTGTCCGACTCTGTGCGATCCCATAGACGGCAGCCCACCAGGTTCCCCCGTCCCTGGGATTCTCCAGGCAAGAACCCTGGAGTGGGTTGCCATTTCCTTCTCCAATGCAGGAAAGTGAAAAGTGCTATATAGTAGGTCCTTGTTTATTTATTTTGTGTAGACTGGCATGCATCCTTTTCTACCTTGGATGGTATTATTTGATTCATTTTTAAAGTATGCGTCTTCAGGGCTCAGAGTCAGTTTTGAACTATCTGTTGCATCCTTCTCTGCTTTCTGATTATAAGAACATTATTTGAGAATGGCAGACAGACTGCATTGTGTGTATCTTTTAATCCCAAACACCTTATTTATTCCCCACCCTTTCCCTTTGTCTTCTGTTTCTGTGAATCTATTTCTGTTCTGTAAATAAGTCATTTGCACACTTTTTTTGTATTTCCCATATTAACATCATATGACGTTTGTTTTTCTATGATGTATTTACTTAGTATGATGATTTCTACATCCATTCATGTTGCTGTAAACGGCTTTGTTTCATTCCTCTCAGTGGCTGAGGAGCATTCCACTGTGCAGACACGCGCATCTCCCTTGTCCGCGCCTCCGTCGATGGACGCCCAGGTTGCCTCCGTGTCTCGGCTAACGTGAACAGAGCTGCTGTGAATATAGGGGTGCATGTCTGTTTTTCAATATAGTTTTCTCTGGATACACGCCCAGGAGTGGGATCGCTGGATCGTATGGTAGCTCTATTTTTAGTTTTTTAAGGAACCTCCGTACTATTTCCCATCATGACTGCACCAATTTACATTCTCATCAACACTGTAGGAGGGTTTCCCTTTCTCCACACCCTCCCCAGCATTTACTATTAGGAGACTTTTTAACGATGGCCTTTCTGACCTGTGTGAGGTAGTATCTCATTTTAGTTTTGATTTGCATTTCTTATCCGTTGGATCATTGAAAAAGCAAAAGAGTTTCAGAAAAACATCTACTTCTGCTTTATTGACCATGCCAAAGTCTTTGACTGTGTGAATCACAACAAACTGTGGAAAATTCTTCAAGAGACGGGACTACCAGACCACCTGACCTGCCTCCTGAGAAACCTGTATGCAGGTCAGGAGACAACAGTTAGAACTGGACATGGAACAACAGACTGGTTCCAAATCGGGAAAGGAGTACGTCAAGGCTGTATATTGTCACCCTGCTTATTTAACTTCTATGCAGAGTACATCATGAGAAACACTGGGCTGGAAGAAGCACAAGCTGGAATCAAGATTACCGGGAGAAATATCAATAACCTCAGATATGCAGATGACACCACCCTTATGGCAGAAAGCAAAGAAGAACTAAAGAGCCTCTTGATGAAAGTGAAAGAGGAGAGTGATAAAGTTGGCTTAAAACTCAGCGTTCAGAAAACTAAGATCATGGCATCTGGTCCCATCACTTCATGGCAAATAGATGGGGAAACAGTGGAAACAGTGACAGACTTTATTTTTTTGGTCTCCAAAACCACTGTAGATGGTGACTGCAGCCATGAAATTAAAAGACACTTGCTCTGTGGAAGAAAAGTTATGACCAACCTAGACAGCTTATTAAAAAGCAGAGACATTACTTTGCCAACAAAGGTCCATCTAATCAAAGCTATGGTTTCTCTAGTGGTCATGTATGGATGTGAGAGTTGGACCATAAAGAAGGCTGAGTGCCGAAGAATTGATGCTTTTGAACTGTGGTGTTGGAGAAGACTCTTGAGAGTCCCTTGGACTGCAAGGAGATCCAACCAGTCCATCCTAAAGGAAATCAGTCCTGAATATTCTTTGGAAGGACTGATGCTGAAGCTGAAACTCCAATACTTTGGTCACCTGATGCGAAGAGCTGATTCATTTGAAAAGACCCTGATGCTGGGAAAGAGTGAAGTCAGGAGGAGAAGGGGGTGACAGAGGATGAGATGGTTGGATGGCATCACCGACTCAATGGACATGAGTTTGGGTAAACTCCAGGAGTTGGTGATGGACAGGGAGGCCTGGCGTGCTGCGATTCATGGAGTCGCAAAGAGTCGAACACGACTGAGTGACTGAGTGAACTGAACTGAATAATTAGTGATGTTGAGCATCTTTTCATGTGTGTATTGGCCATTGGTACGTCTTCTTTGGAGAAATGTCAACTTAAGTCCTCTGCCCATTTTTGACCGGGTTGTTTGTTTATTTGTTTGGGTTGTCTTTTTAAAATACTGAACTGTGAGCTATTTATATAACTCAGAAATTAAACCTTTATTGGGCACATCATTTCTAAGTGCTTTCTCCCATTCTGTAGACTGTCTTTTTTTTGTCTATGGTTTCCTCTGCTGTGCAAAAGTTTTAAAGTTTGAGTATTTAAAGTTCGTTTTTTGCTTTTGTTTCTTTTGCCTTGGGAGACAGACATAAGAAAACATTGGTACAATTTATGTCAAAGAGTGCTTTTCTTTTGTTGTCTTCCAGGAGTTTTATGGTGTCATGTCTTACATTTAAGTGTTTAGGGCACTCTGAGTTTATTTTTACTTGTGGTGAAGGGAGAGTTCCAGGCTCACTGATTTACAGGCCTGGGGTCTCTTTTCTAAGAGCCCTGATCCCTTTCTTGGGGCTCCATCTTCATGATCCAATCACCTCCCAAAGGCCCCCCCTCCTAACATCATGACGGGAGGGTGGGAATTCAGCAGATGAATTTCAGGGGGACGAAGACAGATCCTAGCACGGGGCGTTCGTTGGGTCACTCTGAAGTCGCGTGGGTGGGGAGGGGTGCCTTGTGTCCGTCATGTGTACTCTGTCCAGCCCACCTGCTGACTTTGTCACCAAGGATCCTGCTCTGGAATAGACTTGAGTCCCCCACGCCTGGTTCTGAATCACGTGTTAACTTCATCTGCTAAATGGAGACCGCGACATCATGAATGGCTGCGGAATGAAACCCGGGATACCGTGGCTCGGCGGACGGTGGAAGGTGTCCTGTGTGGGCCACAGGGGCCTCTTGCGCCCCTCTCTGGTGCTGGGAGAAGGGCAGGGTGTGGACAGCAGCAGGGTCCTGGAGCCGGCAGCAGGCGGGAGCGAGCTCTGCTCATGGAGACCCCACCCCCTCGGGTCCAGGGATGCAGTCAGACCAGCCGGCGTCTCAGCCATGGAGATCAGGTGACTCACTCTGTTCAAGTTATTTTTAAGTGACTGGAAGGCTGGCGAGGAAGCTGCCTGACAGCAGTGCTAATTACCGCCCCCCACACAGAGGGAGCAGGCCTGCGGGCTTCAGGCAGGCGCTGAGCCCCCACCCCTGGCAGCTCTGCAGAGGGGTAGACCCTCGGGCCTGGGTGCAGCCGACAGCCGGGGAAGGCAGCCCATCTTCCTGGACAGCCCTCCTCACCCCCAGTCACCCCAGGAGACTGTCTACAAGTCCCCCCATCCCGGCCAGCACCCCGGATCTCACTCCACCTGACCACTCAGCCTTGTGGGCCCGTGGCTAAGAGTGGGGCCCCAGCCTGCACCCCCAGCCTTGGGCCAGCACCCCCATCCAGCCCGGTGCTGCACCCTGACCCCAGGTCCCTGCAGGCCCAGTGCTCTCTTAGCTCGCCGTCCTACCTCGTCTAAGTCTGGTCTTTAATGCCCGTTTGCAAACAGACCCCTCCCCCGCCAGTGCTCAGAGTCCAACGGCCTCCTCAGAGGACATTACTGCTTACAGAAAAGCGGGACAAGTGGGAGACTGGAGGACATCACCTTTATTCTCCAATCATCCCTACACTCGTGGGAGCATGCACACACATGCACACACATACACGCACGAGCACATGTGTGAAAGCACACGCCTGTGCACACACACACGCATGGCTGCACACTTGTGGTACATGTGTTCATGCATACACATGAGTGCACAATGCACACATGTGTGCTTGTGTACATGCACCATGCACACGTGTGTTCACACATGCACGAGCAGACATATGCAGGAGCATGTGTGCGTGAATATATGCACGAACTCACACCTGCATGCATATGCACACGTGCAGGCACACATGTGTGTACGCATATATGCACTGCACACACGTGTGCGTGCAAGCATAAGTGCATGCGTGCATTGTGTGCATACATGCATGAGCACGTGTGTGCAGAACACATGTGTATATACACACACATGCATGTGTGCAGGTACACACGTGTGTGCATCCATGCACGGACACACATGCAGGACACACACGTGTGCACGTACGTGCACCAGTGCACACATACAGGCACACGTGTGTGTGCGTATCTATGTGTGACTGCACACGTGCAGGCACACACATGCACAGCCACTCCCTGGAATGCCTTCCTCCCAGCTGATGTGCTCCTTGGCAAGTTTCAGGTGATGCTGGCTCTTCCCATGGTGCTCAGGGCTCAAGTCCAGGCGGGACTGAGGTGGAAACTGCAGACCTAGCTCTGTTCCAAGGTCTCCCTCTCCCCAGGCGTCAGGGTCCCCCAGACGTACCAGGGATGGGTAGGTCTGCAACTCTGTCCTTCGCTCAGCCCTGGCATGACCGTAGGGAGTTTAGTCCAGGCAGGAGAGGGGGAGGGCCCGTCCTGGGGGGGAGGTCCTGAGGTGACACTCAGAGCTGGCTCCTCCCCAGCACGCCTGTGGGGCCCTGGTTCCCCTTAGCACCCATTCCTGGTGGTCTGGCCTCAGCAGGCTACGCCTTGCCCTCGCACGCATCCCCTCAGAGGGGACTCCTTTAGAGGACCCTGTCTGGCCCATTCTACGGGGTCCCTGAACGCAGGTTCTGCCTAATTGGTTCTGTCAGCTTGTCTCTGGGTTGACTGACGTCTCCCTCCTTCTTGGGGGGCTTTCCCACCTGGCTCCCATGGGGGCGCCCTGGGCCCCTCCCTACCCCCGCTTCCCCAGACCCTGTTCTGGGTGCCTTGCCCCTCCTCTCCTGTCCTCTCCACATTGGGGCTCCTGGGCTCTCACCCTGGTGCCCTCTGTCCCACGTACCCTCTCTCAGGCCCAGGGCCTTGCAGTCCATCGTGAACCATATGTCCAGCCTGGGTCCCCCTCCTGGACCCCTAAAGCCTGTAACCAACCCTCTCAGCAGCATCTCCCCCCGGGGGCTCCAGCACATGGGCCCCCATCTCTCCTCCCCACTGCTGCTCCGCCCCTTCCTGTCACATGCGGGGGCTGCATTCTGCTAGCCCTGGGTGGACGTTGGCTCTGTCCTCTGCCCCGAGTCTGGACACAGCTGGCTGACAGCTGCCCCTTCCCCACCGCAGTCCCCCTGCGTCGCCCGCCGTCGTCCAGCCTGGATGGCTGGATCGGGCCCTTGCTGCTCTCGGCCCCGCAGTCCCTTCCGACAGAGTGTCCAGAATGATCCTGGCAAATTCTCACCAGATCCTGTCACATCTGCACCCAGGCCCCCCAGCGTACCCACCCCGCAGTGAATCCCTCCTGTGCCCTCCAAGGCTGGCCCACAGTGCCCCACCGCCTCTGAGTGCCTCTTCCCGGGGCCTCCCCCTTTTAAGCTGCCCCTGCACGAAGCACTTAGCAACTCTTTCCCCTGCCAGGCCCACGCGGCCTCAGGACCTTTGCACGCTCCGTGTCCTCTGCCTGTGATGCTCCTCCCCGAGATCCCACCTGGTTCCCTCACTTGCCCCAGGTTTACCCACACACCACCTTTAAGATGTGGCGTCTACAATTTTGACAGTCACCCTGCAACACTTTACTTTCTCTTATTCACCTTTCCTGCAGCACTTACCGGTGTGTAATTCACCATCTGCATCATCAGTCTTGTGTCTGCTTCACTCCTGCCACTCGGGCGGGAATTTGCACTGATGGCTGGTGGATCCCAGCCTCCTCCACCCCGCCCAGGACAGGGCTGGCCCTGGGCAGATGCACACACAGGATCTACTGAACGACTGAATGAGCAAATGAATTAGTGGACGTGTCCTTGCCCTCCCAGTGGAAGGCCAGCTTCCTGGCCCGGCCATGCAGAGAGGTTCAGGCCACCACCCCAGCGAGCCCAGCCTTCCAGTCATCCCAGCCAACGAGCCAGACCCGAGTGCCACCATCTTGGACCTTCCAGCCCAGACCACCCCACAGGCGAGGGCCACCGAGTGACCTCAGAAAGGCCACTGGCAGAGCCTCGTCGGCATTCCTGACCCACAGAGCCGTGAGCTAGAATTACATGACTCTTGCTTTGCACAAGCAAATCTCAGCAGTGGGATCTGGGACACGGGCGCTGGGCTGATGCAGCAGAACCAGCTTCACCCCACGCACCCCAGGACGGCACAGGTGGCCCCTACCTGTCTCAAGGGCAGAATCTGGAATCTAATGTTTGGCTGCCAGCTTTTGGGTTCCTGGCTGGAGCGGTGAGAAGACAGGGAAGCTGCCTTCAGCACCCAGTTACTGAGCACGCATCCCAAGCCATGACGACCACAGTGCCGTTCATCACTCGGTGACTGCTGGCCAGGTGCTGGCTCAAGGGCTTTATAAACACTTCCTTGTTCAAAACCAGCAACAACAAGGGCGAGCGTTTC
Organism: Bos taurus; assembly: GCF_002263795.3. NCBI lineage: Eukaryota > Metazoa > Chordata > Mammalia > Artiodactyla > Bovidae > Bos > Bos taurus. Next base: position 115,129,628 of record NC_037333.1, on the reverse strand, counting down.
CGGAGCGGCGGCCTTGTGCGGGACGCTACTGTCGGCCTCTGTCACGACAGCTCCGTTTTACGGCGGGGGACCAGAGGCGGGAGAGGCCGAGCCCGCTGCCCCCTCCAGGCCGTCTCCCCCTCCCCTGCCCCAGCCCGCCGCCCCCTCGGAAGCTGTCTGCAGCTACACCAACATCTGAAGGTGGAGACCACGGTCCTCCCGCCTTCCTGGCTGACCCATGGGTCCGGGGAAAACCCAACTCAGTCACAAAGGGTTTGGTTTTACGGAACATAAAAGCCGTGGGACTCCTGACTGGCCGCCCTGGATGAATCACAGTCCTGCTGTATCGTTTCCTGGACTGTTGTGACAAAGTGCCACAAACTAGGGCTTCAAACAGCAGACGTGGGTTCTCTTGCAGCTCTGGGGGCCAGACGTCCGAAACCCAGCCGTCCTCGGGGCCCTCAGGAAGACCACGCCCGTGCGTGTCCCGGCTTCCGTCAGCTGCAGAAATGCTCGCATTCCTTGGCTCGTGGCTGCCTCACTTGGTCTCTGCCCCCGTCTTCACACGGCTTCTCCTCTGTGTGTCTCTTCTCTTCCTATAGGTACGTCAGTCGTGTGAGATTAGTGGTGTTGTCGTGTCTGACTCTTTGTGACCCCATGGACTGCAGCACACCAGGCTTCCGTGTCCTTCACTATCTCCCAGAGTTTGCTCTAACTCACGCCTGTCGAGTCAGTGATGCCAATCAACCATCTCACACTCCATCACACCCTTCTCCTCCTGCCCTCAATCTTTCCCAGCATCAGGGTCTTTTCCAATGAGTTGGCCAAAGGATTGGAGCTTCCGCTTCATCAGTCCTTTCAGTGAATATTCAGGGTTGATTGGCATTAATGGAATTAGGACCACCTTCAGCATAACTAACTACGTCTGCAAAGACCCTATTTCCAGGTGGGGTTTCATTCAGAGGTTCCAAGTGGACGTGAATTTGGGGGACATGTTCACCCCAGTACACCCTTCTGGAGCCCCCAGACCCTTACCTGTCCAAGCCCCTTTTTCTGATCTGAAAGTTCTTGGGGGGAGGGTCCATAGGGCCTGTGCACAACCCCGTCCCAGCCCTGCCCTGCCCACCTGCCTCCCATCCACACGAGAGCTAAGGGGAGGCGGCAGGTTCACGTCAGGGGCTGGGGTGGTGGGCCCCTCGCCGCACTGTTACCATCTGCCTGCGCGCAGTAAATGAGCCCCGGGGGGTGGGGTCCAGGAAAGCCTGGTTGGGCTGAGCCCCCGGGGGTGGGGTCCAGGAAAGCCTGGTTGGGCTGAGCCCCACGCTGTGCGGTCTGACCTTGGCTTCACTGTACCCCTGCACTCGGGGGAAAGTTCGGCTGGGACACCGGAGGCCTGGGGCAGGCTCAGTGACGTGTCCCCCTGGCAGCCGGAGGCCCTGAGCAGGGCCGGAACCTGGCTCAGCTGCAGGGCCGAGGTCGAGATGGCAGTGCCCCAGGCAACCCAGGCCCAAGGGCAGGCTGGCGTCTGCATGGTGTCCGTCTTCAGCTCTAGGAAGACGGTGTGCGCTGGGCCTCTGGGCAGAGGGCCACCAGCGGGGGGACTGGCCGCGGGCCCAGCGTCACTCCACAGGAAGGCTGCCCTGCTGACCCCAGCGGGCTGCTCGGGAAGGCGGTCAGGCTGGGTGCCAGGCGCTGCTGCCTGGGATTCAGGGAGCAGAGCGCCTGGTCTTGCAGCCAATGGCCCTGGGATTTCTGTGGGAGGACAGACCCCTCTCCTGGGCTGGGCACTGTGGACTCCCCAAGGGCAGCTCGGGGAAGAGGCCAGGGGAGGGGGCTCAGGGTCACTCACTGCCCGCCCCCCCATCAGGCCTTCCCGGCGGCCCTGGAGCCCCTCCACGCCTGGCAGGCAGACACACATTCCACCCAATGTGAGGGGGGCTAAAGGGGGCGGTGAGAGGGTGCACTTGGAAGACCCCAGGGAAGGCCACCCAGGGCCTGCTCCCCCCACCCCCGTGTATCCCGTGGACCTGTGACACAGGTGTCCCCTGGGGGTGAGCTGGAAACACAGACACTCAGGCACCCAGACCCCTGAAGGGGACGCTGCCGTCAACAGGAGACCCCGGGGGACTCTAGCTTCCAGTGCGGGTCTGAGCCACCCAGCTCCCCAAGGACCCAACTCACCTCGACTCGGAGAGCGTGTCCAAGCTCGGCAATCCAGCCACTGCTGTCCGTTTGGGGCCAGGAGCCTGGCTTTGGAAGGCCCTTCACATCCACTGTCAAATGTGCCCCAAGGACACCTGGACAGGTGGCTGTCCAGGCCCTTCTTGAACGCAGTGACGGAGAGCTCGCTGCCACGTGAGGAGCCAGGTCAGCCGTGCCAGGGGCTCGGAGGTGATCCCCACGGGGCTGCACTTGGAGTTTGGGCCACCTCACCTCCCCCGGACTCAGTTTCCGCATCGGTGCCAGGCACGAAACAGGTTCCCTCCTCTCTCCCCTCATCGTGAGAACGTTTGTGCTTTGGGGACATCGACGGACTGATCAAAGCACGCTGTGGGGCAGCTCTCTGATGTCGCAGAGATGACCCGTTGCTCCCTTCCAATGTGGTCAATGGGGACACCGTGGGAATGACTAAGATCGGAGGGCAGCCTCTACGAGGCTCAGAGGTGCTCAGGGCCACTTGCTGCTGCTGCTAAGTCGCTTCAGTCATGTCCGACTCTGTGCAACCCCATCGACGGCAGCCTACCAGGCTCCCCTGTCCCTGGGATTCTCCAGGCAAGAACACTGGAGTGGGGTGCCATTGCCTTCTCCAATGCATGAAAGTGAAAAGTGAAAGTGAAGTCGCTCAGTAAGTGTCCGACTCTTTGTGACCCTATGGACTGCAGCCTACCAGGCTCCTCCACCCATGGGATTTTCCAGGCAAGAGTACTGGAGTGGGGTGTCATTGCCTTCTCTGCAGGGCCATTTAGTAAATTGCAAACTCTAGGACCCTGCTCCCCAAGCCCTGAGCCAGGAGATCCAGGCAACCTGGATGCAGGAGCTCAAAGGACCACACTCTGAGGAGTCGGGGCTCCCAGGATCTTCTGGGGGTGGCGTGTCAGCCCCAGTGGGCCCTGAGGCCAATGGGCCTCTGCCCGGGGAGGGCAGTGTGGGGGCCGAGCTGTGCCTGCGTGTGCCTCTGTGAGACCCGCATGTCCACATACACGTGTGTAGTGTGCCTGCAGCCCACAGGGCATGCACATGTACACACATGTGGTCCGCACGCACATCACAGCACACCCATGTACCCAGGGCACTGGTGCATGCATGGCACTTGCCCACGGGACACACACACACACACACAGCGTGTCCTGTCGACCACCAGCCTGCTTTGTGCTGATACGAGACCCTCCACCACATCTTCTCTTAGCACCTGGGCTGTGTCTGCAAAGACAGGCTGAATTCCTCATCGCAGCTGACCCGGCAGGTGGGCGCCGCCTGCTAGCTCCGTGCCAGGCCCTGCACTGGGCCCTGTGGAGGAGCCGCCTGGAGACCAGAGAGCTCACGTCTACGAGGCAATCAGACAGGTGAGCACATAGGGGTCACCCGGGGCCATGTGAATTGGTCCAGGGAAGCCCGGGTGAACAGACCGTGTGTGGGTGCCTGAGGGTGCAGGGGGAGGCTGGGGGGAAGCTGGAGGGAAGCCGGAGGAGCTGAGGTCCCTGCCCCGCACAGGTAGGGTGGAGGGGTGGGTACCAGGTGAGTCCAGTCTGGGGTGTGGGAGGAGCAAGCGCTCATAGAGGATGGGTAGGTGATTATTCCAGGAGTCCGGGGTGAGGAGCATGGCCAGGCGGGTGCCTGGGGTGGGAGCCCTGCTCCCCCCGCCCACTGGCTGCATACTGGCACCTCCTTCTTTTTGCAGACACCCCACCTTGCCTCCTTTGTCCCTTTAATCCCACATGTGGAGCCTCAGAAGAGAGGCTAATTAGGCTTTCTGCTTAGTCAAGGTCAGAGGCATCTCCCCCTCTCTTCTCCCCTCGGGCTCTGCCCCCAGGGCGTCCTCCTCTCCTCCGCAGAGACAGGGAGGCCCCTCCGGTCCCTATCCTCTCAGAGAGATGACAGGTCACCTGGCGGACACCCTGTCACCACAGCGGCCTGCCGCTTGGGGAGGAGACAGAGTGTGTGGCCATGGGTCAGCAGAGCGCGGACCACCTGCCCCCTCCCGACTCCCGCCCGTTGGTTAACGGCAGGCACCCCGGCGTCCATCCTGACCGTGAGAGCCTGGTCCCACGGCGCTCACGAGGACTCTGAGCTGGCCCTGCCCTTGGGTACCGAGAAACCAGCCAGCAGGCTGGCGGGGACGTGTCCCTGCCCTGACTGGAGGCCCCGGTGCCTGCGGGAGCCCCGGGGAGGACTCTGGCTTCTGTGGGATTCCCCAGAAACAGGTGATGCTCCCCTCGGTCTGACAAAGGAACAGGTGTTCCCCAGGAAGTGGAGGAGGGATGGGAAACAAACGATGGTCCGGGGGAAGGGACTAGGCAGGAAGGCTTCTGGGGAAGCTCGGATTGTAGACGCACAAACCTCGGCCCTTGGAAAGAAAGGCAGGAACAGGCGGCTGGCTGGAAGAGCGTCACATGGGGACAGTACAAGCCGGGCAGGCTTCCCGGAGGCAGCAGCATGGGAGCCCTGGGGCGGTAGGAGTGCAGCCAGGAGAGCTCACGCGGCAGGTGGGCCCGGAAGCCCTTTGGGAGCCAGGTCAAGCCCTGGGGACAGAGCCCCTGAGAGTCCGGAGGGCTCCCCGGCTCTCCAGGGCTCCCAGCCTCCGTGCCAGCGGCCTGCCCCCTACGTGGCACACCCGTTGCCTGCCAGGAGGGGCTCTTGGGCTGGGATCCCCAGAAGCAGATCCCGAGACAAGGGTCCCGCATAAGCAGCTTGTCTGGGGTGTCATCCCAGTAGGAAAGTGGGGACTGAGGTGAGGAGGGGGCCGGCCTCTGCAGGCATGTGCTCTGAGCAGGCAGCCGCTGCCTGCCATTGGGTCCCTTCCCTTCCGGGGGCCCTGAGCCCAGACCGTGTGCCTCAGGGGTGCTGGGAGCTGTCCTGGGGGGGCGGCCTCAGGCACTGCAGGATAGGTGGGCAGGGAGGGCCGGGCCGGGCACGGGGGTACCTCCTGATGCAAAGGCAGAGGGGCAGCAGGAGGCAGATCCCAGAGCCACCCAGCGCCCCAGGAAGGCTGGCGGGTGGCACCTCTGCTGCAAAGCCCTAACCCATCGGCCACAGTCCTGGGGAGGTGGGTGGTGGGGGGCCCGTGTCCACCACAGCGCCTTGGACGGCTTTCGTGGCCCCCGAGATCCTGACTCTGCCGGGCAGGCTGTCTCCCACCGGGGCCTTTCCAGACAGACGTCTCTGCCCCCACTTCCCACCCCACCAGCTTCAGCTGTACCGGAGCGCAGGCGCTTTCCCACCGCGGGGCCTCTCCACGGCCTGTGCCCTCTGCCTGCACACGCTTTCCCGCCTCCCGGCCCCAGAACCTCTGTTTTAGCATCACAATCTGGTCACTCTCTTGGCTGAGGAACCCTCTCCCACCCTCAGTGTGTTGAAAGCGCAGCTGTCGGTGAATGTGTGTGAGCAGGTGTGGGCCACAGGTGTGCCCGCTCCTCCCACCCCCACGGGGCTCGGAGCCACCTGCCGTGGTGGCCGAGGGCCTGAGCGCAGCCAGAGCTCCAGGAGACAGGCGTTTTGCTCCTCTTCAACTCCATGCAAATGCCACCTCCTCCAGGAGGCCTTCCCAGATCCCCCTCCATCTCGGCCGTCTGCATTATCCCATACCATGGGGTCCTGAGGGTGGCCCCTGAGCGTCCCCAGGGCAGCCCGGGTCTGCAGGGGTAGGTGCTCAGGGGACTGGGCCTGATACCGGAGCCTGTCTGTGAGGGGGGAAGGTGTGCCTTGCACAGATGAGGGGTGCAGGTGCCTGGCCTGCTGACAGGCAGTAGCACTGGTCCCAGACATGAGAGCTAGTTGCTGAGCGCCAGAGGGGCCCCGGGGCCCGGGCAGGTCCTCCTGGTGGACCGATGGAGCCCCGGGAACCCTGGGATGAAGGGCTCTGTAGAGGAGCGGCTGGGACTGCTCCTGGGTCGCCCTCCCCAAGAGTAGCGTCTGGGGACGCTCCGCGTGGGGACCTCTCCCCACCCACCCACCGCGTCTCTGAGTTCCTGCGATCCACTCTCCCCTCATGGATCTATTAGCAAAACTCCTTCCTCGCTGCCTCCGCAGCACGCGCCCCTCACCGCCCACGGTCTCATCAGCCCCGCTGAGCCCAGGTGGGCACTGACTCTGTCCCCTCCCCAGCCTGACTGGGTTCCCCTGCCCGCCCCTCCCCTGGGCCTTCCCCAGTCAAGAATGCTCCTGGTCAAGAAATGCTCCTGCCTGGCCACCCTGCTCAGCCGTCTCCACGGGCTCCCACTGCCCACTGTGGCCGCCCAGTTCCCGGAAGCGAGGCTGGGCCTCTGACTCCAGAGCCCAGGAACTGCTCAGTGCATGTCTCTGAGCCAAAGCCAGGAAGCCGACAGTCACTCGGGGGCCCCTGGCTCCTGCCATCCAAACCCAGCCTGACGTCCTCCCGGGCAGGCTCAGGGACGTTCAGAGATGGCATGCTGCCCCTCCATGGGAGAAGGGGAGAGGGAGGGGGAGAGGAGAATGGGGGAGGCGAGGGGAGAGTAGGGGAGAGTGGGGGAGGAGAGGGGAGAGGAGAGTGGGGGAGGGGAGAGGCAGGGGAGACTGGGGGAGGAGGAGGGAGAGCGGGAGGGGAGGAAGCCAGGTCAAGCGCTGGTGGCAGCTGGGCCCAGGGCCTCAGACCTGCCAGCAGCGTCTGTGCTGCCCCCGCGCCCCTGGGAACCGCCCCCCGGGCTCCTCAGTACCTGGACCATGGCACACGAGGCAGATGGCGGGGATGACACGGCATTTCAGCTTCCAAACCCTTACATGAAATCACGGCGCGTCATTAGGGAAACTCAGGGGCCAGGGACGTGTGTTGCAGCTCTAGCAACACGGGACACCCTTGAAGCCCCCCACAGAGAGGGCGAGGGCCGACACCCAGAGCTCGAGACCTGGAGAGGTGTCGGCAGGAGCAGAGGGCTGGTGGACGGAGGCCTGGCTGGACCGCCAGGGCCCTGGGGGGACGCGGCTGGGCACGGGTGAGCGCCAGCGTCCACGTGGGGACAGAAGGGACTATCTCCCAGGCTCCCCTCGGGGACACTCCCCTGCTCCTCCACCCACGGGACCGCTCCAGTCAAGCCCTCCATGTCCAGAAAAGTCAGAAAAGTGCTCAGAAAAGTCAGAACTCAGCCCATGGACGCAGAGGCACAAGGTGCCCACCCTCAGGAAAGAACTGGAAATAGAGTTTAAAACACACCCCAGGACCAGACTCACCTGGAGGAAGCACAGCCAACGGTGCTTCATACCAACAGCCGGGGAAAGGAAGAGGGGCTTAAAAATCACAGAGAAATAACAGAGAGAGAAAGCCGAGCTTCCGCGTAGGAAACAGGATTCCCCGAGGCCACCCTCCAGAGCGCAGCTGCCGGAGCCTGGGCAGGAGGGGCCTGGCCCACTGGGCGCCGCCCGGCACGGTCCCCGACTCTGCGGATCTTCAGTCGGGGTGGGAGTGCGATGTCCTCTTCTCACGCCCAGCAGCTGGCGAGTGAGGCTCCTGGCTGGGCACCCGGAGAACACGTGCTGGCCCCACCACTCCCAGGACCCAGGCCCGCGGAGGAAGGGAGCGGGAGGACCCCCGCCCCGCTGCCTGTCACCCACACTCCGCCACGTGTCACTTCTCAGCCTGCATCAGTGTGGTGGTGGCGGGGACACGAGCCCTGGAGCGGCCTCCAGGCCAAACCCGGCTCCCTGCTTGCTGGCTGTGTACCTCGGGCGGGTAGCTCAACCTCTCCGAGCCTCGTTTCTTGAGGCACAAACAGGGATGATACACCCTGAGGACAGCATCTCGTATCTGCCCAGCCTTGACTCTGAATGCCCTAGGACTCTGAGCCCCGTGGGCATGCTGCCCATTTAATCCCCTCCAGGACCCAACGGAGCCAACCCTGGGGTGACCTTAAGAGGACAGTCCCCAGGAAGCTGTCCCTCCAGCCCACAGCGTGCGAGGGGAGCTCTTCAGGATTTGCAAGGAGACGCACGGGAGGAATGATCCTTCTCCACCACACGCAGCCACCTGGGCACCAGACCCCAGCCTGGGGCACCCCCACGAAGGCCTCTCGGGGAGGTGGCGGAGCAGAGAGGGGACAACCCCGTTCTCAATGGGCTCCCTGAAGCCCCCACCCGGGGTTTCTGTTACCCGACTTCACGAATGACTTATTTATGTTTATGGAGGTATAGGTGGCTTTCCAGGGGACTCAGTGGTTAAGAATCTGCCTGATAAGGCAGAACCCACAAGAGAAGCAGGTTCGATCCCTGGGTAGATCCCCTGGAAGAGAAAATGGCAAGCCACTCCAGTATTCTTGCCGGGATAACCCCATGGACAGAGGAGCCTGGCGGGCTGCAGTCCCTGGGGCTGCAGAGTCGGACCTAACTGAGCACATGACCATCAGGGGTGCTGTCTGTGGGTGGAAGTCCTCTTGATGGATGGCTGGACCTGGAAACTAGCTATTTTACAAACACTGAGGTGGTCTTTCAGATCATTTTAATACAAGCTGAATTTTCCCAGAAAGCAGCTATCATGTAAATTGGAGAAGGATAGAACTAGCTTATTTTAGCACTTTATAAGGAATTGCGCCCCATTCACCAAAAATGGAAACCTCACCAGCGTCCCCCTGCTGCTGACCACAGCGAGTCCCAGATGCACTGTGGCCCCACGAGCGTCCACACACCGGCACACAGGCTGTTAAAGTGATAACTCTCTTCTCTTCTCTGTCTTATATTTAGGGCATTGTGTTGCCTTTCAAAATCTGTGCTGTGCTCAGATGTGTCTGACTCTTTGCGATCCCACGGACTATAGACTACGAGGCTCCTCTGTGCATGGGATTTCCCAGACAAGAATACTGGAGTGGGATTCCATTTCCTCCCCCAGGGGATCTGCCCGACCCAGGGATTGAACCCAGGTCTCATGCGTCTCCTGCATTGGTAGGCGGGTTCTTTACCACCAGGGCCATCTGGGAAGACATTTGTGTGTGAGGTTAAACTGCTTCTTTCATTCCAGGATCGTAACTAGTATGGAAGCAAGGCGTGTATGAAATAGTTTTTTAAATCAATAATTATAGCATGCAATCCAGTACCACTTGCTGAGTATCTATTGTGTGCGGAGGAATGCGGCAGACGTAGGCGCCCGCACTGCCTCCGTCCTTGTAAATTCCTGCAAACAGGAGGTGCACGATCTCTGTCTGCAAAAGAGAAAATGGAGCGAGATCTGCAGAGAGAAAGCGTGGAAAGTGGTGAAGCAGGGAGTCCCGTGGGACTGACCCTCCAGAAACACGTGCGACGTAACCGCTGAAGACACATCTGTCCAGGGCAGAAACCAGACCAAGGACAGTTTGATTAGGACGGCCCTGAGCAGGCAGCCCCCTTCCCTGCCCACCTGCGTGCTTCGTGGGGTGAGAACACCTGACGGTCAGGTTACTATGAAGCAGAAGGAACCACACGTGTCCCTGCGGAAAGTCCCGTCGCGGAGACTCACCTGTGCCCTGAGACCACGGCGGCCCTGGAGATCGAGTTCCCTGGCTGGGTCTCCTCTCCTCTAACGGCTCCTCCGCCCTTCCAGCCAGATGGAATGATCTCCAACTCTCTCCCGTAGACTTCCCCAGCACCTCTGGGTAGTCAGTCCACCAGCCTCACTGACCCCTTTTACAGACTGACCAGTGGCCACAAGAGGCCTTCCCGGCCCCTGGTGACCAGGCCAGCTCTTTGAGACAAACGTTTCCCCGAGTCCTTGTATCTCTTTTTTCTTAGTTTCTTTTTTTTTGATGATATAGTTATTATGCCGTCTAACAAAATCACTCGGGAACAGCTGACAATAGAAGCCAACAGAGAAAATTCAGGAAGAATGAATCATCTTGAAATGAATTGTGGCAACACTTTGCTATTTTTCCTCAAACAATATTTGCCTTGTAAAAACACATTATCTTAGTTTGCAAGGAAAGGACACACGCAAAACTCCCTCTGTGATGGAGACTTGTCAGGAGGACCCTTGGAGGCGTTCCTGCGCCGGAATGCAGGCCAGCCGGCACCCCTTTCCTTCAGTGAGTTTGTGATTGCGTCACACACGTCTGTGGTCGGGTGTGCGCACACTGAAGACTGTGTGTCTCCCTGACACAGTGATCTTTTAAAAAATGTCCTTGTTTATTTCCTCATTCATGTTTGATTGCATTTCTTGGCCAGGCCACATGGTGTATGGGATCCTACCTCCCTGACCAGGGATGGAGCCTCTGCCCCCCTGCAGTGGAAGCCCAGTCTTAACCAGAGGACCATCGGGAATCCCGCAGGCTGATGTGTTTGTCACAACGTCATTTTGCACGCACCTCGCTGTTGCCGGTACTTGGCTTGTTCTGAGGTCCACTTCCGTGCTATTAATACTCTCTACGCAGTGCTGAGTGATAGTAACGTGACCACTCACGCGTTCTTCTGATTAATGTTCGCATGACTTATATTCCTCCATTCGTTGGTTGTCAACATGTTTTCATTATATCTGAAGTACCTTTCTTATTTACAGTATATGTTGAGGTTACGTTTTCTTTCTCACTCTGCCAATCTGTCATTTAACTGGTGTATTCGGACCGTCTGCCTTTGATGTGGTTGTTAATAGGTAAGGGCTTACGTTATTTTCTTGTGTTTTGCTTTCGCAGTTTTCCCTTTCTCTGCTCTTCCTCCCTACTTTCCTTTGGGTTACCGGAACATTTTTTGAGAATTCCACGTCGATTTATCCATTGCTGTGGACTATGCTTCTCGGAACAGGTCTGTGTAGGGTTGCTCCAGTTATAACATCGTACACATAACTTATCACAGGCCGGCACTGCCGCTATTTTCAGTTTTAAAGACATATAAAAACAGTATCTCCCTGAGGTCCTTTGGCTGCCCCGCATTTATCATATAAATGCCTTAAATAACTCCCACACATACACTGAGAATCACAACAGACAGTATTATAATTTTTGCTTCAGCTGTCAAATATAATTTAGAAAATTCCAGAGAAGGGAGGCTTGCTTTATTTACACGTATTTTTTGCATGTTGTGTTCTTCCTTCCTTCCTGACATTCCAAGGCCCCCCCCCTTTTTTTTTTATCATTTTCTTTATGTTTAGAGACTTTCCTTTGACCACTCTGTAAGAATAGGTCTGCTGATGACAAACACCGATAGCTCTTTTTCACCTCAGGATGTCTTGATTGCGCCTTAATTCCTGAAGAACGTTTCAGCGCTCCTTCTGGGCAGGCGGCTCTTCTCTTCCGGCCTGTGATGACACGTCCGCCTTTCACTCACGCTGTCTCCCCTAGCAGGTGTCGTTTTCCTCGGGCTGCTTTCAGGACTGTTTTCTTTCTCTTTCCTTCTAAAGCTTAATTATGATGAGTCTTGGCGTGGACTTTTTCGGTTGACCCTGTTCGGGGTTCACGCATCTTGAATCTGCAGGTTTCTGCTGTGTCTGCCCTTGGACCCAGGTCTGTCCCGGCTCTGTGCCACCTGCTTCCTCCCTGTCCTCGGGTCACTCATGATGGGCAGGACCATCCAGGACTCTGACTGTCCATTCCAGAGGCCAAGAGGTATGTGGCACTGGGCGTGAGGCAGGGGACGGTCCTGCAGCGGGACACCCTCTGGTCCAGCCAGGGCTCCACGTTCAGCTGTGGGGTGGGACAGGCAGGCAGGCAGGAGTGCCCCAGGGCAGGCAGCCGGCAGGGGGAGGGCTCCCCACTACCTGGGGTCCCCGTCACGGCACGTCTGCCTGTTTTATTCCACTCTGCCTGTGTCGTGCCAGCCTCAGAACAGGGAGAGGAGAACAGAGGCCACCTCTGTCTTTCTCAGCAGACAGAGCTGAATCTGGGCCCCAGCATACAGGAGGCACTCAGCAAGTCCTCAGAGCAGGACTGGGTGCCTGGGTACATGATGCGTGGATGGGGTTCAGTTCAGTTCAGTAGCTCAGTCGTGTCCGACTCTTTGCAACCCCACAAACTGCAGCACGCCAGGCCTCCCTGTCCATCACCAATTCCCGGAGTTCACCCAAACCCATGTCCATCAAGTCAGTGATGCCATCCAGCCATCTCATCCTCTGTCGTCCCCTTCTCCTCCTGCCCCCAATTCCTCCCAGCATCAGGGTCTTTTCCAATGAGTCAGCTCTTCACATCAGGTGGCCAAAGTATTGGAGTTTCAGCTTTAGCATCAGTCCTTCCAATGAACACCCAGGACTGATGTCCATTAGGATGGACTGGTTGGATCTCCTTGCAGTCCAAGGGACTCTCAAGAGTCTTCTCCAACACCACAGTTCAAAAGCATCAATTCTTTGGCGCTCAGCTTTCTATATAGTCCAACTCTCACATCCATACATGACCACTGGAAAAACCGTAGCCTTGACTAGACGGACCTTTGTTGGCAGAAGCCCGCAAAACTAGAACCCAGGAAACAGGAGCCTTGGGGAGCGTGGCTCAGTCTGGGGGGAAGGGCGAGGCTTGGACAACTCAGCGCTGTTTCCCGGCAGTGCCTGGCATGGGGCAGGTGTCCAGTGTCTAGTCTCCGAGCAAAGGTCATGAGCACCAACCTAGGAATTCTCACCCCAAGGATAGCATGTGGCTTCACGGAGGGCAGGGGTTCCACTCACACCTACATCCTGGACCATACCGACCAAGTTGCTGCCCTTCCCCATGCCTTCCGGGGAGCAGGGGATGATACTGGCTCATTCTCTGGGAGCATCATGAGGTGGGGTGTTACAGCTGAGGTGTTCAGGAGGACGCTAGGCAGCTGCTGGGCGCTTAGCAACAGGAGCTGATATCAGCTGCCTCCCATGTGAGACAGAGCATGCTGGCAGGTGGACCATCAACCTCGTTCTACAAAAAAGGGAACAGGCTCAGAGACGCTCAGCTACCCGTCTGCAGTCACTCAGGAATCCACACTTACCGAGCACTTGCTGTGTGCCCGGCCCTACGCTGTGGGCCGGTTCTGATGCTGTGAAAGCGAATCGGGTCCTCTCCCTTCACTCCCAGGGGTGACCTTTCTTCCCCCGTTCAGTCCCTCCAGCAGGCAGGCAAGGGGATGAGCACCCAAGGATGCTCATATGTGCCCAGCGGTGGGCTGGGGGCATTGAAAACGGTGGCTCATGCGGCCTCTGCAACCGCTCTGTGGCTCGAACGTGCCAAAATCTGCTCACCTTTCTGCCTGTGTGTGGCTGCCTGCTGCTCAGACCTGCCAGCCGTTGGGGTGCTCACAGGGGCAGGAAGAGACCCCGAGTGGGACCCACTCTCACCTCCGAACCAGAAGCAAGCTTGGAAGGGAGGGAGCTGTCATCAGAAGCTCCAGTCTTGCTGCCGCATGGGGCCTGGCTTCCAGCTCCTCTGCTCTGACTGTCTCTCCTAGGGATGCTCAGAAAGTGGCCCGATCAGCAGAGACTGTGCTCAGCAAACTGCATCAAACTTCTGAATCAATCTGAAGTCTGCCAAGAGCATCCAGTGGGATGCCCGTAACTCAGTTGACTGAGGAAGAAAAGATCCTTCAGAGCCCCATTGGCCCTGTGAGAACCCACACAGACTTCCTCAAACGAGTTATCTTGGAAAGAAATTATGGTGCAGGAAAGTGCTTTCTCCACTTCGGAGGGGGGGCGGGGGGCGGAGAGCCAGGCATGAAGGCGGCTGGGATAAGGCTTGCATAAATCAGGAGGGGGGGACTCCCTTTGTGGTCCTAAATGCAGATCAGATTTTCTGACAACCAGCGGGAGAATTCCCAGAGCAGCGGGCACTCCCAGGGCTCTCTCTGAAGTGAAGTGAAAGTCGCTCAGTCGTGTCCGACTCTCTGCGACCCCGTGGACGATACAGTCCACGGAATCTCCAGCCCAGAATACTGGAGTGGGTAGCCTGTCCCTTCTCCTGGGCATCTTTCCAACCCAGGGATCGAACCCAGGTCTCCCACATTGCAGGAGGATTCTTTACCAGCTGAGCCACCGGGGAAGCCCAAGAACACTGCAGTGGGTAGTCTATCCCTTCACCAGTGTATCGTCCCGACCTAGGCATCGAACTGGGGTCTCCTGCCTTGCAGCCGGACTCGTTACCAACTGAGCTATCAGGGAAGCCCCAAGACTCTCTATAGGGTCCTGCAAAAGGCAGTTTCTTTGAATTCAAAGGAAGAAGCTTTTAAGCAGATGGGAGGACCCCTGGCTGTGGGACAGGAGCAGAAATGCACGATGCTATGTGAGCCTCCATGTAGCTGTGTGTCACGGCCTGCAGCTTGGCGGGAAGTCAGCGCTCACCGGTGTGTGGGGCTTTCCGAGGGGCGGGAAGGCCATGGTGGGTGGTGGAGTGGCAGGAAGGGTCAGCTGCTCAGCAACCCACCAGCACACACCGGAAGTCTCCTGCACACTGAGCCCTGCGGCCATCAGTGGAGACGGTGACGTGCCCCCAGGGAGAGCAGGTAGAGGGACGCGTCATTGCCTTGGCTGTCTTCTATGGACCAGATGTGTCCCCAAATCCACGCGTGGAATCCCTAACCCCCGGGAGGTGGCGTTCGGCGGTGGCACCGTCGGGAGCTGGCGGACGAATGAGCCAGCAAGTGCACACAGGCGTGAGTGAGGGACATGGCATGCCCCATGGCGGTGGTGGGTTAGTCGCCCAGTCGTGTTCAACTCTTGGGACCCCGTGGACTGCAGCCTGCCAGGCTCCTCTGTCCGTGGAATTCTCCAGGCCAGAATACTGGAGTAGGCAGCCATTCCCTTCTCCAGGGGATCTTCCCAGCC